>NW_027122171.1:0-614180 GCF_030686945.1 Centruroides vittatus
TTGGCCGGCGTGCCAACGTTCCAATGCTGGTCACTGTCAGGGCTTCCGATTTCTCAGGGCTGAAGGACAGTTTGTGTGACTGCCCACAGCGAACGAACCATTCTATGGCTTCGTTGCCATAAGTCTCCATGTTGCATTTATTAGTATCTGCAACTACTAGCAACAGGTCATCCGCGTAAGCCTGCAGCTGGACATCGTCGTATGGCATGACGAATATCAGCACCGTGTCATAAAGGACGTTCCAAAGGAGGGGTCCAATGTATGATCCCTGGGGACAACCTCTCTCCAGTCTTCCAACATTTCTTGTCGTTAGTGTCACATACTCTACTTCGTGATCGCTCAGGAAGCTCCTGACCAGCAAGAAGAGAATGGAGAGCAGGTCTGCTCTCCTCATCTCACCCACAATGGATGGCTACCAGACGTTGTCGAACGCTCCCACTACATCCATCGAAATGAAGGAAGTGTGAAGGCCCTGTCGGCGGTTCTGGCGATCCAGTTCCACTGCATGGTGTAGTGCTCTGCAGGTCGACGTATCCGGGCGAAATTCATATTGTTGTGACTGTAGATGCCCTCGCCACTTTAAATGGTAATAGACTCAGTCTAATAAGATTCTGTCTAAAACTTTCTCCAGGACTGGCGATAGGCTAATAGGTCTGTATGACTTTGGTTCGTCTTTCGGGCGCCCGCTCTCATGTATCAACACAAGGCGTGTCCACTTCCATTGCATTCTGAAATGTCCCAGGAGTAGGCACCGATTAGAAGAGCAAAAGACTCGAATGGGCAATATTTTTGAGCCTGCATGCCATATACGAATAATAAGTATTCTCAGCTTTAAAGATGTTTATGCGTGCCAAAGTTTTAGACATCGAATAAAGATATTGAATGAAATTAAACGAATATGATTTAATTAGAATAAATGCGAAAAAGCTAATTGAAAAAGGATGATCAAGTGATAAACCGAAAGACTGATCGAAACCATGTGATATGTTACGTGCCATATGATTTCTCTTTAAGTGCCAAAGCCATCTTCTTTCTTTCATTTTCGAATCTCATAGAATAGAAATTAATATTTCATTTATCATATATCTCGGTCAAACTTTATTTTCCTTTAAAGCGAAGTTGAATTATCGATGTTTAAATATAGGCCTAATTTTTGGTTTTTAAAATATATTTTTACAACAATAAATACCAAGTTCAAAATATAATTTCGTATATTTTAGAGAATTAAGTAATTCCATTATTTGAAGATTGTTTACGCAGAACGTGAATATTAGAATTGAAAATCAACACAGTTCGAACATATGAGAATCCTGGTATACAATTGTGTTTAGACTAATTTAGAATATCAAGTTTGGAATTCATAAATTAATGATGTAAATAGATTACTGGAGTATAAAAGTGTTGATGTTGCATCTATAGTAACATTACGGGTGTGACTTTCGGCTTATACCGACTGATCTGAGTTAATTGTAAGTACACTTTTTGATATTTAATTTGAATATTTTATTAAACTAAGGGATGAGTCGTGTGTCCTATCTCGAGTAGTTAACAAGTAAACAATAACAAGTAAAATGAAGATTTTACTTGTTATTAGCACTTACAATTGATTATAAAACTCATCTCTGTCCTCAAAATTAAGCTTTGTGATATTTTATAATGATTAATCATATAAAAAGTTTTTAAAATGTATGAGAACTGATATATTTTATAAACAACTTTATATTTTATACATTTACAAACAAATTACATTACATAGGACCTACGTCGATGTGCAACTTCCACCAAGAAAATTAAACAAATTAAACACTAAAACCAATCGAGTACTTGTGCAATGATCTAAATCAGCGCTGTCCAACTTATCATAGCCTGCGGGCCATATTTTCTTCACCAAACATTTCGGGGGCCAAGAAGGTTGATAAATGAAAAGTCAGTTTATGTTAGTTGAAAAAATATTTTATTTATACTAAAAAGAAAACTTTAAAATATTCGTAATATATTAATGAGAACATTGTGGCCGTAATTTTTCAATAGTAAAATAATTTTAATATTAATAATAATAATTTAATAACAAATTTATTCATAGTAAAATGTACTCGCGGGCCGTAAAAATAATTTGGCGGGCCGTATACGGCCCCGCGGGCCGCCAGTTGGACAGCTTTGATCTAAATCTTGCAAACACTCATTAATAATCATGAAATTTTAAACCACCAGTTAAGAAATAAATATTACGTGAAATTCAAATAACTAATGTGTGATAACTGTACTTATTTTTAAGGTACTTTTGTTCAAGTTATTCAATTACCTTGGCTAGTTTCGAAGCGATTGGGAGAAAATGAAGATCGTGCTCTTGATATGTTTGATTTACGTCATCGGTGAGTGTACTCTTTAAATATAAATGCTTGAGTTTCAAAAAATAACGCATGGAATTTTTATGTTTGGATGTAGGATTTCATTCTGTCATCGGTTTAAAAACTTGTTCTCAACAACAACTGAATGGACCTTGTCGTCAGGAATGCATAGTAGAGGGATTTCGCTACTGCAATGTCGGCACAACTTGTATATGCCCGAGAAACAATGATAACAACAGAAAAAGAAAACATAAAAACTGAAAAGATCGAAGTAAAGTGTAATAAGAATAATTTTTCCTATATCGAACTGTTAGAGTAAAATTTAAGAAACTTTATTCTTGTAAAAATAATGTTTAAAAATTTCGTATTATTAATTATAATTTTTCGAAACTTTTTATAATTACGAATCGCCTTCACTTTGAGTAAATTGTTTTTTGACGTTATAATGTCTTATTTTCATTTATTATTTTAAAACTCGGTGTATTTTCTTTGTCGTACTGAAAAATACAGTATTAAGTAAATTCATAGGCAGCATTTGGCTGTAAGCCAGCGCAGTTGTTATCATATCCAGTGAGGGCAATTTACAATCAAATCCCAGTCAGTAACAACTCGGAAAATTTTTACACGATCTGTCCCGACAGAGTGTAATGTAAATAAACTGCAATCGGAAATTCGATTCAATAAATAAATCAAACGACTTCATTCGTTAAACAAATACTTTGGTGTGGGGAAAATTCTGTGTACTTAAATTCGATCCTATGACAATTGTAAATAGCAATTTTCGGATATGGACTAAATACCACCTCTTTCCACTTACAAGGGAACTGTCGGAGTGTCATCTAATAGATTTTAATAAAATTTAGTTAATAATTACGTTAAAAGTATACGAAGTCTATGACAAATTTCTAGTATTCACTAAAAGTGTTAATCAGAGTTATTAGCAATCAAATGTCGTACTATTTTATAGTACTTAAACACAAATATGCAAATTTTTAGAAGTGAAAGGGTCGCGGAGGAAGACGGCGATATTACATTTAGAATAAATTCTGAGAATTTTCGAAAATGGGAGAATTAAATGTAAATATTCAAAACATTATAGCAGAATTTAAACGTTTATGTGATAATGTTTGGCCTACAGAAAATATTTGTAGGCCTAATATTTCAGACGTTGATAAACAGGTAGCCAAACTGCTTTTTAATGCATTTAGCGATATTTTAAGTAGTTATGTAAGTAGAGATGACGAAGAGTTTTGTCAGATGGAAAATAATAATTTGATTATAGATAGGCCTATTTCAGATAATAAAATAACACGTCTGCTTCTAGAGAAAGAAACTGATAACGCAGACACTGACTGTGAATCGGGATATTCAGATGATGAAAAATTCGATAAGAATATAATCTCAACAAAACGAAAAGAAGAAATTCTTAACTTGCATAAGAAACACCCAAAATGGAAATTACACACATTACAGCGGAAAGGAGCTAAAGAATTAAAACGTTTTAGTGATTTATATAAATGGGAAAAACAATTTAAATCTCGAAAGCATAGAATTGAAACGTTAAAAATCATTAAAGAACATACTAAACAAATGTTTGACGAAGCTCGAGGCAGCTATAAAATTGTTAAAGGAAATCAATTAAAAATATGGGCATTACAGAAATTTCTTCAACTGAATAGTTCAATTAAGTTTACAGCTAGTGATTCTTGGGTTGCAAAATTTAAAAAAGAATATAGATTAGTATCTCGAAAGATTACAAAACTTGTAAATAAAACAGAAATAGTGAACGAATAGGACATTTTAGTAAAAGCTGCACAATTTCAAGCAACAGTAAAAAATTTATTGCCATCTTATTCACGTAACTTCATATTCAATACGGATCAGTGTGGTTTTTCATACGAAATGATTTCACCAAGAACACTTTCATATAAAGGAGAAAAAAACACTATTGGATTTGCACATTCTCCAAGTAATAAAGTAACGCATTCCTACACTGTTCAATATTTAATTAATGCTAACGGACAAGTTGTAGGTAATGTATTTATTTGCTTACAAGAGGCTCATGGAACCTTTGGACGTAGAGTTCAAGCATCGCTGTTCAATGCCCCAAACGTAACTGTTACAGCTAGCTCATCTGCAGGGCCGGATTTACCAATCCAGGGGCCCTGGGCACAAATTCGGTGGGGGTCCCCCCTTTAAGAGTAGGCAAATTTGATGATTTAGAAAATTTACACAAAATACTGTACTTTCAATTAGATTTGAACTAGGAAGTTGTAAATTTCATTTAAAAATAAGGTTATTGTAAACATACATATATTTTATTGTGTAAAACTAATTATTTTAATTTAACTGAAAAATACCCATGTGAAAGTTTTTCCCGAAATTTTCCGATGTTTCATAGGTTTTTTCCCGGGTTTGGTTTTCTCTGCCTGTTGCCCTCATGATTAGGCCACACTAGGCTGTCGCGGTAATAGAAAAAAAATTATGTTTAAACATAATTTTTTTTTAGTTTTGTGGGGGCCCCTATTTTGTGGGGGCCCTGGGCACAGGCCCCAAATGCCCTTATGTAAATCCGGCCCTGCTCATCTGGCAAATTATCTACAGCAATTATTACAAACTATGTAAAAGACGTATTATCTCCAAATATAACAGAAAACTCTTTATTAATAATTGACTCGTGGAGTGGACAAACAAATATTAATATTTATAATACAGTATTTCAAACATCTACAAATCAAAATTCATGCGAAATATTAATTATTCCACCAAAGTGTACGTCTATATGCCAACCTTTAGATGTCGGATTTCATAGACAATTAAAACTTTTAGCTAAAGAAATTTTAAATGCTATACAATTATTCTGTAATGATTCTTCGATGAAATTGTTTTGGACAACTAGAAATGGCATTATAAAATTACATTCGATTCTTCATCATCAATTATCTGCGCCAATATTTAATAATTTGATTAAACAGGCATGGTTCGCTTCTGGACTCATAAATGAAAAGTGTCAATTCTTAAATGTAAAACAAGTTTGTTTTTCTTTTTTAAACACTGACAGTTTAAATTGTGTCGAGAGTAATTGCGAAAATCTTCGATTTGTTAAATGTGCACGATGCCAACAGATTCTTTGTTTATTTTGCTTTGTTGAAAAATATCATGTAAATAGTTGTCCATCTAATAATTTGTGAATATAATAACTTTTAAATATATCTATTAAAATGTATTTATTTATTACGTTTCGATTGTTTTCTTTATATTTATTCTATCAATACTTTTATATTAAATTTCATTGTTAAAGTAGTATATATATCTAATCTTTTATAATATTTATTTGAGTTATTTCTTCTTCTACTCTGTAAATGTAATACAGTGATACCTCTGTTTTCGTAGTGTTTAATACTAAAAAAATTAAGGAATTAATATAAAATGAGTATAAAAAACTAATAAAATGGTCTCCGAAACAGAATCGCCATCTAACTGTTTTTGATTGATCGAAATTAATAATAACTGTTCGGCCTCTTCAATTGTTTGCGATCTCTGTTTCATTAGCACATTTACGCCTTTCGCTACATTAGCCTCCTTTTTGCTTCCTTTTTCGCCACAACGAAACTTATCGTGGATGACGACTTCCCGAAAAGTGCATGCGACCGATTTCAGCAATTTTAATGCCAGTCATGTATTTTTTAATGATTTCCTTCAACTCGATCGTGTTCCTGGCCTTGTTCGAAGGGCTACTGGCTCTGGAAACTTTCTTTGGTCCATCGATGGAACTAAAAAGAATGGAAGCAATGAAATTGTTTGGCTAGACGCGCGGAGTAATGCTCGTACAGCAAAAAACACCGCCACGAGGACTTGTGAGCAGAAAAATGCGTGGGTCGCTCTTTGTTTTCGCAAAATTAGCAACGAGATCATGTGGCACGCCGACGAAATCCGAGGCAAATTTTTTGCAAAAAATCGACGAAAACCAAAGTCAACGAAAATCGAGGTATTACTGTATCTTCCTCCGCGACCCTTTCACTACTAAAAATTTTCATATTTGTGTTTAAGTACTATAAAATAGTACGACATTTGATTGCTAATAACTCTGATTAACACTGTTAGTGAATACTAGAAATTTGTCATAGACTTCGTATACTTTTAACGTAATTATTAACTAAATTTTATTAAAATCTATTAGATGACACTCCGACAGTTCCCTTGTTAGACAAAAATTTAAGTCCTACGATATCGGTATCAAAGGCCTTTTGCTTCTCCCCCAAAAGTGGATTTATAACATTAAATTTGCACTTGGTGAGTGAATTTCTGAACGTCACGTGTCTTACGTTACCTGAAAAACGTTGTTTTGAATGATTTGTTGAGATCATACCATGTTTTATAAGTGACTTTCTTACTATGGTGTAAAAAGCAATGTAATAATACAAATCGATGAAAGATTGGTACGAAAGTAAAGCAAGTTAAATTAATCTATTTTGAGAAATTTTAGGAAAAACGCTCAATTGACGGCAGTGCCTTATCTTGTTTGTCGCGTGCCCTGTTCAAAATTTCATTTTTGGCTCCTTCCTGTTTTTTGGAGGGAAAAAATACATATAATAGAGACGGTAGGTTATTTTTTTAAGTTTAATCAAAACCGGTACGGAATCGACCCATATGGTGACAATATTTAATATTCGAAAATAAAAGTGTGAAACTAATTATATTTTGATACTACTATTTCGGGCTTCATTTCTTCTCGAGCTTTGTTTACCTTTGGTTACACTGCCGAGTTACAGCACCGATCGACAGGCTGTTTGTGAGAAACTCATGAATTCTATGCAAAACAGAGTGGTCTTGTAACATAATACGTCCAGGATTGCATTTGGGTGTGACTTCCCACGCATGAATAAACATTTCCTAGATGTATTTGCATTTATTTATTTGAATATTATTTTTCACACATTTTACGTAAAAATGTTCCATATAAAACAAAAAGAGTCCAATTAAAATTTCTAAAATTTCTAAAATTGGAATAGTGGTAACTTTTTTAACTGGACGGCTAAGTAGCCTCAAAAGAAAGGTCTGGTCGTCAACAGTTTGTTCTAGAACACGAAAAAAATTGGTGATCGTCTAAAAAGATTTTTTAGAAACGACTGTGTCTTTTAATTTACCGAAAAAATTTTACCATCCGACGAAAAATTTAGATTATTTTAATTAATTTAATTAATTAACCTACTAGCCCCCACAGCTTGATATTTCATCAAAAGTCGACAGGCCTTCAATGCTTTCCGGCTTGTCTCCCCTACCTCTAGCAGAATAGGGACAGATGCAAGGAAGATTCTTTATGCAATAACATTTTTAGTTATTATGCAGTACACGTTACAAATTTCACGAATTCTTCGAGAGTACGCGATCCTAAACCGATTTCCGAAGAAATACTACGAGTAAACAGTAGGAACGGATACATTATTTTAAATGAAGTGAACGTTTGTATCTAATAAGATGACTTACCCACGATGTAGATCAGACAGAGAAAATCGAAGAACTTTATTTTTATCATTTCGATTTTAACACAACACATTACTTTATCTAGCAGTATTTATGCCAGTTTTGTGTACTAAAGCCAGTTGATGCACAGGCTTTATACACTCGTTAAAATAAAATTACTCACGAAAAATGGATTATTTGTTTTGCAATAGTTTATTGGATTGCACTTTGCAACATCCATCTTATTTCTGTCCTTCCTTAATCTCGAGACCGGAGTTAAATACATAAAAGTCGAGACCAGATATTGAAAGCTTAGGAGCCAGAAGTCCGATTAACTGTGTACGAACTTCCGGTTTAAATCGGAAATCACGTTATTTCAATTCAAAAATTTTTTGCAGGATGGTGTTAGATAAGTCACAGGCACGACTCTCTTGTTAACAGGAACAGTATGATGTTCGGAGCAAGACATTACTAAAATTTAAAGCATTTTGCAACAAGATGTAAATAAGTTGCAGCCTGGCATTGTGAAAAAATAAGTATGTTTACATAAAATTTCAGAAACAAAACAATAAAGTAAATCTTAAATTAGAATACAAAAAAACATAGAACTCGACTGCGGAGTACAATGGTTGGAATACAAATGAGAACGAAAAAATTGATAATGCGAGGAATTCCAAAGAGTTCATTTTGTTCTTCTCAGTCCTCTCTTGTGTTCTCCTCCATAGATAGAAAGACTCGGACATCTGCAAGGTAGAGTTTTCGCACACAAACGTCTTCTATTTACAAAGAAATTATTACGGCACATGCCCCTCATTTTGGCAGGAGTATGCGTAGGGTGTCTCGTTCCGGAATGACATTCTACGAATGAATCATGTAAGATTCAGTTTATTTTCTTACGTAAATCGATTAATTGTTATTGTGCTGCAATTTGTAAAGATTGTAGACCTATAAATTCCCACTGTCGTCCGTCCGTCCGTTTGTTTATCCTTAATCTCGAGAACAGAGTTAGAGAAATGAACGCGGAAACCAGATAATTAAATGATTGGGACAGGAAGTCCCGATTAATCTTACAATAAAATCGAAATGGGTTGATAAAAATAATACAGATGGATAAGATCGGGTATATATCTATAAAGGTTATCTTACGTAAGGGTTTATCACACCGAATGACCAATCTAACACATTTTAAAAATTCTTTCTCTACTGTACACAATTTTAAAAAATTTTTTAAATGTGTTAGATTGGGCAATCGAATTGATAAACTCTTACTTAAGATAATCTTTTTAAATATAGGCCTAAATCAAATACTATAATAGATGGGTTACAAGTACGAAATAATCTAATAATCTTAATCTTTGCTGTTTTTATTTTTTCTCGAGCAACGCCGGGCTCATCTGCTAGTTTAAACATAAAATTCCTAAATTTTAAATTTATTAAATTACAAAGCTTACAAATTTTATCAAGAAACGTTTAGATGAACCCTGCGTTGCTCAGGCAAAAAATAACAGCAGCAAAGATTAGATTAAGATTATTAGATTATAGCCGATCTTAACCGTTTTCACCGGGTGCAAGAAATACATCTTCCTTTTTTGAGGCTAATTAAAAAATTTTTGGGTGGGTCTACAAATATGTTCGATTTCTTGCAAAATCGCAAAAAATTCGCGTATAATATAGTACTGTAGATGCAGAGTTCTTCAGTGTAATGATTAACCCTCTTCTCCTTCTTTGCGAGGGGTATTTCCAAAAATCTCTTCTTAGTGTACGTTTTCATGACGTACCCTACTAAAACGCAGTTAAAAACAAAAAATCGCATCTAAAATAGTACAGTAGAAGCCGTTCCTCAGGTTAAGCCCTAATGCTCTCCCTTTCCCCCCGCGTGGGAATTTCGAAAAATCCCTTCTTAGTGTGCGTTTTCATGACGTACCCTAACCGTGTACCAAATTTCACCCCTAGGTTATGAAACCTTCTAGAAAAAAATGGAACATTCTCATTGAAGCGTCACACATTTTCGAAGTCAACCACTTTCAAACCCCATATCTCTCACATCCTAATAGCTATGGAGACGCAAGTGCACGATGTAAGACTTGGGGCTACTACCACACACAAACACCATTGATGTGCGATGTATAGTTTTGGCTGCAAAGTGACGTATAGACACAAACACGTCGATTTATTATTATTATATTATGAACCCATCTCAATTATATTACAAGATTTAATGTTAGAGCCAAAGCTTCACGAACATTCTTCTGCTTGTTTGCTAATCCTCATGAGTCCAAACGCAATCAATTGAGTAGCGACGTTTGAAAAATACTAGAAATAGAAGATATATTCATTTTAGTAGTAAAATTTAATAAAATATATATACATATATAGCAGCATCATATTTAAATTTTACTATAAATTTTACTATAAATTTAATATTAAATATATATATATATATATACAAAAAGAAGCATCATACACTCATAACCGATTGTTTGTTGATGAAGAACAAATTCATACTTCTAAATCCCAATTCGCTGTTAGTTATACGTAACAGTGTTTGTGACTACGAAGAAATAAAACGTGCAATATTGATTTAATTTTAACTAGCAATTTGCAATTTGAAATAAAAAGTATGTTAGAGATTGGTAGTGTTCGTCACTTCGCAAATACGCATCCAAGATACAACTGAATAATTTTTGTTCCTGTATCGAAAAACAGTATTACATTTATTAGGCATTTCGGGAAGAAATTAAATAAATTCGATTTTCACTTTCATATATTTCATAAAGACGTGACACAAATGCAGTTGACAATTGCTAGGGTATGGCAGAAATTTCATTTACAGAGTACAGGTACTGTACTACGTTACTTTTTCTGTGTTATAAAAAGTACGTAACAGACAGAAAGTATGACGATAGGTCAAAAATGATCCTTCAAAAATTCCAAAATTTTAAAATTTTTGGAATTGGGGAACTGAATCGCTGAGAAGTGCAAAAAAAAATTAAGACTTTCTTTATGCATAGATGTTAATATATGGAGGGACACGATTTTTAGTATAGAAAATAAAAATCAAAAACAGGTAAACTGCTTCCTCATTTCTATTTGAGTTTCGGATCGAAGCCAGAAATTTTTCATTCTATCTTGATGTGTCAAGACTGTCTCTGTTGTCGACGTGGAACAACGGCCTTCTAGCACCCGCAGGACAGACAACCAAAAATAAAAAATCACGCGTGACGTAATACACTTTTCTTTATAATTACAAAATTTTTAAAAATCGATATTAATTGCTTTCAAAAGTAAAAATTTTACCCATTACTAATATTCGTTACAGATTTATTAGATTTTAATAATCGAGATACTTCGATTACAAAATTAAATCGTACGCAAGTTGCCGTTTTGACGATTTTAACTTCAGATTTAGAGGCTTTTTTTAATGTCTACAGGTAAATTTTGAGGTGTCATATTTTCAGGTTTGTTTCTATGGGCAATTACTTTTCCTTGCTATTTAAAAAGCCCTTTCGTTGTAAATTAATAAAGTTGAAAACCGAAAATAAATAACAACGAGAAAGGGACTGTAATGAAGGATTCCGGATTTATGAATTTTTCCCGAAATTTTATTTCTTCAAACGATCAAATTGGCTGAAGAAAAGACAGCAGATAAGCAAGAACATGAGAATGCAAAAGTGAAAACTCTGACGTTACATGACTTTTTTTAAATCAACATTTTAAATTATTTAAAAATTTAGCAAAATAAAATGGCGTCTTAGTCGAACATTTATATTTATCATAACATTTAGAAATTCTTTCATTTCAAATAATTGCTTTAATATTTAAAATGCTGGAAATCATCATTTGCATGTACTGTTAATGCAAATGATGATGATTTTTAATATGTTAAATATTACAGATATAACTCAAATTCCAACTATTATTTGTAAAATAAAATATTGTTTATTCAGAAAAGTGAAATATGGCCTAATAAAAATGTTCAGTCTTTTATCGTACAGCACATTAATGCATTATGTAAATAGCTAAAATATAAATTTATATTGTGCTTTTTACTTTCCTGGCTCTGTTACATGTAGGGCCTACACGTTATGGAGAAAAAGTATGACAATCGGTCAAAAAATCCCTGCCAATATTTTTACATTTTCTAACTTAGGGGATCTTGAAACGTCGAGAAAAGCAAAAAGTTCGGGTGTAATTTTTGTATGTACGGATGTTGGTGTATGTATGTGTGTATGGCTCGATTTTGTTCACTCTCTTTGAAGTTTCATAATTCTCGTGCTTTATGTCGAAAATTTCTGACATTTTGCAGGGAGGTTTGTGTATTAGGGGATTGATGCTATTAACAAGCAAACAAACGTTAAATAGGTATGCTTACATTAGAGATTATAGGTTGCTCAAAGTATGAATCCAGTCGTACGAAATCGATATTTACCACGAAATCAAGTTTCGCAGGACTGAAAGATGTGACTAACACAGCCAAATTCTCAAATAAAAATTTCCCTAAGTCACCAAATTTGAAAATGTTCGCTTCAATGAGAAATAATAGGAGGAAAAAATTTGAGTATTCGTGCAACGTAATGTACAGTACATGTGGGGTGATATCCACATTGTCTCCATCTCGAAAACCATAAAACATTCGGATCTTATACCTTAATATCTTGCAAATCTTAGTTTAAATTAAGCTTTATATAATATTATTATATAAACCTTATAATATAATATTATTATATAAGTATTTATATGTGGTATTTTGAACAAAATCGCAAGCAGTCGAACGTGAAGATTTGTACATTTGATGTAGAATGACTTAACAACTATTAATTGCAAAACAGGATAATTTAAATAAATTTCTTTTACAAAATTGAATTTTTTAGTTTGCATTAAAATAAATATGAAGTATAAATATACAATAAAAATTATATAAATTTGAAATACCGAAACATAAGTGCAAATGTCAGGAAACCAAAAACAATAATTAACAAAACTATCAACCGGAAACTAAGAATTTGCGAAACAATAGATAGACCTAGTGCAAGTATGACGTTGCATAAAAAATTTTATATCTATAATTATTTATATTGTCACACGCACAACTATTGCAAAAAGAATACAGTAGTTGTATTCCATACAATTTTTTAATGTTAAATACTGTGTGTAGTACTAAACAGTGCAAAAATTCGAGACAAAAATTCTATACATTTAAATTAAAATTATAATTTTATTTTAAAATATTTTAGATAATATTCTGAAATTGTATATTATTTCAATTACAACTTCTAAGATATTATTGTATCCTTGATGCGATGATTGTGCGATATAAATTCGATATTTCTAACCGGATAATGTAAATGAAATTTACATGACATCGTAAATATTCTCCAGTATTATATTCTTTTCTTCTATTGGTGAGATATTAAAATTTACGAGAAGCGATATAACATTTATACTTAAGTAATTGGGAAAATACGAGATAGTTGACTTTTATAATAGACGTAACTGTAACGTTGTGCAGTCTTTACAATGAAAGGTCACGACATTGAACCCAATGAATTACAGGTGAGATGCTAATATTGTCGATAATAGTAAACTAACCTTTAATTCAAATGTGTGTCGAATATTATTGAGACTAAAGTTTTTAATCTGTACTAATACCTTTGTGAATTATTTCTACATAAAATTGTTCATTATTTTATTGTTATTACTATTATTTCTAATTTCTCGCCTCCAAACTTCGCGTTCTTAGAACCGAAACTAGTGGCCCAAACGTAAAAACAACCACTAGAGTAACAGAGATTCCTCTTGGATATAAATCAGGCTCAGGTTTGAAAGGAAGATTAATGACATCAAAATTATGGCATGAGATGATCACGATAACGGGCGAAAAGGTTTCTGTAGACGGAAAATTAGACCAAATTTACTTGGTTGTGTCTAACATAAAGTGTTTAATTATATGCCAATATTGTGTAAATTTAAATAATTTTATAATTAAATGTCGTCTTTCTTAAAATTATTTATCAATGAATCAAACATTCTTACTTGATAGCGCTTTGTACTGTACCAGTACCTCATTCAACCTTGTTTCGATTGGTTTATGGGAAATAAATTTTTTCACTGTATACGGAGATGCTTAAAATTACTTTTCTGCACAGACCTCTGATAAGTAAATTTAAGTATCTCCGCATATACTGCACTCTGTGCAACGAAATCGACTCCAGAACCGAAGTGATTTAATTAATTTAAAAAATTCCATCCAAAATTCTATTCATTTATTTATTAATAAAGGAATTACAAACAAAGCCTGCCTCTGTGACATGTTTCGAAACGACTGTACTAAGTAGAAATTGCGACTTTATCCGTGATGTATTATGATTGTACGTTTCTTTTATGTATAATGTGCTGATATAAACGATTGTTTTAGTGTTTAAATAAAACATTACGAGACGTACTAATTGTGTTTTTACCATCATAATGTATTTGTGTATTATTAATGTTTTTAAGATACAGAGTAAACTTGAACCATTAAGTTAAATAAAGAATTAAACTTACAACTATTGTATCACTGATACATAGTTTAACTAGTGGTGTAACTAACATATTTCTCGGGGGTAATCTCGGAAAACGATCTGAAAAGTATAATCAGAACAAAATGAAAATAAGCATTCCTTAACCCCTGGCAGCCGACAAACGAACGTCCCCTTATATACAAGCCAGACAAATGTTCCAAAATGTTCCCGATAGTCTAAAAGGAATCCTTGAGAACAAACTCTATATCCGAAATACAATTTTTCTTTAAGAATAGTCTATAGTGACGTAATATAAGTAAGCGATCGATAACATAGCATTCATTTTTTATTATAATAAAAACTCCAGTAATGAGTTGCTCAATTTTCCTGGCAACATTTCGTGCTGCCATTTGTTTTCATATTTTATTTTAAAAACTTTTTATATTTTTAACTATTATTAAGTGGCAAAAAGCTTAATTTCGAGGGGAGGGATGGGTTTTATAAAAAAAAATTGTAAATGCTAGTAACAAGTAAAATAGTCATTAAGTCCGGCCCTACTGGAGAGATATACAACCCCCTTTATCTCTTCACCCTCTCGACCTTTAATCGCCAAAATTTAATAGCGCGGATCCTTCTAAAACTCAAATCTTCCTGCAAAATTTCTAATCGATTCAATAAAAAGCACGAGAGTTATTAAGCTTCAAAAAGGGTGAACAAAATCGTGCCTCCACTACACACACATTAACATCCGTACATACAGGAAAAAATACTCATTTTTTTTTTCCATTTTTCGACGTTCCGAGTGTCCTAAGTCCAAAACTAAAAATCTGAGGGCTGTCAGTTTTGGCCGGATCACCATACTTTCCCTCTGTTATATATAACAGCCATGAAATTAAACATGAAAAAATCGATCGATATTGAATTACTTATTAATTTTAAAATCGTTAATACAAATTTTTAGTTTATTTATTCCTAAAGCCTCTAGAAAGGGATTTAACTCCCAGAGACTTTAGGAATACTACAGTATATCTCCAAGAAGAATCTCCCACCATTAACTGAGTGAACCATTGAACACTGGTAGTTAGTCGCGGATTCACACCTCATTAACGGAGCCATGAAGTTTTCCTGTGTTTCTTCGTGTTTTTAATATCTAAGTAGGGCTCAATTTTCCATTAAAAGTGCTTCTAGGAGGCACTTCCCGTTGGCAGATCGTCCAAGTGTTGAATTTTTTTTTCTTACTAACCCGTAATCGAATGATGCAGGTTACGTCACGCGTTCTTTAGGCCTCTATACACTCTCACTAATTCGCATCTCTCTATGCAAGGAATAGTCGGATAATTTAGACTCTGCTATATTTTCAAATTTCATTTGTGGCAAAAAAGTTATTCCCCAATAGGCATTGGAATTGAATGTAATTTTATTAGTACCAATGTAATGATGAATAAGTCATTATACTATCACAGCAAAGAGAAAATTTCCTGTGGTAAAAGAATACAACGTAGGATCTCTTCTTGTTTGGACACATGCATCGATACAGTCAGACATGGAGGCATACAGGTACGATGTGTCTACTCTGATCTGAAGTGACAGATTGGCCAAAGATGTTGCAACTGTCGCTTCAGATCCTCCACACTCGTGGATGAGCTCGCACAACTGGCTCTTTATCTGGTCTCACGAATGCTTGCTTAATAGGCGTCAAATATGGAAATCAGTCACTCTAAGGAAGTGTGGCAACACGAAGTCCACGTCCATAAAATACCCCAGCTGTCTGTGTGCGGCCGTCCATTATTTTGCTGGAAAATGGCTGTTTGTATCTCTGACACGAAAAATAATATATAAAGGTGCAGGTATTTTTTGAACAGGCTGCTATGTTGTCAATCTCCCTTGCACAAGTACAATGGCTGACAACTGTCATATGAGATGGTCGCCAAACCAGGGAGGCAGAAATGGGAAGAGTATGCTACTCAACGTAAAGGAATGATTGCTGCTCACCAGTGGTCTTTCACGCTGTAGCAAGTTGGCCATCCGTTTCCAAACAGGACCGAGATTCGTCGCTAGAGGCGATACATTGCCAGTTCTTAGTAAATCACGCTTTACTCCTTCAAATCAATACAAATAAAGCCGATGATGGAGTGCTAACGATAGGCCTCTACTGCTTGCCTATCAATGATATGGAAACGGACACGGTTCTATAAAGAGATATCTGGTGGTCTGATTAGGGCATTCAGAGTTTTTCCACCGTGTTGATATATCCTCATATATATACACTACTATCACCTGTTCACAGTCAAAACAGCCTAGAAGGCAAAAAATTAGGCAAAATGGCCATCTTGGATTGCTCAGCATGTGATAATATGGGAAACAGACATGGTTTGCTAATGCAGTTTGACCATTGTCAAACTCCATCAGCTGTGTGTAATGTTTCACTGCGTCGTACAAACGTGCTTGGCATTCGGAAACCTTCAAACAACTGGTGCGTAGAAAATTCTGAACACAGTAAGTTTATTATTGTCATATTAAAAACTAACAAAACAGAGCAAGTAATAATTTGTACTAAAGAATGGAAATTACGTTTTGTGATACTCTGTAGGTCTAATATTACAAATATATGTCTACAGCGTAAATTAATCATCTTTATTTTTTTTTAATTTTGCATTATTAATGATTAAATTATTCTTGTATTGTGTTTCAACTTGAATATTTTAGCAGGAAACGAAGAAGTACGAAGATTTTATAGATCTTATCGGGGGATTTAGAAAATGGCAAAAGATGTTAACTTTGATTTTGGTCTGTACGTGTTTTACATCAGCGATAAACAACATGAATTGGCCTTTCTTAGCCCCCAGGATCGATTATTGGTGCGCGAGACCTCCGAAATATTTCAACTTATCGGTAGAGGAATGGAAAAATATCAGCGCTCCCACCGAAATAAAGAAAGGTAAAACTGTGCATAGCCAATGCCAAGTTTATGACCTTGACAGGAAAAGTGAGAATTTGTCGAAGATTCCGTGCTCTTCGTGGGAATATGATCATTCGGTGTTTAAATCAAGCATCATTGGAAAGGTAAACAATGTTTTCAAAGAAATGCATTCCAAAAATTGATCGATTTATTATTATTTTGTAGTGGAATTTAGTTTGCGATGATTACTGGATGGCTTCGTTCTCCGGATCTTCTTACTTCATGGGACTATTTGTATCTGCTCTTATCATTGGTCAGCTTTCTGATAGGTACTGACGCATTTTTCACTTCGTTTCATTAATCAACGATAATTTATATACGCCGAGTATTGCAGATATGGAAGACGACCGGTAATCATGTTCGGCATTATCCTTCATATTTTATCTGGATTGCTGTGCACCATCTCTCCATTCTATTGGATGTTCACAGCATGTCGATTCCTTACAGCAGTGGGAAAAAATGCTTTTGGACTCGCTTATTTTGTGTATGGTAGGTTATACATTTTTTTTCATATAGTCTAGAATATTATATTTAACGCCTATAGTAAAGGATTATATAGGAAATGCCAAACGTATACACAGTGTATCGCTGAAGAAAGAATGTTTTTAAGTAATGTGCTTTTTAGATTTACTTAAAAACCTAAAATTCTACTCTTTCAACCTTAGCAAAAATAGCGCTTTATATATGTAGTGTAAAATGTTTGCATGTAACTTACTGGCGCTTGTTAAATGAATGAATCTGTGTAAATAGGCTGAAGTAATAGAAAGTGCGTATACCGCACTAACTTCACCAGCATATCATTATATAAGGTTAACCTTCGCTAGCTACCTTTATCATTGAATGTTCTATTATAAAATAATAATACTTAAAATTTTTAAGCTGACGAAATACAATTTTTATTTAGTATTAGAAGTGGTTGGACCGAATTATCGTGAAAATGTATTTGTTGTTGCCTGTTTATCTTATACCACTGGAATGCTCTCGCTGGTAGCAGTATCTTGGTTAGTGAAGGACTGGTTTTACATTCAATTATATTGCTCGTTGCCTCCCTTTGTACTGCTACTGCTTACTAGGTAAATGTATTAACATAAATTACACGTATTTAATTCGTATCGTTTAATTTCTGTTTTTTAGATTTATTCCAGAGTCTCCAAGGTGGTTGCTGGCCCAAGGAAAACTGCATAAAGCTGAGAAAGTCATAGAAAGAATAATGAAAACAAATAAAATACAGATTATCGGCTTAACTGAAATTATTGCAGAACTACATTTTAAAATTAAATTGGTAAATCCAATTAAAATTTAATTCCTAAAAACAGTTCTATACTTCATTACTTACGTAATAAGTTAGAAGCAATAGAATGAATTATTTGACTATTTTCTAATCAGATTACGTTAGAATCAGTTTGGCGATCTGTTAGAGATATATGACATTGCTATATTTAAAGTAGTATTATTTGATATTCTGGTTAAAAGGCTAAGGAATATATTGGTGTAGAAAACTTGGATGACCAGTTTCTTTCATACCAGTTATTTTAACAAATTATGAGTTATCATTTATCGTTATTTACAAAGTGCACTGTCAGTAGAGCAGGGTATAATGATGGTAAGAACGTAAAGAAGCAATTTTTAAATTAGAAATTCTCAGAAATATCTTGTAACTACTATCGTTAATTTGGTTGTGTTAATAATAATTTAGAAAATTATTGACATTTTTAAGAGGGAAACAAAGTTTACGACAAATGAATAATATGAATTTTCCACAAATTTAGTTTTCTTCCTAATGAAATTTAGTAAAAACTGAAGTTCCTTCATTAGGTATTTTTAAAAATGAAATAATCTAGAATTTTATTTTATTTTTTATCGGAGTAATCGAAGAATACTTACTGTAGATGACCTAGTGTCTATACTACAGAAAACAAAATTTTCGAAATTCCGTAATTTTATAAATTTTCACCAACACAAAGACTTGGAAATATAATGCAAATTACTAGTTATCAAGTGATTCAATCACATATACGATAACTTTTATGATATAAAAAGTCATTTAAATCTGTTAATCGCAGAAACTCTTTCATGCTCTAACACTGAAATTTATGAAAAAAATAATTCGTAAACTAATTAATAATTTCACCCACTGCATTAAAATAATTCAATATCGTAAAATATATTTTAATCAAAACAATGTGACAGTAATTTTCACTTCTTCTTCTATATGAATGTGATACATGAATTTCATTTCCATTAACTGATTCCATTTATCAGTTAATGGAAATGAAAATGGAAACTCAATTCCATTTTCATTTATTTACTGTAATTATATTAATTTCATTCATTATAAAATTTGACAGGACGATAAGAAAACCAGACGGAATTTCCTGGACCTGTTCAAAAAACGAGGACTAAGGAAAATAACGTTTATCACTCCTATCATGTGGTAAGCTAGTGTTTTTCATTGCAACTTTTCATATACTTGTATGTTGAAGACTAGGATTAGCATTTGTTGATTTTAAAAATGCAAATATAAAATTTTAAAGGATACACATAGACGTTTGAAAATAAACAAGTTTATTTTTAACTAATTAAATTATTTTCTAGCCTGAAATTACCCTACATTAATCAGTTTATACTATTAGTTACAGCTATAATTAGAAGGGCTTATCACATCGTCGAGAAGAAATAGAGTCACTAAACAACCATACCAAATTATTTAAATATAGCTTTTAATTAACTTACGAATGCATTTCAGTTACGCAGATTTCTTATCAGCTTATTGAAAATTATAAATCTAGTATTAAACAGAATAAATATCCGAAATATTTAATAAACACTGAAATTATTACAACTAATACAGTGCACTGGGTGTATAATTACCCCATACATGGTGCACTGTGTTATTTGTAATAATTCCAGCCAGTAAACTGTGTTTGTTAGAGTATTTTAGATATTTATTAAACACAATAAATAGTTTTTCTGTCTGACAAATAAATAGAAGACAATTTCGCATAGAAAGTCCTCTGAGGTGTCATCTCCGTTCACAGGGCTCTCTTCTCATCTCATCGATCCAAACCCTAATGTTAAAATTAACTAATTATATACGAACACCAATGGAAATATTTAAAAAGTGTTAATTTATTAACTTAATTTTCAGGTTGATTATAAAATTCAATTTGTATGCCTTGTCTCTCAACCCTGATATTGCTGGAGGAAACATCTTTATTCTTTTTTCTATATTTTGCCTTTTAAATTACTTCGCTTGTGGAGTTTTGTATATTATTCTGCATCGATTTAACAGGAAACGAATCGAGATATTTCTGTGTATACTTAATGGTATTTTATCATTACTTATCATTGCCGTCCCTCAAGGTAAGTTTATTCAATAATACTACTTTTCTTGTTATGCTAGTGTAACTTTAATTGATTTACTTTAATCATTCATAAAAATTTTCAATATAATTATCATTTATAATGGATATTTATCCAAAAGTTCAATCCACTTTGGAATTTCGTACATGATAAAACTTTCTTCTTTATTCATAAATGATTCTTGTTTGGTAGACCTCAATAATTGACAAATAAACGATGATTGTTTATCCAGAACGCTTCCATCCCTTATCATCGCAAAGGGTATTTTAAAGCAAATCTTTACCGGAAATGAGCTATGGATTAATTATCACATTTATTATGAATCAAAAAAATAAGAGAAGTGGAGGTTATACCGTGGTCCTATTCCCTGCCCATTAGGAAGTACAGTTATTCAGAGGAACAACTAACAATTTTTAAGAATGAAAACGAAGTATTTGCATTAAATATCTGAGAAAGAAAAAATATAAACTCAATGAAGTATTGTGAATTATTTTGAGTTAGCAAACACCATCCAGTATTCGTAGAGTCAGAGAATCATTTTTCTTAGATTATGATAATGAAAGGCCCCGATTTCTTGTCAGCAAGATGTTTAAGAGTTTGAAGTTGCAGGTTATTATGCGCCATCGTTACATTCCATTTTGACACCATCGGACTTATTATAGAATTAAAGAGAATCTAAAAATTCAATGCCAATTGTCAAGCTACCGCACAGGATTGAATCCCTCAGTTTTCACTTATCAAAGGTTGTTTGCTTTTATAAATAATAACTGACAAAATAATCATATCGATTATTAATTAATGACTTGTAACTTTTCAGTTTCCTGATCTTACTAAAATTTTAATTTTTTATACTAGAATACCCATGGCTGCGTGTGGTTTTCATCGTGTCGTGCAGATTCTTCACGTCGCTTGCATCTGCCACACTAACTGGATTCACCACAGAGTTATTTCCGACCGTAGTACGTAGTGTTGGTTTAGGGTTGTGTTCCACTTTTTCAAGATTTGGAATTGTTCTCGCTCCTTTTATGAAGGACCTGGTATGCATCTCGTCTTTATTTTAAAATCTAATAAATCATTATGGGTAATAATGTCTTATTTAATAAACTTACCAGAGTGTCAAGGTCGATTGGAAACTTCCTTTTATTATCGTAGGAGTGTTGATGATTATAACAGGATTCGGTGTTATTCCTTTACCGGAGACTAAAAATACTCGTTTGAAAGACACCATCCAGCAGTAAGTAATGACATATTTTTAAACAATTAATGAAATTATATAAAATTCCCTTAGTTACATTAAAGCTGCAGAGAATCTTGTGTACTATACTGTACTATATGTTTTCGTACAAGTCTAAGCAGCAATATCGGAAAACATACGTGCACAGTTCATAAATGTTTTATACGTTTGACGTATAAAACATTTATGAACTGTGCACGCACTGTACATTACACTACGTAATAGCGAGAAAACTTTCGAAAGTGTTACGTGTATATAAATAGCGTGGGCTTATAAAAGAAATCTTAAGAGTATACTGAGAGCAGTAGTTGAAATCTAGAAGAACTTACATTTGGCCACCACTGTAGTGTATATATATATATAGTATTCAGTATATATGCAGTAGTATATGCGTATATATATATATATATATTAGGATGTCCCTTATTTTTCGAATATATTTTTTTTCTAACGCATAGGGCCTAGTTTTGTTTATTTTACCGTTAAATACTTCCACAATAAATTTCAGCTCATTTTGATCACTAGAACCCGTGCCGACTTGCATCGAATCATATCCATACATACGGCGCTAGAGAAGTGGCACGTATTCGGTTTGTTTGCCATTCCAACACAATTTGTCGGGCTATTAATACGTATAGTTTTTTTTTTCGAAGATGTCAGTGGAATTACGAAGCACTAAAAAGCATATTTTCTTAGTCGGAGAGATAAACCACCAAATCACGGGTGCAAAATTTCCGTCAAGTCGGCAAGTTCTCGCAGTTTTGTTTTTTAACATTCGCGAAGATGGAGAGTTTCCATACCTGATAAATATCCACCAATTTCTTGGCACAGTTAGGTATAGATTTTGTAGGTATTCTAGCTTTTTCCCAAAATATGATACACTCGCGTATTACAAGATTTACGCTTTCACTCACAGTTAGTTTAACTTCACAAATGTTAAAAAACAAAACTGCGAGAACTTGCCGACTTGACGGAAATTTTGCACCCGTGATTTGGTGGTTTATCTCTCCGACTAAGAAAATATGCTTTTTAGTGCTTCGTAATTCCACTGACATCTTCGAAAAAAACTATACGTGTTAATAGCCCGACGAATTGTGTTAGAATGGCAAACAAACCGAATACGTGCCACTTCTCTAGCGCCGTATGTATGGATATGATTCGATGCAAGTCGGCACGGGTTCTAGTGATCAAAATGAGCTGAAATTTATTGTGGAAGTATTTAACGGTAAAATAAACAAAACTAGGCCCTATGCGTTAGAAAAAAAATATATTCGAAAAATAAGGGACACCCTAATATATATATAATATAATAAGTATATATATAGAAAAGTATATATATATATACTTTTGTAATACTGCCTTTGTTGCATTACTCTAATTCAAAAATTATGCAACAATAATACTAAAAAATAAATAATGTTAAATAATATGCGAATTACACAACTATATTTGTTTCATTTTGAGATGCTAAAATATTATTTTTATATGTTAAGTAAAAATAAAATATATTTTTTCAAATATTTCAGCTACAGTAAAAAAAGCGCCAAAGAGGAAACTTCACTGTGTTAAATATTACACAGTGAAGAATAATTAAAGAGATTAACAGCTTTTATTTATCCAGAAGAAGAAACATTTAAAAATAATAATAAAAGGAGGTAAAAATTTACAGGTTGCATTTTCATTGTTTTTAAATGAATTAATTGTATTCAGTTCTTTAAATTTATATTGCACTCTTTTGATACTGATACTATTCCTTAAAATCAGGGATAAATAGAAACGTATAGTCACACAAAAGTATCAGATGATAAACAACATTCTTACCTCTGCAGTGTTCTATCAATAGATAATTTCTTCTATATAAAAAACTGCAAAAGTTTTATATATACAGGAATATAAATGCATAATGTATATAAATGTGTACTGTATGTCTAAATTATTGTTTATAATTGTTTTAAATTACTCATATGTAAAATAAAATCTGTTTAAAATCATACAAAATTGAAATTTATCAGTTAAATACCCTTTAGTAAATAAATTTATTAAAAATTGCATGTGGCGCCATATGTTAGGAAATTTAAAAAAAGTTAGAAAAAGTACGAAGTAATATAATAGATTATTTCGTACTTCTAACCCTTCTATTATATTACAGTATAGTATTTGAATTATAACTATAAAGGTTATCTTACGTAAGGCCGCGATTCCACTAGCGTAAAAACGGCCGTGAAACCCCTCGCCGTAAAAGTATTTAATTACGTGACCTATTTGCGTTTGCGCTCGGATTGCGGTGGAGGTTTTAACGGCGAAGTTTTTACGGCAACGGTACTACCCCAAGTGTCGAAAGTAAATACTTCTTCGCACGTGATTTGATGAAAACGAAAGCATCGTAGCTTGATTGTTCATAGTTGTCAGTGCGAAAAATATTTTTAAATGGATCAGATACAATTTTTGTTGCTTTCTGCACTCATGAAATGAAAGCAACGCAAGCATCGTTTTTGGGTGAGGCCTTTATTTCGGAATAGAAGTTCCTTAGGTTATCATAATACACTTATGCGTGAACTTCGTTTTCAAGACCAGGAATATTGTTATGAGTAAGTAATAAATCAAAATTATCGCAAAATCTTATAATGCATAAAAGTTTTATTAGTAGTAACGTGAATTTTGTTGGCAGTTTTTTAAGAATGACACCTGATATCTTTGAAGTGTTATTACAACGAGTAGAAAATCATATAAGCAAGCAAAATACACGTTTCAGAGAAGCAATTTTACCAACAAAACGCTTGGAAATAACTTTAAGGTATATTGTATATGATTAGAAGCTAATGACTGACTAGCATAATCTGTTTTAATTGGTTTAAAAAGTTCATTTTATCATGTATTTTTCCAGTTTTTTAGCATCATGGGAAACGTACAGAAGTTTGTCATTTGCCTTTAGAGTTGGAAGACAAACAATAGCAAACCTTGTTCCAGAAATTGGCCATGCTCTTTGGACTCACTTAAAATCAGACTGTTTGCAATTTCCATCAACACCAAATGAATGGAAAGGTATTGCAGAAAATTTTTTAAAATCTTGGCAATTGCCACACTGCTGCGGTAGCATTGATGGAAAATATGTGTTGATGATTTGTCCAAAAAATAGTGGAAGTTTAAACTTTAATTACAAAGGAACATTTAGTAATGTGTTGCTAGCAGTGGCAGATGCCAATTATACATTTTTGTATATAGACTATGGACACTATGAAAGTGAGAGTGAAGGAGGAATATTTAGAAAAGTTCAATTTGGCCAAATGATGGAAACCTGCAGAGTAAACTTGCCTAATGACGATTACTTGACAAATTCTGAAATTATGTTTCCTTTTTATTTCATTGGTGATGAAGCTTTCCCACTAAAAAGAAATTTGATGCGACCATAGCCCAGACGCTATTAGCCGATCACAACGAGTCTATAACTATAGACAAGTGATTCTCAAACACTGTGCCGCGAGATTTTTGAAATGTGCCGACACTGCAAATACCCATACATAAGCGATATCAGACAAGTAGTTCAATAGGTTCTGCCTTCCTAGAGCGCATTTGGAAATTGTAACCGGTCTTACCGATAACTGCCTGTCGTTACCAAAGCGTTTAGACAATAACCAACCGCATTTAAAAATCACTGTTATGACGTCCTGCAGTACTTACCGGAGTAACTGTGTGTGCCGACAAATCTTCAAATTATTAAAAGTGTATTGTGACGAAAACCAGGTCGAGAATCACTGCTATAGACTGTGTCGTGCTCGTCGAGTAGTGGAAAATGCTTTTGGCATTTTAAGTTCTCGTTTTCGAATCTTCAAAAACTACATTAACATACAGTGAAGATAACATGACAAAGATGGTATTGTCAGCTTGTTACATTAATGCTGGAGATTGTGATTCAGAAGATGAACCTTATCCCAGGGAGGTTGGGAGCAACAGCTGATCAAATGAGAAGTTGCACACAGGTAGCAAGCAACATGTACTCTACTGAAGCAAGAGAATTGAGGAATAAATTAGCAGACTATCTATGTACCACTGGGTCTTGCCATAGGCAATAGATTACCATTTTTTATTACTAAGGTTCAATAAAGAATTATTTTTATTACTCTTGTGTTTTAAAGACATTGTAACAAATATATGTTTTCAAAAAATTATTAATATAACAAAATTTATTAAATAACATTGATCTATTGAATTTATTAATTCACTGATTCTCTTCATCGTTTACAGCATCAATCTCGAAAAGAATCTCGAATTCTTTTCATTGCTGTTTGTTGATTTTTGCTGCTCATTTTCGCCGGCACACTTTCAACAAATTCGCAAAATGGTTTTATGTGAGATTTGTTTTTTTTTTTTTTTTTTTTGTATTGCAGCATTGGCTTGCTGCATGGCTTCAGCAGACATATTGAATACTGCTAACAATTCTTCCATTTGTGAATCAGAAGATTTTCTAGCCCGTTTTAAATGATGTGAAGAAGTGCTGTAAAGTACAAAGTATATATCACAAATGTATTAACATACAAACAAAAAGCTTTAGAATAGTACAAACTGGATGTATGTACAGTACAGTACAGTACCTGCTCTCTGAACCTTCCATTAGTAATTGTGATGATGTTGATGCTGATGGTTCTGATGCAGGACTATAACAGGTAAAAAGCAGGAGTAGGTAAAAAGGCAATCAGTGAATAACTATTGGAGTGCTTACCTAGAAAGAAATGCTTCACTGTCACTGGGACATGAAAGCTCTACTGACTCAGCATAAAGAGGCTCAATATCTTCTGGTGAATCTGTTGCTAAGACTGTTGATGGTTCTGTGTTTATACAAAATTTCATATAAAAATTCTTTCTTCATCCATAAAATGTATTCTTTTTACAACCTAAAATACTTACTCTTCATTTGTTTGTGGACAGCGCCTCATAAACCCATCTATGACATTATGTAGGTACCATTACGATACATATACATCATCTCTACCACTTTCAGTACCTTTGCTATCTTCCACGTTTTTACACTCTCTCGTGTATCGATCGCGTTGTGTTTTCCAGCGGCTTTCAGCACTGGTAGCATCTGTAACATAAAAAGTTTATAGAAGTGAAGCTTTTGTACAACTTTTTTCACTATTTATTCAATCACATGCATTTTAAGTTATCACGAACAGGTCAGATATGAGCGAGAGAGTAGTCACGTGGTCGGATGGCATCGAGAACTGTCACGTGACACACTTCGTACGCGTCCGCCAACCAATGTTCTGCCCTGCCACAGAAACAAGTTTAAGCAATGGCGTCTCGAACGGGGTACAATCAGCAACTAGTCCTATGATTTTTTGTTTATAACACTTTATATACGGATCGCCCGGAAAAATGCTATACATTTTCTGAATGTCTATTAAATATACTTTCTTTTCAAAAAATAATAATTAAAAAACTCATATTTCCTTAAACTGTATAATGTTCAATCTACCCATATGCATCACTTCGCGCCAGATTTCGTAGAGTGCGGTTTGGTGTTTCCATGATGTTTCTCGTTTTTTATCGAAGTTCACTGCGATAAATTGTTATTTCGTTGATAAATACGCTGCGTTGTTTTTAACGGATAAAAGATGGAAATTTTACTGTGAATATAGAACTTGTTTCAGAATATGCTACTTTACAGAAAGAAAAGTTGAAAAATAATTTATTTTTCAACTTTCAGCGAGAACCGGTCTTTGGATATAAGTGATAGCATGTATTATTGGACTACTAATTTATTTGTGCATATAGTTATCTAGTCCTAATTTCGAAACATTTATAGTTTTTAGTGTTTATAAATCTATTAATTAGCATCTCTACTGATTTAGTGCTATTATATAAAACAACGTCAACGAAGAATACCAGGTTCAATTAGCAAGTAGTCCCTTTATTTGCAAATTAATTTGTTGGTAGATTTTTTACATTTTAAGTGTAATTAGATGAAACTAAGTGGATGTGAATATAGAAAGTATACCTAGAATATGGCAAGACTAATATAGAACACTTGTATAATGAACTGAATTTAAGTAAATTAGTTGACTTTGTATGTTTCGATCTAGTTTTTTTCGTAATATTACGATATACGAACTTTTAATTTTGTAAATTGCATTATACTAAAAAATAAAGTTTTATGTTATTCTCTACTTAATGATGTATTTTTGATGTTTCCGAACTAAATAATACTTATTAAATTGAAATTCAAGCTTTACAAACTACTACAAATTTTAGAGAAGACCATTTTACTATAAATTACTACGTCTTACTACGTTTACTCTAATGTTGATTTCAGAGAAAGTAGATCAGACAAGGACCGTTAGACTGATGACGTAGACTGTCGGCTTTTCCGGGTTGTATCAGAGCTCTCGCGATAGCGTGATTTACAGAAGTCACACCTACGTTTTTCTAACAAGCCAATAGGGGAAAAAAGTGAAATCTACTCCGCACGCGGCGCTAGTATCGACGAGGTTGTAAACAGACTAAGCGATACGTTGTCGGTTCTAAAGTACGATTTGTTAATTCTTTAAACGAAAATCCAATAATTATTTTAAGACTGAGTAATGGCTGATAGAGGTTTTAACATTCAGGAATAACTAATTACTAAAGATGTTGTGGTAAATATACCCACTTTTATGAGAGGAAAAGCACAGCTGAGCAGCAGTTTGTCATCTCGAGACAGAAAAATATCTAGTAAAAGAATACATATTGAACGTATTATAGGAATGGCTCGTACTGTACATATAAAATTTTGAGGCAACACATGCATCCGGCAGTAACCAAACTTGGCAGTGAAATTATATTTATATGTTTTATGTTATGCAATTTTAGACCATGCATTGTTGGCAGATTCTTAATTTGTTTTACTGTTAGTCTAGCTCTCTATTAATACCGTATATAATTTTTTTTCCATTCTAGACCCTAGCCTAATTTAAGTTTTCCATCTATAGTATTTTTAAATTTTTGTCTGTTTATAAATTCTAAGATTAAGAATGTATACTATCATACGCAGTAAGGTCTTCATTGTGGAACTTCAATTTAAAGTAATATAGTGGTTTTAAAATTTGTACTATAGTTGAATAAATACTTGTAAGCTAATAAAAGAATTTTAATCTTTAAAACAAAATCTCTTTTTATTATTTAAAAAAATTCACACTATACACCATCTAGAAAAATTTTACATAAACTTCAAATTGTAAAATAACAATTAGCTCAATTATTTTATAAACTTAATGTTTATAAAACATTTTTTTTAAAAAAAGAACTGGCTTAATATGCTTCATGGAAAAACATAATTAGTGTTTCAATCATGTCTGCAATGAATTTATTATCTCTTGGAATGATACAAACTTTGAAGTCACTTTTTGTGTAAATAAACAGATGAGCAACTTGTGTATTTGTCACTGCTAATTGTCCTTGGATTTGATGAAAATAATCATGATTCCGTTTTAAAGTAATTTTGTCATCAGTACATTCCAAATATGGTATCTTTAGCACATTCACAGGAAGTTTAAAACTGGAGTAAGGACATTTAACTTCTAATATTTTATCATCATCCACTAGCCTATCTGGACTTGCAGCTAAGAATGGGTATTTTGAATGAAGAAACATGCCACATTCTTTCACAGGAGTATTTACAAAAGAATATGTTTCAATTGCTTCTTTTTCATACCTTATGCCGTGAGAAATTGCCTTACTTGCCTTATTGCCTTAATGTATCCTGCGCAGGATACATTAAATTCACTAAATACTTTCCTAAAACCTTATATCCTGAAATGGGAGGCGTTTTATTTGTTATAAAATAAGATGTGTAAAACCGATTCGAAATACTTTATTTTCATTGAAAATCAACTGTTTCATACCTCTTTAAAAATTAAGAGAAATTACCATAACGACTCGACATTTTACTTTTAATTACTCATTCATACACTTTTTGTATATTATAAACAATGAGAAATCATTTCATTTCCCGAGTGTTGTCGACAAAACAAAAGAGTTAGGTTATTGGTATTGTATGCAGGATCCTATTTCACCTTTATTTCATACAACTTTAATGAGGAACGTCATGGATACGAAGACAGAAACGAATCATGTAAAGCTGAGGTAAAAATTCTAATTAATAATATTGTAATGATTTCTCCTTTTGTCATTATCGTAAACAACTAATATAAATTATATTAGTTGTTAGTATATTGTTATATTATATCTTATAATATTGGCTATATTTGGGTATTATAACAAGTGTAAGAAATAGAATGGGTACCGACTACTTAAAAATTGAAGATTTTGTAACATAAGAAAAAAAAATTACTTAGGAAGAGTAATAAATATATATACAAACAAAAACTGATTTCCCATATGTCAAACATAGCCAACAGAGTCAGAGTTTCATCTACAACACATGACCCATATATATGTATAGAATGTAGTATGGATGTCTAAAACTAGATAATAATTAAAATGTTTATTATTTTTATCAGAAATAATAAACAAAACAACACTAAGTAATTAACACTAACAAAGAAATGTATCACTTCATTGAGAACATTACAGTCACTGATTATCGCTGCACACTCTACATATACGAACATACAGAATAGACTTGCTACTACCGAATTATGCACACTAGCCAGTTTTTCTATTTGAATGGGCATTCGAGGCTATCCAAAATTAGCCTGGCGTTTTACCCGCACCATCTGTTGGTTGAAAAAAAATTAAAACCGAGATTTGCGAGTTTTCTCGGTTTATAGCTTAGGCTTGATTAAAATTTTCAATTTCATGATGAAGTTCAGCATTCAGAAGGTATAATGATGGCTTGAAAACCTCTTTGGCATTCTGTTACTAATGAAAGTATGAAGGTAATTTGACTAACAATGCAATGTGGTCGTGTAACTTTTATGAAAATTGCAGTATTTCACATCTAAACTCTTATTTCTTTAAACTAAACATACCAATCGTTATAAAGGTTAATCAATCGAGATAAGTGTAGAAAAAGCTTTATTCGTACATATCCTCTATCTCTTTCTATCCAGATTTTCGTTTATTGTCAACAAGTATTCATTTACACCAAAGACGATAAATAATACTGTATATGAAACATTATATTCAACATTTGTAATTGAGACGCAAATACATTGATTATGGTTAATGACAACTTTTCTTGTCACAATATAGTACAAAACCAAAGAATATTTTTCGACTACTGGTTTGATTTCAGCTGCAAACACATTTATGTAACTGTTTTTATTAAAATATATTTCTTCAGATTGAATATTTCTATTGTAACAACCTCTACATTCACTCATACTCTATTAAACTGTAATACAAACAACACCTTAATGCTGAGAACCTTTAATTTTAATGATAAACAAACGTTTTCGGCTCATTCCATGAGCCATCGTCAGGCTAACTACATTCGAATACTATTTCGAACAAGCAGTTCAAATAAATAGAACTCACGTGCGTTGCTAAACTACGCAAACATAAATGATATAAATAACATAGTAATAAAATAAAATAAAATAAAATATGCCAATGGTACACGTATACATTGTAAAATCTATAGTTCCGTAGGCAATCCTTTTCTCCTAGTTAATGCCTTCCTGTGAATTTTTTAATTAGAAACTTCCGATACATTCGCCGACACTGGCAGCTACAACCGAAAAATGTGAAATTTATAAGTCCAGCTTAACCAACAAATGCATAAATTACAAGGATGCGACGATTTTGCCGTCAGCTTGGAAGTTTCTAATTAAAAAATTCACAGAAAGGCATTAACTAGGAGAAAAGGATTGCCTACGGATCTATAGATTTTACAATGTATACGTGTACCATTGCCATATTTTATTTTATTTTATTTTATTATCTATGTTTTTTATATCATTTATGTTTGCGTAGTTTAGCAACGCACGTGAGTTCTATTTATTTCAACTGCTTGTTCGAAATGGTATTCGAATGTAGTTAGCCTGACGATGGCTCATGGAATGAGCCGAAAACGTTTGTTTATCATTAAAATTAAAGGTTCTCAGCATTAAGGTGTTGTTTGTATTGTAACAACCTACAATACTTAATATATGCAATGTGGTAAACACTAAAACTGTAAGATTTGATAGGAAACTGCGAAAGACTTTCAAAACTGTAAAGTCTTGAAATTCTTTCGCCATCTTCCAAATTTTATACCATCTTCCAATACAATAAAATACCAATAAAATCTTATGCCATCTTATGAAGATTTTATTCGGGATGTTCGCATGGTCTATCATTGTTTCGGCATCAAACAATTTAAATTGGCCCTTCTTGGCGTACAAGATGGATTAGTGGTGCGCGAGAACACCGAAATATATGAACGTGTCCGTATAAGAGTGAAAAAATATCAGCGCACCTCTGAAGATCGGAAACGGGAGAACAACACATAGTCGATGTGAAGTATACGATATTGACGATGCAGAATATGGAAAAAACTTTTCTAAGATTCCTTGTCGTTCGTGGGAATACAATTGTTCTCAGTATAAGAACAGTGTCATTGAAAAGGTAAGAATAAAAACTTTTCAATTAAATATATATTCGAAGATTGATTTTATTTGAAATTTTCAGTGAAATTTGGTTTGTGAAAGTTCTGGGTTAAGTTCTTTCGCTGGATCTTCTTACTTCGTGGGATTCCTCGTGTCCGTTATTGTATCTAGTCAGATATCCGATAGATCAGAAAACTTGTCATTAATTTCATTAAAATGTTTAGTTTTAAAATACGTATTAATTATATCAATATTTACGTACATATAGCAGAAGACCAGTGATAATATGGAGTTCGTGCTTCATGTAACCTTTGAAATTCTTTGTTCATTTTTCAATATTACTGGTTGTTTACTCTATCTCGTTTTTTCATATCTGCAGGAAACACAGCATGTAATTTGATGTTCTATGTATATGGTAAGTCATAATTAGAATTCGTACACTTAATAGAAAAATAATGTACTGTACTTTCATAATGTTTACATACAACGATACAATTCATCATCTAATTTATTCATATAATGATAGTTTTAAAAATTTTCTGTATACCATAAAAATAAAAATAACTACAATAGTGACCATCTATATTTATTTTTATTTGTTATAATTACGTTAATTATATAACGTATAATTTGTTATAATATCTTAAAACTTTATTTTTGTATCATTGTGCTTTTTGTATGACGAATTTAACTTCAAAAATTTTAAGTTGTACCAAATGCGAAAAATTAGAACGCGGTAATTAAAAAACTTTTTGAAATACAGAAACATGTATTAAGAATCAGTTGTACTGTTTGAATCAAATAAATAATATGAATATTTTGTAGTTGCAACTAACGAAGTATTCCCATTGTTTGTATGTACTGTAAATATAATTTTATGCTTAATATACTGTATTAATTTCCCGTCATTCAACTGAATTACGTGTATTTGATACAGATTTCAATGAACTATATAAGTAATTAATACGAAAAAATCATATATAATTTCTATGTCAATGTTTTATAATTAAGTTGATATTTTACATACGTTTTTATAAATTTAACGGGGTTTTCGTTTTTTTTTCAATAATACTAAATGATCTTTGTATGCAGTTATGGAAGTGGTCGGACCAACACACAGAGAAAAGGGCATGGTAACTCTTTGTTTCTGTTTTGGTATTGGATTGCTTATACTTCCCGGACTATCTTGGTTTCTCGACGATTGGACTTATATTCAGTTATGCTGCACTTTGCCGTCCATTGTATTACTCACATTCATCAGGTAACGTTTATTTCCCCTTAATGTGATAAACTAATCGAAAACATATTTTTATAACATATAAAATGTTTTCGATTAGTTTTATACCTCAGTCTCCAAGATGGCTACTAACTCACGGTAGACTACGTACAGCCGAAGAAGTTATACGTAACATAATGAAAATGAATAAAAGGCATGCGGAAGATTTAACCGAAATTATTGAAGAACTTCATTGGAAAATTAAAACGGTAAATCGATTTTAATAATAAGTACTTTGAGGTTTGTACTGAATGACAAACCCCTGAAAAGTTAAGTAAAATACGTTAAGCTGATAATGATTGTTATTATAAAGCACTGAGCATTGTATTTCAGATGCACAAAGTATATTTTGCTATTATTTTATTGTGGTACCGGCAGAGACGACGTTACTAACATCGCAAATAATACAACAAAACTGTAAAATGTTTGGGAAACATCATTTAGTTTGTGATTAAAAGTGAATTCTAAATCTATACAAAATTGAATTTATGTTTTGAAATAGCACACGAAATTGCATATGCTGATTACCCGACACTGTTAAGGCTTGAAAGGTTGTATTATTACCCAGAGATTAAAAAGAGTCAAGAAGGTATATAAATGTTTTATATTTCTGAATAAATGTCTGTCTCCTGTATAAATTAAAGAGTGGTAAAAGGCCCTTTTACCACTTCTTCGGAGTGGTAAAAGGGTCGAACAGGCATCTTTTCACCAGGAATCTGGCGGTGTGATTTGAAATTACTAAAATGGCACTTATGATTAGATATTAATTAAAAATCACCGATATACAATCGCTGAAACAACCCGATTTTTTCTCTAACCCAGGTGCAGTTTGTTCTTCGTAATCTTAGTAAATTCGAACATCGAGATTCTGGTAATTTCCTGTATAAGATAGAAATCGAAACTGTGTTTCCGTGTGTTCATGGTTTACTACGCAATGCCCAAAAAAGGTTAAAGTAACTTATTTCACAAAAGTATTAATGAATTGATTCAATTCAAACCCTGTTATATCCTTCACACATCTCGTTATTATTATCCCGAATGTTATGTATAAAACACGGGAAAATATTGTACTCGTGTCAAATTTGACAATTCGAGGTTGTTGCAGATCCTGACACTACTACTACTACTACGAGTAAAGATTAAGAGGGCTGTCTATCTTGTTGACTGACTTAGCCCTGAAAGAAATGAAAGGAAAGAAGAAGTAATAGTGATAGATTAGATGGAAGATTAGGATATGAAGGGAAAGGGGTCTGCAGAGTCGTCTTGCTTCGGCATACATTAACAGAACAAACTTTAGGAAAAAAAATACAATTTAGGCTACTTTGCCTACATTGAGACTTACAATGTGAACAGTTGTAACATATATACAATTATATACAATATGTACAAGATGATCAGTTGTTTGTCGACAATTTAATCAATTTCTTCACTTGTAGAGTTCTTTCATTGTCTTCTGGTGGATATTCTGACTGTTTTCTTGCAGACAGTTTTTTCGTTGCTTTTATAAATTTACAGAGGTTATCGAATAACATTTTACTTTGCACAAGTGCTGTGCGCTTTGGTGGCCAATTTGAGCCGGCCAAAACACATTGTCTCATAAAGGTTTCACGAGGATGTTCGTATTTGCTGCACTGGAATAAGTAATGTGTCACGTTGTCAATGCTGTCACTGTCTATATCGCACTTATCAGTATTTCTCTTTCCAAATCGAAAGAGATATTCATTAAAGTTACCGTGTCCTAGTAAACATTGAGTAATTTCGTAGGTAGGTTTAAGATGTCTACATGCTCTTCTGACGGCGATCGTCGGTATGAAGCTATACAAAGTTCTACCTGTGTTCGAGTGTTCCCATTCTTCTTGCCATCTTTGATCTATTATTTCTTTAATTTTTTGCTTAACTACTTTGATTGGTATTCTACTATATGTTATTGGTAGGTTGCTTTTTGCTGCTTTCTTAGCCAGCATGTCGGCAGTCTCGTTTTCCTCGTACCCTTTATGGCCAGGAATCCAATGGAATTTGAGTATTTTGTTGCCGCCAATTCTATGAGCCAATTCAATTGTTTCGTGTGCAAGTAAAGTACTTCTAGTTTGGTTTTTAAGGGTGTGAATAACTACCCTGCTGTCGGTGTATATTATTGTAGGTCCCTTGTACCATTGGGATTTTTTGTCAATATGTTGTAAGGCTTTGAAAATACCCCAAAGCTCTGCTTGGGTGATTGTGCAATAATTCGCCATTTTAAGGCTAGCCTGATAAGTCTTAATGTTCTTTGGGTCAAAGATTACAATCCCACAACCAACTCCTTCTGCCCTCCTCGAACCGTCCGTAAATACTCTCCAGCAGTCTTCACTGTTGACATTCTTGTTATCCATGTTTGTTTCATAGTTGACATCTTGTGCTGGATGTTTATCCATGTCTCCGTTGTTCCTTACCCTCTCAATTTGATTATCTTTTATTTCTTGTATGAGGTTATTGCTATTCGGGGGTAGTAGCCCATTCTTAATTTTGTTTTCAATATCCTTAGCATTAAGGCTGCTGATGTCTTCTTTTATTAATGTCCATTCCCAGTTAAGTTGTTTTGCTTTAAGGTCAACCGGTAGGATGTTTGCCAGTACTAACAGACCATCAGTTGGTGCCGTTCTATACGCTTTACAGATATTTATCATAAATTTTCGTTAAATCGTTCGTAGTTTCCTCTTTATTTCTATTTTGTTAATGGCTTCTCCCCACACTTGTATCCCGTATAGAATTGTCGGCTCGATTGCCGCTTTATATATTAACTTTGTAGATTTGTAGTTGAGACCCCAAACATTACGAGATATTTGCAAATGTATATTTACTTTTTGGAGCATTTTTTGATGAATTTGGTTTACGTGACTTTTCCAGGTAAGGGCCCTGTCAAAGTAAATTCCTAGATATCGCATCTCATTGACATTTTTTATCTTATTCCCATTTATGTATATTCCGATTTGTCTCTTTAATTGTCCTTTCCCTATCTTTTTTGTACTAACTAGTATTTCACATTTCTTATAGTTAATCTGAAGATTATGTTTTTGGCTCCACTCAGCTATTTTCCCTGTTGCTTTATTGCCTTTTTCTGCTAGTTTGTCACAGTTTTTATCCGAAATCATCAATATAACATCATCGGCAAAAGCCTGTATTTTTGTATCTTCCCTTTCATTGAATTCTTCTAGCAGGCTGTCAAAGCCCAGATTCCAGAGGCCTGGCCCACTTCTCGAGCCTTGCGGGCAACCTCTGGTAACCTTTCTTTCAACTGTAATGTTGTTGGAGTAGTATCCTGCTGTCCTGTTGTGTAAATAGTTTCTTAGAATCATTTGAATATTGGCAGGGCATTCAGTCTCGTTCAAGCGTTTGAAGATGCTCGGCCACCATAGAAAATCAAAAGCTTTTTTAAAGTCTATTGAGATGAGCATGGAATGTTGACCCATTTCCCAAGCATTCTTGATGAAATTCTTGACTCTGAGGGCTGCTTGGATTGTAGAACGCCCTTTTCTGAATCCAAATTGAAGGTCACTTAGTTTGTTATTCTTTTGTAGATGATGATAGACTCTGTTGATTATTAAGCCATCTAAGATTTTCCCTAATACCGGGAGTAGGCTTATTGGCCTAAACTCCTCTGGGTCACGTGCGTTTTTGGTTTTTGGAATGAATTTCACATTTGCTTTTTTCCAACTGTCTGGAAAGTATCCCTTTCTCAGACATTCATTATATAGATAGACAAAGGCTATTGATATCTTGTTAAATGCGGCTTTTACCATTTCCGCCGTAATGCTGTCTAGTCCCGGTGATTTCCCATTTTTAAGAGTATGAATAGCCTTTTGGACCTCCTTAAAGGAGAATGGGGTATCATTGCTGTGACACTGAAGAACTTCGGAATTAAAAAAAAAAATAATAATAATAATAAACTGATAAGAAAGTTTCTGGATTTGTATTTATGTAGGGGAGAGCGGGGCTAAAAGTTCCCGGGGTAAGTTGTTTCAATTGAAATAGCTCCACAAGGAAAAAATATATATATAATTAGTAAATATGTCACGAATTCGAACGTTTCTGCGCACCGACGGCAGCTATCTTAATCAGGCCAGTGACGTCCGGTACATTGGAAAGAGAGCCTGTACGTCGCTGATCCACATAAGTAAATATTTTCGTGTTTGATATTTTTGGTGTATCTGGCGAATTTAAATAATTAGCGATTAGTTGTTTGGTATTTTTATTCAAAAATATATGGAGTATCTTGATATACTACGCTAAAACTGTATATGTCTCGTAACCTAATCTAGTAGTTGCTGTTTTGAACCCATGTGTTATGGGGGCTAGATGTTCCCTTCTTTGGGGGCATGTTGTGACCTTGGAACAACTTGCCCCAGTTCATCTGTACCGGTAATGCAGTAAAAATAATGTTTTTTTTCCTTTTGCAGTATGCGGACTTATATTCGAAAAACAACACGGGGTTCTGTATCTCAGGAGTTGATGCAAAGAGCTGCAGATGCAGTTATTAAAGATGGTTAAAAAATAAAAACTGTTGCCAGAGAATTAGATATTTGTCATATGACGTTATATAGATTTGTAAAGAAGTTGAAATCTGGAGTAGAAAACGCTGCGATTGGCTACAAAAAAGTAAGATTGGTCTTTATTGAAGAACAGGAAAACAAGTTAGCAGAGTATTTGTTAAATGTAAGCTTTACTGACGAAAGACAAACCTTGGATCAGCCAGGGTCATCGGGAGTTGTAAATTTGCCTGCAACTTCTGGTGTTATTCAAGAACTTGGAAAGGATGTTCCTTTCTCCCCTTTTCTTTAAGTAAAAGTTATAAATGTTGAAACGTAAAAATGTTTTCTTTTTAATAAATTTAAGAAAAACAACTAATTATTGATAAGATATTATTGATTAGTTTTTAAATACATACTTAGTTAAATAAATTATTGTTTTTTTTTTACATATTACACTTTCCATAGATCTCGTAACAACTTGCCCCACCCTGTTAACAACTAGCCCCGAACCGGGGTAAGTTGTTACTTTCCGACTTTAGGTATTGTATTATTAATTATAAAAACTTACAAAAAATCAACCCCAAAAACTGTATTTATAGCAAAGTTAGAGATATTACTAAATTTTAATCTCTTAATACTTATTATATTCTATATAATTATGTTTCCTTAACAAAATATAAGGTTGATTAAAAAACGGAACTTGTAGCCCCGCTCTCCCGTATCCGTGGATGAACGTATGCGTGTGTTTCGGCCTCTGTGATATTTATTATCTCACAATGGCGATTCAGAAAGAAAGTTTGGCATGATAACTTGTATTTAAAGTGCATTGATGCTGTTATATTTTGATTATGAGAGGTAGAAAGAATAAGATATAATAATTCATAATAAAAATTATTTCTTAATAAAATCTCGTAATGAATGGCTCACACACAATTTTAAGTTTGTGCTAATATGTCTTAGTATTTCTGTTAGACAAATATTTTCCGCTGAAAACTTTTTGCTAAATTTTTAAAGCTATTTTCGTCAAATTAGTCGTTATAAACATCTGTTTTATTACATGAAAATTTTGGTCTCGATTCACATTTTATGTTGATGTTATTCATATTGAATTTGAATTGATTTATTAAGTAATTGATTTTGATTGTTTTTATATTTAGACAATTGTTAGAAATATATTAATCTGTTATATTTATTAGAATTAAGGAATGCGATAGACTTGTTCTAATCTAATTCTACACGGACAACGTGGAACTCAAAGTCGAATTCATGAGAGCTGAAGAGGATTAAGTCCTCTCCATTGGCACAAACAAGACAATTAGAATAAACATTTCGAACTTCAAAATATTGTTCTTAAAAATTTTAGAAATATTGATTTTTACATTATTCTTAATAAAGTCGTCTTTCACATATTGATAAAAGGCTCCTATACGTTTTCGAACATACTCGACTTAACTTGTTATCACTGTGTGACAGTTTGCCTTTCCATTGTTTTTTGTGTGATGTTATCAAACTGTATTGATATAAGTACGTATTTTATGCAATAAATTGTGAGTATTTCTTCATACCTATGGCTATTTCTTTCAAACGTCACATAAAATTACGTGCATCGCTTTCGGACACTTTTGGATATACAGGCGACAATTTATCTTATCCGTGTGAACCAATGCCGTTTCGTACTAATTAATTGATGCTCTAAAACTTTCTAATTGGGAAGTTTGTTCTATCTGTTTTCATTTTCGATTTGCACTGCCCATCTTCCAAATTTCGTCACTAGGGGCGCTGCTGTCGTTTGCATTAAGTTGGGCATAGTCACTTTACTATACCGTTACCTCACTTGCATAGCTGTAGCTCTCTCCGTTCGCAAGAATTTTCTGGTTAAAGGAACTTTCCTATGCACCCTGTATACTTCATCAGTAATACAGGTATACCTCGAGTTACGTCGTTTCGAGTTACGTCGTTCTCGATTATACGTCATTTGTCAAAAAAGTGTATGGAAAAATAAAAATCAAGTTTAAGTCATTTTATTCGACTTTACATCTGTCTGCCACAAATATTGAAGTCGTAATATCACCAGAAAAGCGTTAAAAGCACATAAAATCATATTAAAATATGTACATTTACAGTAAATGTTAATAAAATCATCATAAATCCTGGGGAACGAAACATGAAAACATCTGTGTTTCTGTGTTGTCGTCTTATTTAGCGGTCTTTAAGTGCTCATTATTGGCGTTTTCTACGGTAGTTCCAATGTCTACCATTTGGCGTCGTTGTCAGCGCCACTCGATATTGGTAAATTTAACATAAATTAGTTTATTTTCTACTATCGCAAAATAATTTTCAAAACTGTATTTGTTATTTAACCTTAAAAAATCATCTTATTTTATGTCTTAGAGAAACCACATTCACAAATAAAGAGTCCGCGATGTACTGTAAACATCACCAAATTGTAAACATGTACACATTTACAAGTATGTACTGTACATGTATTCGTAAATTTAGATTACTTTTTCTGTACTATATTAAAAACTAAAATTTATTTGTTTGTAAGCTTAAAATAGATTCTTATTAACCATATATTATTAAAAATGCATTTATAAATAAAATACAGAGCTGCGAATGGTAATTTGTACTTTAGCCTAGTGACAAGTAAGTTCGACTTACATCGTTTTTCGTCTTACGTCGCCTCTCCTGGAACCAATTACCGACGTAAGGCGAGGTATCCTTATCCTAGAGGCGTTTGCGGCCACTCTGGCCTTTACGCCGGAAGAGAACAGAGTGAGAAGAGTCGGCCTTATAGAAGACAGCCAATCCGAGAAGACAGTTGAGAGGTCACGAGCGCGACCAAAGTCGGCCTTATAGGAGGCGGCCCCCGCGAGAAAGGGAGATAGAAGTGCCTTCCGGGAGGACTTGGGGGAAAGCTGGCCCCTATTCAGGCGTCATATGCAAGGAGGAAAACCCGGAAAAAACTCCCGCTGCCAACTCGTCCGAGTGAGGTTTGAACCTCCGATCGAACTCCGGTGTTTAGAAGGCGAGGTATACCTGTATGTTAATAATAAAAAGTCACAGAATGTTTTATTCATGAACTAGGAGCCCGGGACGCCCCCTAGTGGGCGTTCATTACAAATTTTATGATAATTAAAAATCATTATTTAGTGTTATTAAACATTCTATAAATACTTTAAAATAGTTTAATTTGTTTATTTACCTTCGCTGGTAACATTCGCTAGGGCGCCCCTAGTGGGTGTTAATTTAAATAATAATTTATATTGTTAATTTAAATGTTTGAAATATAATACACGATAGGGGCGCCTCTAGTGCCCGTTTTTGGCATACCGTTACGCGGACGGACGGTCGGACAGGCACGCGTTCAATGGGTTATATATATAGATATTAGCTTAACTATTTCACTTATCGTTTTATCGTAGCGGTTCAAATCTATCCGGTTTTTCGTTATTCGCCCCTAGTGAACATTACAGGCATTCCGTGACAGTAATAAATTCCTATTACAAATATACTGAATTATTTATATTGTTATATTGACCAAATAATAATGTATTGGCCAAATTAATAATAATAATTTATATTGTTAATTTAAATAATAATTAAAATTGTTAATCTAATTTGAATGTTTGAAATATGACACACGATAGGGGCGCCTCTAGTGTCGGTTATCAAACGATTACGGGACGGACGGACGGACACCTGTTGAATGGGTTATATATATAGATAATAATTATTATTAAAACAATTATATTTTGTTGAAAAAATGACACGTCATAGATAGATTTCTAGTCGACAGATGTATAAGAGGCAAGCTACGAATAGGAAGTATGATATTAGCATGTTAATATATTATAAGTAGTTATATTAATAGTTAATTTATATATTTATAATATCAAAAGAAGAATTTTATCAATTCCAATCATAACAAGGTCAGTTTAATTCTAATAATGGTGATATTTGTTTCTCTGCTAAGTTAAGAAGAAATTCTTCCCAAATGTTAAAATGTTAAGAGAATTTTTTCCAAGCTATTTTAATGTATAAATAAATTTCTCTGTACAATTTTTCTATTTAAAAATTATATAATATAGTAATTTTCTTATTACTGAGAATGTGTTTAAATATTCAATAATTTTAGATATAAAGTTTATAAAAATAAAGAATAATGAATTAACGTTGATTTAATTTCCTTAATTTAAATAAATTTCTTTTAAAGATTGTAAGAATTGTTTTGTAAATTTTGTAAAAGTAGAAATTTTAAAGAAATCAAGTAAGCAGGGACATAACATCAAACACATTCAAACTTTTTATGATAGGAAATGTAAACTGAGTAGTGCAGTAAATTCTTTTAAACATATAGAAAAATTATTAGAATTGCTTGATTTAGTTGGTAACGACAACGCGACACGTAAGCAACCTGCCCAGAAGGATGCTTCCCGAAAAGACTTATGTAAATCTGTCCTTAATTGTTACTAACGCGAAAAAACCCAGTTAACTTAACGTGTTAGCTATAACCCCGTAACTTAACGTCCATTAGCTATACGCGAACCCACGACTGACTATTGGTGTTCGGTGGTTTTATCCACTTGGTTTTTGGAGGGTACTTATTGGGCTGCAATTTGAAAAGATTGTAGGCCTATAAATTCACATTGTCACAGCGGCGTAGCGTGGGTGTCAGCCGCCGGGGGCGGAGGAAAATTTCGCCGCCCCCTATAAGTGACGCCCGGGGCGGGCCGCCCCTGCCGCCCCCACTACGCTACGCCACTGCATTGTCATCACCTATCTATCTGTCCTTCCTTAATCTCGAGAACGAAGTTATATTGATAAAAGTTGAGACAAGACATGGAAATCGTAAGAGAAGGAGGAGCAGATTAACTTTATAAAAACTTCCGATTTGTACCGCAAGTTACTTTTTTGACGCAGTAGTTCAGTGAATATAATATATACTTTTTAAAATTATATCCTTGTTTGTAAGAATTATATTTAGTTAAATATTTTGTTAAATTTTTTGCAATAGATGGTGCTATATGTAAAGCTGGTAATCAGAGATATACAGAAATTAATCGATATATAGAAATCCAATCGATAATGAACGACATAATCGAAGATGAAAAAGTCGGAACGTAACTGCCGAGTTTCGTAACAATTGAGCGAACGGTCTAGGAGCGAACAAACAAACGAACGTCCTCAGTCATATATATATATATATATATAGATTTATTTTTTATTATTATCTTAATATTACGTATGTTAATTATGTTGCAAATCTAAATTTATTATTCGTCAGAAAGCGAGTTGATGGGTGAAAACGGTAGACTTTGAAATTTCATGTATATAAAACGCGTTATATAAAGTATACGATGTCAATACCGCGATAAAAGGAACTTAATTTGCATTAACGCTAAATATTCCTAAAAATTCAAATTTTTCTACGTAGTAACATCTTCGACATTACTATAAAATATGTTTTAAACACACGTTTAGATAGACGCAAATGATATATGTTGAATAACAAGGCAACTTACATTATTCAATATGACAGAGCACTTATATAATATATAAATTATTATATAAAATTAGTAAAAAAATTGAGAAGATAAATACTTGTACAGTACATAGAAATGGATGTAATAAATACAATCCGTATGCATTCTTTTTATTTATTATAATAAAGAATTGAGGAAAAAGAAACATAAATTTGTAGAGTAATTTGTAAGGTATTTCCTTTCTGAATTTCTAAATTCAGCAGTTTTTTTAATTAAAACACTAAATTTAATCTTTCAGGTGTAAAATATTAATAGCGGTGTAATTTTAGTGTGTGAAACAGTAAAATATTTCGTATTTTAGATCTATTTACTATAAATTATGGATAAATTATTACATCATTAGACAAGTTTCAAAAATTCTCGGAAGTCTTTTGAGAAAAAAAGCAAACTTAGTGAGAATAGGGTTCAGATTTTGTTATCAGAAGAAATATTTTGTCAATTGTCACACGTATTCAAGATTAGCGAGTTTCAAAGATTCAAGATTAAAAGCGCAGAATTCAAAATACAGGTTGAGTTTGACCACGTTTCGTATACTTTATCTTCTAATGTCGATAAAACATTAGAAGGTAAAGTATACGAAACGAATATGTTTTAGTTAATACAATTCGGTATTAAGTGAAATATATTTTAATTAACTCGGAAAGTGTATAATGAAGCAATTAGTTCAACGAGTGTTTTTTTTTTTTATTAAGTTTGTGCGATTCGAAAAAAAAATTGTTATTGTTTATAAAAATATAGTTGCAGAAATAATGAATTTGCGCAATAAGAAATTGTAATTAATTTTATAAATTGTTGAAATATTCATTAATATTTACAATCTTTTACTTATTTAAAAACACACTTCATTAAATATCAAGTAACGTGTTTGCTGAAAAATTTCCACTCATTAACGTCAATTCCTATATTTCTTGACATAATAGATTGCTGTTTCGCAATTCTTTCCGAACACACGATGTACTGTACCCTTGCTTCAGTTTCATATCGAAAGGTTCGTTTTTAAAATCATTCCGTCATTTTCATTTTATATTTTTATCAGTTTTTATTCAGTAATAAATTTCAATTCTATGCATTCTTGTATTTCGCCATATTTGTAAGTAAAAACAGTTCTATGTATTTTATTAATTATCATTATATCAATGCTCTGTTTACAGTGTACGTTTTATATCTTGCGGCATTTTCCATGTTTTTCGTGATCTCCAGGAAGATGGAACTTAATGACGATATTACTCGTTATAATAGTAATCGTTATAATAGACGATATTACTCGTTAGCATTTACAATTTTTTTTAATAAAATATATCAAAATCAAACTTTTTGTTATTTTATAATATTTAAAAATATAATAATTTGTTAAAATAAAATATCGTAACAGATGGCGTCACCAAATGTTGCCAGGAAACTTACGCAACTCGTTGCTAATGTTAAGTTTATTTTGGACCGTATTTTACAAAGTATAAGATGCAACTTTTTATCAAAAATGGCTCAAAAATTGGCCCGAAACATATGTTATTAGCGATCTCCCATATCAAAACGAATGCCCAAACGTTCTTCATTAGGCTACTGGTATCTTCTGCTTTAGATTTACTCTTCGATAAAATTACCATCGTTTAATTAAAAATGTTATTACTTTTTTTAATATTACATTCTGAAATGATGTAGATTTGATATGTTATAAAATAGGGTAAAGTCGTTTCGAAAAGCTTCATTTTAATTGAAAATCAACTGTTCTATACATCTTTAAAAATTAGGAAAGATTATAATAACAACACGAAATTTTACTTTTAATTACTCATTCATACACTTCTTTTCTTTGTTTTTGTAAACTGCTTTATATTATAGACAATGAAAAATCATTTCGTTTCCTCAGTGATTTCGACAAAAAAGGCTTATGCTATTGTTTTTTATGCAGGATTCTATTTTATATTTATTTCATTCAACTTTAACGAGGAACATCATGGAAACAACGACAGAAGACAGAAAAGAATCGCGTGAAGGTGAGGTAAGAATTCTAATTAATAATATTGTGACGATTTCTCCTTTTGTTATTATTGTAAATAACTAATATAAATTATATTAGTTGTTAGTATATTGTTATATTATATCCGTATAATATTGCCTACCATTTGGTTATTGGAACATGGGCCTCAAGTGTAAGCCACCGAATAAGTTCCTGTTCCTTCCAATTGAAGATTTTGATAACATAAGAAAAATATGAATATATTTTTTTAAATTTAAAAATATAAATTTAAATATATATACAAACTAATAATCATGTCTCATATTTAAAATGTAGCCAACACAGTCAGCGTTTCATCTGACTCTGTTGGCTACAACACGTGACCCATATATGATATATAACTATAAAGTGACGTGTGGATGTATAAACAATAATTGAAACTGATAAAAATAATAAATAAAACAATACTAATTAATTAACACTAACAAAGAAATGTATCACTTCATTGAGAACATTACAGTAACTGGATTATCGCTCTACACTCTACATATACGAACATACAGAATACGTGGCTACTCCCAAATAATGTTCACTGTGCCTTGCCATGTGGGTAAAATTTACTTTCGAGGTTATCGAAAATTAGCCTGGCGTTTTACACGACGCCATCTGTCAGTTGAAAAAAAAATTAAAACCGAGATTTGCGAGTTTTCTCGGTTTATACCTTAGACTTGATTAAAATTTTCAATTTTATGATGAAGTTCAGCATTCAGAAGGTGTAATCAGGGCTTAAAAGCCTCTTTGGCATTTTGCTACTAATGAAAGTATGAGGGTGATTTGACTAACAATGTAATGTAGTCGTGTAACCTTTATGAAAATTGCAATATTCCACACCTAAACTGTTACTTTTTAAAATATAGATACCAATTGTTATAAAGGTTAATCAATCGAAATAAGTGAAGAATATATTTGTACATATCTTCTATTTTCTCTATTACGATTTTCGATTATTGTTAACAATTATAAAAATCATTCACACCCAAGACAATAAGTAATACATGAATCATTGCGTTTATCATTCGTAAATACGACACAAATACATTCATTGTTTTTAACACCATTACTTCTCTTGTCATAACGTAGCACAACTGCAAAGATTTTTTTTCGATTACTAGTAATTCTGCAGAAAACACATTTATGTATTTATGTAACTGTTTTCATTACTGTTTATTTCTCCAGATTAAATATTTTTATCCTAACGACCTAATGTAAGTCGTTAGGACAAAATATATAAAATGTGGTAAACACTAAAACTGTAAGTTTTGATAGGAAATGGCGAAAGAATTTCAAGACTTTACAGATCTTATCGGTGCATTTGGAAAATGGCAAAAAATTTTATTCGGGATGTTGGCATGGTCTGTCATTGTTTCGGCATTAAACAATTTAAATTGGCCTTTCTTGGCATACAAGGTGGATTATTGGTGCGCCAGAACACCAAAATACATGAACTTGTCCGTGGAAGAGTGGAAAAATATCAGCGCACCCCTGGAGAGCAGAAACGGGAGAACAACACATAGTCGATGTGAAGTATACGATATTGACGATGCAGAATATGGAAAAAACTTTTCAAAGATTCCTTGTCGCTCGTGGGAATACGATCGTTCACAATATAAAAACAGTGTCATTGAAAAGGTAACAATAAAAACTTTATAATTAAATACATATTCGAAGATTGATTTTATTTGATATTTTCAGTGGAATTTAGTTTGTGAAAGTTCTTGGTTAAGTTCTCTCGCTGGATCTTCTTACTTCGTGGGATTCTTCGTATCCGGTATTCTATCCGGTCAGATATCCGATAGGTATAAAAACCTGTCTTTTTTATTCCATTGAAATGTTATAATTTTATAACAGCATATTAATTTTATCAATATTTACGTAGATATGGCAGAAGACCAGTGATAATATCGGGTCTCGTGCTTCATACAACCTTTGGAATTCTTTGTTCATTCTCTCCATATTACTGGATGTTTACTATATCTCGTTTCTTCTTGTCTGCTGGAATCACTTGCTTTCATCTGACGTTCTACGTATATGGTAAGCCATAAATTGAATTCTTATACTTAATAGAAAGATAATGTTTTTTGTCGTATTCCTATTCGTATAATGTTAATTGTAAAATTAATTTTTTAACTGCCGTATTCATGAACGAGGATTAAGAATTAGAGTTAGAAGTTAACCAAACACCGTTTGCGTTACTTTTAGTAGGTGAACGCTCATTGATTAACTTTTAACCCTAACTCTTAATTTTCATTCATGAATACAGCAGTAAATGTTTGTACCTTAAACAAAGAAATAACTATTATATATTATACTGACAATCTAAATTTATTTTCATTTGTTATAATTACGAATATCTTAAAACTTTACTTTTGTATCATTGTGCTTTTTGTATGCACGAATTTAACTTCAAAAATTTTAAGTTGTACCAATTGCGAAAAATTAGAACGCGGTAATTAAAAGACTTTTTGAAATACAGAAACATGTATTAAGAATCAGTTGAACTGTTTGAATCAAATAAATAATATAAAAATTTTGTAGTTGCAACTAACGAAGTATTCCCGTTGTTTGTATGTACTGTAAATATAATTTTATGCTTAATATACTGTATTAATTTCCCGTCATTCAACTGAATTACGTGTATTTGATACAGATTTCAATGAACTATATAAGTAATTAATACGAAGAAAACATATATAATTTCTATGTCAATGTTTTATAATTAAGTTGATATTTTACATACGTTTTTATAAATTTAACGGGGTTTTCGTTTTTTTTTCAATAATACTAAATGATCTTTGTATGCAGTTATGGAAGTGGTCGGACCAACACACAGAGAAAAGGGCATGGTAACTCTTTGTTTCTGTTTTGGTATTGGATTGCTTATACTTCCCGGACTATCTTGGTTTCTCGACGATTGGACTTATATTCAGTTATGCTGCACTTTGCCGTCCATTGTATTACTCACATTCATCAGGTAACGTTTATTTCCCCTTAATGTGATAAACTAATCGAAAACATATTTTTATAACATATAAAATGTTTTTGATTAGTTTTATACCTCAGTCTCCAAGATGGCTACTAACTCACGGTAGACTACGTACAGCCGAAGAAGTTATACGTAACATAATGAAAATGAATAAAAGGCATGCAGAAGACTTAACCGAAATTATTGAAGAACTTTATTGGAAAATTAAAACGGTAAATCGATTTTAATAATAAGTACTTTGAGGTTTGTACTGAATGACAAACCCCTGAAAAGTTAAGTAAAATACGTTAAGCTGATAATGATTGTTATTATAAAGCACTGAGCATTGTATTTCAGATGCACAAAGTATATTTTGCTATTATTTTATTGTGGTACCGGCAGAGACGACGTTACTAACATCGCAAATAATACAACAAAACTGTAAAATGTTTGGGAAACATCATTTAGTTTGTGATTAAAAGTGAATTCTAAATCTATACAAAATTGAATTTATGTTTTGAAATAGCACACGAAATTGCATATGCTGATTACCCGACACTGTTAAGGCTTGAAAGGTTGTATTATTACCCAGAGATTAAAAAGAGTCAAGAAGGTATATAAATGTTTTATATTTCTGAATAAATGTCTGTCTCCTGTATAAATTAAAGAGAAACCTTCTTCGGAGAGCTAAAAGGGTCGAACAGGCATCTTTTCACGAGGAATCTGGCGGTGTGATTTGAAATTACTAAAATGGCACTTATGATTGGATATTAATTAAAAATCACCCATATGCAATCGCTTAGACACCCCGATTTTTTCTCTAACCTCGGTGCAGTTTGTTCTTCGTAATCTTAGTAAATTCGAACATCGAGATTCTGGTAATTTCCTGTATAAAATAGAAATCGAAACTGTGTTTCCGTGTGTTCATGGTTTACTACGCAATGCCCAAAAAAGGTTAAAGTAACTTATTTCACAAAAGTATTAATGAATTGATTCAATTCAAATCGTTATATCCTTCACACATCTCGTTATTATTATCCCGGATGCTATGTATAAAACACGGGAAAATATTGTACTCGTGACAAATTTGACTCTTTGAGGTCGTTGCGAATTCTGACACTCTGAGACCCTTAAACCAAAAAATCAAAAAACTGGTAAGAAAATCTGTGTATTCGTATTTATGTATGCGTGGGTGAATGTGTGCGTGTGTTTCGTCCTCTACTACGTTTATTATTTCAGAATGAAGATTAAATAAAAAAAATTTGGTATGGTAACTTTTATTTAAAGTGCATTGATGTTATTAAATTTTAATAGTAGAAGGTAGAGAGGTTGATTTATAACAATTCATAATAAAAATTATTTTTTTTAAATATAATCTCGTAACATATGGCTCACACACAATTTTAACTTTTTACTATTATGTCATAGTATTTCTGATACATAAATATTTTTCGCCTGGAAATTTATGCAACTCATTGCTGGATTTTCAAAGCTGTTTTCATCTTATAAACTTCCGTATCATTGCAATTTTGGTCTTGATTCACATTTTATGTTGATGATTCAATTAGAATTTGTTTATTGAGTAATTGATTTTGATTTTTTTTTTAAAGTTAAACAATTATTTTAATCTGTTACTTTTATCAGAATTATGGGATGCCATAGTTTTGTTCTAATCTTATTTGACAGAGACAACGCTGAACTCAAGGTCGAATCCATGGGAGCTAAAGAGGCTTAAGCCATTCCCATTGACACAAACAAGACAATTAAAAAAAAAAAAAAAAAAAACATTTCAAACTTCAAAATTAAAAGGCTCCTATAATTATTCATATGTTTTAAATTTTTGCGTTAGCCTGCTTGTATTTGGATTTTTCTGGATCCGCTACTTGCCAAACTGTTTGCTTCTTTGCAATAAATACAGTGGTACCTCCTATAACGTACTTAATCCGTTCCAGGTGCACGTCCGTTAAGTGAAACGTCCGATATACGAAACGCATTTTCCCATAGAAATACATGTTAAAACATCTAATTCGTTCTGCAGCATAAAATAACCGTACTGTATCATAAAAAAATGAACATGGGGTGCGTTCTTTTATTCCTCCGCGTAACTCTGCGCGAGCGACATCGGTTTAAAAATTCCTGCGGACGCGTTCCTAAATTACGGTCGGAGTACACGCCGTAGAACGGCAAAAACGGCCGCTTGTAGCAGTAGTTTACGGTGGAAAGCAATATGGCGAACTCCATGGCTAAGATAGTTTCGTTTCCGGGTCCATTATATGGTTTTATGAATAAGAATTTAGAAATTGTGAAAGCGCGAGTTAGCGCACGCGGTGATGTAAGTGTCTTTACGAATTTTTTTCCGAGGCTATTTTGAATGCTCTTTCAACATATAATCCATTTTATGGTTAAATTGGGACCCTTCTTTTGCCTTTATAATTCTAAAATATGAGCTTTAAGATTCCTCCATCACCATACCATCGATAGTGCGAGCGCTGCCATCTTTCTTTCTTTCACCGTCGTTCCTAAATGCCTACAAACAGCAGCGCACTCCCGTAGTAGCGGAGACGCAGAGCGACCGCTATTAAAGAACGCACCCATGGAGCAGTCACCAATTATGCCGGAAAGTCCGTTGTTCGCAGCCAGTCCTATGCTCGAGTCACGTAACAGCCAAACAGAAAGTCCGTTGTTCGCAGCGTCCGTTATTCGAGGCGCACGTTATACGAGGCACCACTGTATACAGTATAATTAATATATTCGGAATTTACACTAGATACGAATTTAGCTTTATATGTGATTTCATTGTTCAGAACGAGAAGAAGAGGAAAATGGACTTTTTGCATTTGTTCAGAAATAAAGAGTTACGCAAGATTACTTTCATCCTGTACATCTTATGGTAAGCATTTTTTTACGGGCTTTTCATTCATAAGAAATAATTTTGTCTATTTTTTAGATTTATCAAAGTAATAAATTGTAATGCATCTGTTAATAATATAACTGTCAAAATTGAATTTAACAAAATTACATTGTAGTAGTATAATATTAAATCATTCATTGCGTTAATAGAAGGTTTCACTTTTCAAAAATGGAGTGATACACACCCCAACCGACTACCTGCTTTTAATATTATACTTATCCTAATTATTGAAACACCTTACTGAATCTCTTTCTCTACTTCTAGGTTAGTAATAATGTTTGACATCTACGTATTATCATTGAATGCAGACATCACAGGAGGAAACATCTTTCTCTTGTTTGTTTTATTTTCTTTGTTACAATTTTGCATTTCTGGGGTGATGAACATTATTTTACCTCGCTTTGGAAGAAGACGCATTCTGATGTTTGGATACCTTTCAGTGGGCATCACTTCATTACTCGTTACTGCTGTTCCAAACGGTAAAACTGAAATCAATAACACTAGTCGTTAAAATTACTTTTAGCATCAACAATATCAAATAATGTTTTAATTAAAAAAGTATGTAATTTTGTTTTGAAACGGCCTGCTTTTTTAATATTATCACGATTCTGAATATTACGGTTTTTTGTAAACAGATCTTATATGGCTGAGGATTGTCTTCGTAGTGTTAAGCAGATGCTGCATGTCTCTGGTAATAAACACAGTATATGGATTTACTTCAGAATTGTATCCGACTGTAGTTCGTAACGTGGGTATCGGATCGTGTTCTACAGTTGCCAGAATTGGAGCGATCGCTGCACCTTTTATGAAGGATCTTGTAAGACCTCACTTTTCTTTCTTAAAATTGATTAACTTATTTATACTACTTTACAATATAATTTTATTTATTCTATTTGTCACAGAGTGAAAAAATGAACTGGAGCATTCCCTTTATTTTAGTAGGTATATTGACTCTTTCGTCTGGTTTGTTAATTTTGCCTTTAGCCGAGACCAAAAGTATTTGTTTGAACGATACGATTGTCAAGTAAGAAATTATTAAGGAACTTTTTAGAAAATAATTACAGTTTATCAGAAAAACCAAACACCTTATGATGCTGAGAAAAAATTTAATAAATAACGTAGCAAACGTTTTTAGCCAAACCTGTTGGCCATCATCAGGCTAAACATATTCGAATGCAAACAAAATGGAACAAAAATTTAAATACAAATAAAATAACGGATGAAATATACATATAATAAAAAAATCATAATAAATAACAAAGAAATATAAAAATATGTATAGGTTAAATAAATAAATATTAAGCCATTAATAATAAATATTAATTAATAAATTGTATGAAATTTTAATAAATGCAAGATATGCAATGATAACAAAATCAAGGCATTAAATTAAGAGCTCTCAAATCTTTTAATTAAATACTTCCAGGCTGAAGGTAACCCTTCAGCATCCTCATTTCTAAAATGGGGACCGAACTTTGTCCCTGAAAATTCAAAATCATGGGAAACGTCAATTCAAGAAATAGAAAGAGGAATATCTGGGCTAGATTCTTTAGAAAAAGAATATCTCCGATGGAAAACTGTCATTAAAGACCAGACGGCTTGGAAAAAAGGATGTGATGCCAGTAAATACATCAAACTTACTAAATGTTGGCTTAGAAAAAACGATTTGGTCACTACTAGAGCAGACAAGAGCAAAGCATTAGTCATCATGAAAAGACAAACGTATAATAACGCTTTGGAGGAATATATTCAGAAAACCGAATGCGAGCGGGTTGACGAAAAGATTATCGATAGCGTCGACAGAAGAGTTAAGAAACTTGAAAAAACTAAACTCACTAATTTATTACCTTTCCTCAAAAATGGTCGGAATCCTAGGCCAGGTATGCCGAGATTATTTGCGTTTGCCAAAACCCATAAAGAGGGCAAGGAAGTAAGACCCATAGTTGAAAGATGCAGAGGACCAACCTTTTTTCTTGAAAAGAGATTACATAAGTTTCTCGCCTCTCAACTCGAAAATAACATATATGTGGCACAGGATCCCAGGGATGTGGTTAATGAGATACAGGATCTAATTTTAATGGAGGATGAGGTTGGAACTGTAATGGACTACGAGAGCTTATACCCCTCTATAAAAATTGAGTCATGCAAAGTAGCGCTTTTAGATTTCATGCATAGCAAGAGCCCAGATTTGGCAAATTACAGTAGTGATTTGATAGAGCTAGCTAACCTTGTCTGCTATGAATCTTTTTTCGCCTTTAATGATCGTCAATACAAACAAAAAAAAGGAGTCTCAATGGGAAGTCCTATGTCAGGATTGTCGTGTGAGCTTGTATTGAGAAGGTTGGAAAAAAGTGTTCTTTGTGGCTTCATGAATGACATTGTATATTTTAAAAGGTACGTGGACGATGTCCTGGTAATATGGAAGAATGACCAAAAAGTCGAGGAATTTATTAATAAGATCAACAACAACGATGACGGCCTCAAGCTAAAGATTGAACAGACGTGTTCCTCACGGATACATTTTTTAGACATTGACATTGAATTCAAAGAAGGACATTTCGTCACTAAAGTGTACGTAAAACCGACGCATAGCCCTCTGTACATTCCGTCGCGTTCTAATGATCCTTACCAATACAAAATGGCTGCTTTCCGTGCCCTCATTCACAGGGCTTTTCTCTATTGCAGTAGTGTGGTTGATAGACAAAAAGAAATCTACAGAATATCACGTATCGCTAGAACTCTAGGGTACAGGGCGGATATGATAACAGCACTAATCAAAAACTACAAAATTAACAAAACAAAAGCTCAGAGAGGGGATTTCGGCAAATTCACAAAGTTCACGTATGACAGAAAGAAAGAAGCTATCATGAAGGAAATCTCAGCCCGCAAAAATTCTAAATTAATTTTCAAGAGAGCTCCCAACCTGTACAAGTTATTAAGAAACGACAAAGACAACATTGATAAAGAAAGAATGGCTGGAGTGTACAAAATTCCTTATGAAAACCAAGAACTAGGCATTTATAAAAACTACATTGGGGTCACTAATAGAAACCTAGGGATTAGATTAAGGGAACACAGGTACAACATCAGCAAAAGATCTAACGCCACAGTTCTATCTCAGATGGCGCAGGTTGAAGGCTCGATAGTCAAATGGGGCGAAGCAGGCATTATTAAACCTGTACATTCACCGACTTTAGCGTTTAGCGCCGAGAAAATTGAAATATTTAAGAGCAGATTGCATAATACCTGCATTAATGCCAGGGATGCTGAAGGGTTGCCTTCAGCCTGGAAGTATTTAATTAAAAGATTTGAGAGCTCTTAATTTAATGCCTTGATTTTGTTATCATTGTATATCTTGCATTTATTAGAATTTCATGTAATTTATTATTATGTAATGGCTTAATATTTATTTATTTAACCTATACATATTTTTATATTTCTTTGTTATTTATTATGATTTTTTTATTATATGTATATTTCATCCGTTATTTTATTTGTATTTAAATTTTTGTTCCATTTTGTTTGCATTCGAATATGTTTAGCCTGATGATGGCCAACAGGTTTGGCTAAAAACGTTTGCTACGTTATTTATTAAATTTTTTCTCAGCATCATAAGGTGTTTGGTTTTTTCTGATTTACATATTGCTGAGTGAGTTCATTTCAATATTACAATTTATATTATCATTTATACTTAATTGCTTGACGTACGATTTACTGAAATATATTTGATATTATTTATGTAAATATATTGTTAAATTTGTTCAATAGCACTACAGAAGATGAAGAGGAATAAAAAATTAGACAAGAAAAATGAGAAAATTATGCGGTTTTAAACTGGATTAATTATAAAATATACATATTAATGGTTTGAAAATTTAACTAGATTTCACTGTAAAAATTTTAACGAAGTTTGCGATCATTTTAAGAAAGCTTTTAATAGCAATTATGCTCAAGAGAATATTACTTAATGTTAAAAATGCACAGTTAATATTGCACGAGGGAAAACTATATTTCACAGAGAAAATTTATTGATGTATGAAGACAAGAAATAAATTTTTTTTATATATTATAAAAAATGTGTATGTTTATCGTCATTAAGATTGTCAGAAAGGCTTTCATATGTAAATAAGAAAGAAATATATTTAACATAGCTTTATTTTAAAAAGATTTTGAAATGTGAAACGAATCGAATTATCTGGTATTTTATAGAGTAAATAGAAACTAAAAAAAGAAAATGTCCGCAAAGAATTTGTTTATTAAAAAAATAATATAAAGGAGAAAAAGTTTAAATTCAAAATTAAAATTTGTAGACAATTCAAAAATGGTTGGTCAATAAAAACATTAAAAACTAAAAAATCAACCGTTTTTTCCCATTTAAAAACTAGTAGGTATGCAGTTATGTCTGGGAAATATGTAAATTGTTAAAATTGTAGTTTGATTACAGGCAATGTGTTGCCATGAATCTGCTATAAAATTGCTACAAAAAGACTCGCAGGGTTTAGTAGTTTCAAAATTTTGTGTATGTCAGTATTCCGCAGTCCATGATATTACATACAGCTAACAGAGTTTGAGGACAGCCACATCATCGGACCAATGAAAGCGAAATGGCCATTTCTCTAAAATTCACCGTCATCTGCACCTTTTTGTGAGGAAATAGCGAGGTTGAGGCCGAAGTTTTCAACGCGAAAACGTGTACGTCGGACGTTCGGCGCCGCTTTCCTGTAAGGCTAGAAGTTTGACAATGGCGTTCGGAAAGTCAGTGGAATCATGCTCGACATTCCAAACGCCATTGTCAAACTTCTAGGCTTACAGGAAAGCGGCGCCGAACGTCCGACGTACACGTTTTCGCGTTGAAATCTTCGGCCTCAACCTCGCTAATGTTGAGGTAACACTTTGCCCTGACCACACTTGTTACGTGCAGATGCGTTTTTCACAGTCATTTGCAACAGCAAAAGTGTTGTAAGATGGATATCCGCATATACATAGTCTGTCCATTTAAATATATATCTATCGTCTCTGTCAAATGTCAATTTCTTGTTTTAGGAAAAGTTTTAAAACAATAGTTGCGAATAAACGAAACAAACATTAAATTTATATTTAAATAAAACTCATATTTGACGATGTAATCAGCAAAAAGTCATTTGGCTAAGCTAATTTACAAATATGTAATTACTGTAACAAAACAATTGCATGAATAAGTCAATCAAATCCCGTAAAATTGTATTCTGGCCGATTGTATTAAAGTGAGTTTAAATGTTTTTCTGTTAAAGGAGCGAATCTTAAACTCCATTTCTTGTTTTCTTCTAGTTTTAAACTGTTTTTAGCAAAATTGTGAAACTTCTTTCCATTTCACTACGAAATTATTTTGTTCTGGTTTATTTGTTGTTTCGGATAAACGTATTCGAGTCAAGTTTCTATCTCGTCTCGGTTATATTTATTTACCAGTGGAATTATTTTTTTCCCATTAAACAAAAGACAAAACGTCTATAAAATCGAAAAATAAGAATTCAAGTTTTAGTGGAATTATGTAAACCTTCGATTTTTATAATACGTAACAAGGTTAAGACTTATTGACAAATTAAAGAAGAATACGAAGGATAGAAGAAAATTTATAAAGTTTGCAGGCTCGGTAACTTTTGTTTCAGCGAAGTAAAGATTCGTTAATCTTAAGTATACTAATTAAGACCGTGTATTAATGAACTATACAGCAAACACGGTAAACGTTACATAAATAACATTTATATTTGTGCGGTTCGATTATATTAACAATAAAACTTAAATGCTCCTCTCTGTTTATTAATAAAAAACGAATAAAAGAGGAAAACTAAAGTTGCTTGCAAGAACCAATAAATATACATTACCAGATAAAAAAATTGTAAAGTTAAGACTTTATAAAGTTAAAATGACAAACGTCTTTCTTGAATAAAACCTAGAAGAAGGACACATCCATCTTTTAAGTGTCGTCACATAAAAAGGAAATATCAGGTCAGTCCATAAGTTCATGCGTATTTTTATCTACAAAAAAAGCAGCAAAAAATTTTAATTAAATTTTATTTCAATCTATAATGTATTCACCATTATTTTGTACAATTTCTTGCCATCTTGATGGTAGCTTCTTAATCCCGTCTTCGTAAAATGATTTTGGTTTTGAATCAAAATATTCAGAAATAGCCTTTTTTACATTGTTCTCATCCTCAAAAGTTTTCCCTTTTAAAAAATTCTGCAAACTGCGAAAAAGATGATAATCACTGGGAGCAATATCTGGCGAATATGGTGGATGAGGTAAAATTTTCCAGTTGTAGCTTTCAAGTTTCTGTACAGTTATTTTTGCAGCGTGTGGTCTGGCATTGTTATGCTGCAAGAGAACCTGCTTTCTGTTCACTAACGACGGTCGATTTTTTTTTCAATTTTTCATTTAAACGCTCTAATTGCTCACAATACATTTGAGCTGTAATTGTTTGATTAGGTTCTAACAGCTCAAAGTGAATTACACCTGACATATCCCACCAAACAGACAAAAGAATTTTTTTTGGATGCAACCCACCTTTTGCAGTCGGTTTTGGCTGCTTGTCGCGATCCATCCATTGTCTTTTTCTCGTCACATTATTAAAGAGGATCAATTTTTCGTGTCCAGTAACCAGCCTACCAAGAAAAGGTTCTAAAGCAATACGGATAAAAGAGACGTGCAAATGTTTACACGTTATTGTCGGTTAGCTATTGACAGTTCATGTGGTATCCATTTTCCTAGCTTTGAAACTTTTCCGATTTGTTGTAGGTGTCTATGAACAGTTCCATGGGATGAATTTAAATGTTCCACAATTTCATCAACTGTTAAAGATGGTTCTGCTTCAACTAGTGCAGAGAAAGCATCATCATCAAAGTCAACGGGTCTTCCAATACGAGCCTTATCCTCCACACTAAAATCATTGTTTCTAAATCTTTCAAACCACTTCTGCGCAGTCCTTGCACTAATTACAATTTGATTATGTACAGTATTTATTTTTTTGGCTGCATTTGTAGCATTCTCACCACTTAAAAATAAAAAGTATAAAACATGTCTTTTATATTCATCCATTAGGAAAATAAACAACTGAAATGTTCACAATTCTGAACAGTATTATATGAATGAGATCCAATTTAACACTTCAGTGTAAAAATTATCACATTAGACTGACATTTTTAACAGCAAAACAAGATTTTTCTCAAGGTCATAAAAATGGGCATGGACTTATGGACTGACCTGATACAAGAAATGGGAGTTTGTCCGTCTCCGAAAGAATTTTCTTGTTCTATTGCAAGTTTCACAGATTTAATCGGGAGAGAATTTTCATGTCACAATAAATTTGATAACTACGGTGAAGTAATTATCAGCAATAAGATAAAGTAGGCTGAAGGTATTACTGTATTTAGAATTTAGGATAGTAATTAAACAAAAACCGTTTTACTATTTTATTTATACGTAGCAGATGAGCCCGACGTTGCTTGGTGAAAAAAATAAAATATGCAAAGATTAACATTACTAGATTATTTCGTACTCTTAACCCTTCTATTATATTATATTATAGTATTTGATATTTACAAAGGTTATGTAGCGTAAGGATTTATCACACCGAGTGCCCACTCTAACACATTTTAAAAATTCTTAAATTGTGTACAGTAGAGGAATAAAGGATTTTTAACACTAAGAAACTGTCGAATATCAAACGGTAATCTGCCAACGAATCAAATTTGGCGAATAACGGACGAAATATTTAAAGTAGACACTCTCGAAAACCACTTAAATTATATTGTGCTCGTTGGTAACCTGGGATGGTTAGGTTTCCTGATAGTTAAGCATGTCCTCCTAAATATCGCGTTTATAGAAAAATTATTAGAATTGTTTGGTTTATTTGGTTAGGACAACGCGACACGTAAGCAATCTGCCAAGTAGGATGCATACCAGAAAGACTTTCATGTAAAGCTGGCCCTAATTGAAGTGTTACTAACGCAAAAAAAATCCCAGAAAACTCTACATGCTTAGTCCTTTAGCTACACGCGAAACCACGACCGACTACCGGTGTTAAGTTTTATTCACTCAGCTTCTGCAAGACACTTATTAGAATTAAGAACGTTCCGTAAAGAAAAAAAGTCTGAGTTGTTAGAATTGGAGAGTTAAATACTTATAGGCTTTTCACAGGCTTAAACACTTTCAATTCCACGCAGGCAATTGCTGCATGCTACGTGTCTCAATAATGACATTTCGCGCTACATCATTATCGCAGTAATTAAGTGAATATAGTACAGTCAAACCTGTTTTTATGCGGGGGATAGGGACCGCATTAAAAAAGACGCATTAAAAAAATCGCACGAAACTTCACGAATGGCTGTAAAAAATAGTTTTCGCAACACAATTAAAAAATATTTTTTTTATGCGGTCAACAGGGACCGCATAAAAAAAGTCTCACATAGAAAATAACTCAAAACCATACGAAATAGAATTTATTGACAACAGATGTCAGCACTTGACTGCATCGTCTGGTCTATCGTCTGTTTTACATATTTTTGTCCAGGTGGTGTTTTGTTGACTTAAAAAGTAAATTATTTCATTTTTCGCATATTCATGCAATAATATTACTATAATAAGTGCATTTATGCTATAATAAGTTTATTTAGCTATAATAAGTCAACGTGAGACATGACGAATCGCACGAAACTAGTCGCCAACTATACCGCACAAATAAAAAATCGCACAAAAAAAAACCGCATAAATTAAAAATTCGCATTAAAAAAATCGCACAAATAAAAATCGCACATAAAAAGAGTGCATAAAAACAAGTTTGACTGTATATATGTTTTAAATTTACATCGTTTCTTATAAGAATTAAATTAGTTTATTATTTTGTTAAATTTTTTGTCAATAGATAACACTGTGAAAATCAGAAAATCGATTGTAAATAGAAATAAATTGATTTACAGAAAATTAGCAGATATTTTTGGGGTGAATGTATGACAATATCCAAGTTAGAAGTATGGGAACTTAATTGCCGAGTTTCGTAGCAATTGGTGGAACGGCCTGTGAATGTATAACAGACAAACAAACAAGTATCGTCATTTATATATATATATATATATGTTACAGTCAAAACCCGTTTTAGTTAGAACGCGTTTTAACTAGTTAAAACTAGTTTATGCTGGATGTCTTTGTTAAAACCCGTTTTGTTTAGTTAAAACTAGTTTTAACTCAAATTCATTTTTGACTAGCGGTAAATTCTAGTTTTAACTAGACAAAACGGGTTTTAACAAAGATATCCAGTATAAACTAGTTAAAACGCATCCTAACTAAAAACTGGTTTTGACTGCAACATATAGAGTGATTCGGGGTAAGATGGTAAGAGGGGGAAGATGTCTACTTTTTGATATTTTCAGACGGTGACGTCAGATATTGTCATGTGTTTGTATGATGAATCGTTGGGCCAATATTGAGTGCGGAAAGCTGTAGTTGGCTACCGTTACCTCATTTTCTACATCTGAGAAGAATAAAAGCAAGATAAGAACGAAGTTTTTGTTGTGAAATGTTTCTAGAATCATTTTAAAACTAGAAGTTAAAATAGAATTTATTAAAAATTGCGGAATTAATGTGTGACGTAGTTAAGGTTCTAAAGTTTCCATTGTGAGCTACCGCCGATCCCGATCAGACATGCTAGAACACGTACAACGTAGGCATCTTACCCTGACAAATGGAAAAGATGCAACATTTTTCATGGGGTAACATGCCTATTTTTTGTTAATTGAATTCCAATATGCCTATTTTTTAATAAATTTTTGTTTTATCGTTTTATTGCAGGATAGGCATAGAAATTATATAAGGACTTCTCAAAAAGGTTTTTGGACTAAAAAAAGCTTTCAGCTAGCTATAGAGTACGTTAGAACGGACGGAAACTTAACAATACTTATACTGTGCTGTTATACTTACTATGAAGTACTTTGTACTACATATGCAATAAATTAAATTTGGTTAAGATATTCGAAAATTAATTTTATGCAATTGTCTTTGTTATCTTACCCTAATGGCATTTGGTATCTCACCCGGATACTTAGGGTGAGATGCCTAAAATGCCAGACAGTAAAAAAGTCGTCATTGCAAACACAATATACAATTATTTTTCATATACTCCAAAGTTTTATTTGAAAATCATGCTCAAGAATATGATATTTTCGTTAGAGGCCTCCAAAACCCAAATTATCGCTATAATTTCCCTCATAAGCATAATGTTAGGCATCTTTCCCCGAATCACTATACATAACTTTATTTCTCCCAAACATATTTATGTAGTTAAAATTAGTTTTAACTAGTGTTAAAAGTTACAACTAGTTTTATCTAAAATCAAAACATGTACAGCAGAAAATTAACTAGACAAAACCCGTTTTAACCTGTCTAGTTAAAACTAGAGCTTACTGCTAGTCAAAAGTGAATTTGAGTTAAAACTAGTTTTAACTAGACAAAACGGGTTTTGACAAAGACATCCAGTATAAACTAGTTTAAACTAGTTAAAACGCGTTCAAACTAAAAACGGGTTTTGACAAAGACATCCAGTATAAACTAGTTTAAACTAGTTAAAACGCGTTCAAACTAAAAACGGGTTTTGACTGTAACATATATATATATAGATTATCCGTCGCAGATTTCTCTTCAGCTTTTCAAATTAAAAATGAACGCTATATATTACAGATATACAGGATGATTGGTTTTAATCAATCTACTGGAATAACTGGAAAGATACCCATTCAATGGAAAAACGTATTGCACAAAATTGTTCAATTTAAAAGGGTGTCCAAAAATGGACTATCGGTTTTGTAAAAGATGGCTTTACATTTGGTGAAAACGAGGCCAAGTTTATTTTCTCAAATGGGAACTTCCACTATTTTTTTAATTGCATATTATGACTCTACATAGAAACTAGTGATGTAACGAATAGTATATTCGGCTCAGGCCGAATACCGAATATTCGACCAGGAGTGTGGCCGAATACCGAATATTCGACCAGGAGTGTGGCCGAATACCGAATATTCGGTCAGGAGCGTGGCCGAATGGCCGAATATTCGGCCAAACTATTCGGCTTGATTAACGCACATACGAAAATTGGCACGCAAACCATATTATGGCAAGGGTCGCGCATCCTTCTCTCTATTGGCCCGCTGTCACTACGATTTTTTCTTTCAGTAGGTCTAAATTATTTAAACTAGTTAAGTAACGCTACATCAGCGTGTAGTCGGAACGAAGCTGCTCGCACCTTTATTTTCTAGATTATGAGGAAAAAAGAAACAAAGAATCATTCGTTCTCAACAATATATATGATATCTATTGGATCATTTAAAGGTACAAATATAAGATCAGAATAAGCCATTAATTAATTGCTATGCCAATGTCTCATGAAATTCTGTCTATCACTGTAGGCCTTGGACTTACAGATTGACTTGTTGCGATCTTTATTGTAACTCTTTAAAAATACTATGTCAGTTATTTTTTCACTGTACTTAATGTAACAGATAAGACCGATAGCTGTTTCTTTTTTCCCTATATCTATTTTGATTTTTGGAAGAGTTAATCCCTGTGATTTATGTATAGTCATCCAGTATGCTAAGGTAAAGGGAAACTGTCTACGAGATGGCAATATACTGCCATCGTTCGAAGTGCGTGTTATGGGGATTATTGGAAACAGATTATCATAGATAAAAGGTCCCTGATAGCTATCGAATTCCACTAAAATAAACAGAGGAAGAGCTGGAGGGCGAGCATTAGGAACATGTATAATGTAGCGTATAGTTCCTAGTGAACCATTGACGAGACCTCCTTGCATCCATAAGTTGACTCTCAGAATAATTCTGGCATTAACTGAGAGATTCAAAAACTTGGAGGGACCGAGAGACCAAGAGCTTGAGTCATCTTTGGACGAAGGCAGGGCAATATCTGGAGTGTTTTCAGATGATATATAACAGGCATGGGCAAGTGTGGCTCTTTTTGAGTTACATGCGGCTCTTGCTGAAAGTGCTATCCTTTCCGGCCTTACCATACTATCCACCACGATAGTACAGAACTGCGGCTCCCATGCATTTTGCAAAACCTACATTTCGGCTCCCACTGAACTCTTGCTTGCCCACCCCTGCTATATAAGCAAAAGGGCATCCAGTTGACTGCAAGTAGTCTTCATTGCTTTGTTTAACTTGCTCGTTTGTTGGATATAGCTCTACTGCCGTTTGGAACTGATCAAGTTCATCTCTGGATAAATAGGCTCGATTTCTTGTCAAAATGTTCAGATCTGTATCAGAGAAATCACCCGAAGCTAGATGTTGTAAGACATCCGTGAAGGAACTATCTGCGCTATTTTGTCTATGAGAATTACTAAGTTCAATGAACTTCTCAAAAGAATCAAATGCGAATCTACCTTGTTGGGACATTACATCGTAAAAAACACTCGAGTAGAGAGGAGTATCTTTAACAGGAGGAAGCTGACGAAAATCACCAAACAAATAGATAAAGAATCCACCAAAAGGCTCATCTTTCTCGGGGTTTATCTCCCTCAATCTTCTCTCGATCATGTAAAGCATTCTTGCACCAATCATTGACATTTCATCGATGATGATGAATTTGAGCGACTTCATCTCAATTTGGAATGTCTGCGCAGCTTCTCCATTTAGAGATCGAAATTTCGTACTAACGATAGGAAGACGAAGGAGAGAATGGATCGTAAAGCCATCAATATTGATCACTGCTGCTCCATGTTATAGAAATAATAACATTCTTTATATTTGTTGTGTGTCCAGTTAGCGACAACATTTACCTTTCAAAATTACCGTTTTAATGCTTGTCATATTTTCCGACCACCAGATGGCGTTTCTACACGTGCGTGCAGGAAGCGACTAACACTTGACTTCGTGCATTCCTTGTCAACAAAATAACTCTAGAATGAGTTGTCCGATCTTGATGAAATTTTCCACGACGACTCATCATCACTCAAGGATGAACTGATTAAAATTTCAACTCTCAAAAATAATCCATACTGAAGAAAAACACCTATATCCAGTTCTACAAAATTTTGATCATTTTTGAAAGTTGAAATTTTAATCAGTTCATCCTTGAGTGATGATGACTCGTCGTAGAAAATTTCATCAAGATCGGACAACTCATTCCAGAGTTATTCTGCGGACAAGGAATGCACGAAGTCAAGTATTAGTCGTCACTACGTTCCGACAATTAATTAAATTATAATTATTAAAGTTAATATGAGATGGAGTCTAGCGTCTACCTCTAGTGCCAAATTGGTTTATAATTTATGTAATAGCCGTAAATAGCCCAATTTTATTCGGCAGTTGTTGGTATTTAGATGTAAGTTATAACTTATAAGTTATTTTATTTACAATCGATCTTCTTAACTCTTTAATTAAGCACTAAAATTTTGTTTTTACTGCGTATTTGTAGACTGAATAGCACCCTAAAGGAGGATGCACACCAGTGTTGCCGTTTGAAATTTCAAAATGTACTGAATCTCCTTCAAAAAATGTACTATTTTCCTTCAAAATGTACTATTTCTATGGTTGGTTGCTTTTGATATTAATATACCATCATACTAAGTTTTTGTGCTTATTTCAAATTCATATTCATAAATACTTTAAGTGAATATATATATATATATAGGTTATATATAGGCACGTAAACAAAGTATTCATGAAAAAATATATATATGTATACTTTCAATCTGCCACATAGGCACTTCATTAAATTAAATAAAAGAATAGTAAGACAAAACTTTCTTTAATAAAATTAGCAAAATCAATTCTACAAGTATAAAAAATTGCAAATCTTATCTTACAAGTTGAACAGATGTATTATGTCGTCTACATCTTCATTCTCTTCTGTTTCGGTATCGTGGATAGCTATTGGGTGAGTTTCTTTAAGTTCTGGGATCCAATCGTAACATTTTCGGTTTTGGGTTTTTAATAACTCTTTTGATAGCAGAAAAGCATTACAAGTGTCAACCTGAAGTCTATTGCGAATCTTTGTCTTAATTAAATTAAGTTGTGAGAAGACTCTTTCCACACAAGCACTAGAGTGGGGAAGACTCAACAAACTTGTTGAAAGCTTTCCAAGTATTGGAAACATCACGTCGCCATTGTCATCTTTAATTTTATTTACTTCATACCAGAAAGTTTCTAGGTTTTCAACTGCACAACTGGTTAACTTATCACGAATTTCAGGCAGCAGTTGCCATTCTGTGTTCAGCTCTTCATACTCATGTTCAGGCACAATATTAGGAAAATGTGTTACCAGGTTTACAACTGACCTAACATTTCCAGACAAAGCAATTTTTGGCTCCAACTTTGTTATTTCCTGCAAGATCAAATCATCAAAAGGAAATTTCTTTTTAATTTCTGCACTTAAAACAATATAGAAAGACTGAATGCTTGAGAGAAATAGCTTCATGTCTTTTTCAGGGAATTTATTCTTTGCAATCTGAACTTCGCACATTGCACCAAGATATATTGTTTCTATTCGTTGAAAATGTCGTGAATTTTGAGTGTCTATCTTGTTCAGCGGTATTGAATCCACATAATCTTTTTTCAGATAGTTGTGCAAAATTGTTTTAAACAGAGAAGATATGTTTGGCAGAAGTGATGTAATACGTGGCCTCTCGCTTTGAAAATTAAGGTTCATTTTGTTGATGAGTTCCAAAATGTAAGATAAAAAATGTAAATACAACTTATTAAAGGGATTCTGTAAATCTTTCAGTAACAACTGTGCTGTATGTATGTTATCTTCCACAGCAGCTGCTGTAAAATAAAGAGTGAGTGCATTCCATTGTTCTAAGGTTCTATTGACTACTGCCTGCCAGGATAGCCATCTTGTCTGAGATAAACGTAACAATCGATGTGGTTGGCCATCTACAAATTTTTGAAATTCACTAAGTTCATTGATCCTCTTGGAGCTATGAGCAAAGTAAGCATATATATTTCTAACCAAGTCTTCAATTGTCCGTGGAAGTTTGTTGCAAGCCTGCGACACACATAAGCTAAAAGAATGGCATACACATCCAAGAACAAAAATATTCGGATTGTCCTTTTTAATTAACGCTTTCACACCACCAGATTCACCCATCATCACAGAGGCATTATCCGCACCAAATCCAATCATATTTTGTGCAGGAATATTTAAATTTATCAAAAGTTCCATCATTGAATGATAGATAGCTTCAGCAGTTGCTTGCTGAACTTGCAACAGTCCCATAAAGCGATCCCTTGCTTTTCCAGAAGAGTTATCAAAATACCTAGCAATCACTGCCAAGCATTTGGTGGAGGAGATATCAGTCGTTTCATCAATAATTAAGGAAAATTTCACATTTTGTAACACTGAAGTCATTTCTTCGCAGCTTTTCGCAGATAATTTTTCTTTAATGAGTTCTGTTGTTTTCGTTCGGGCTACTTTTAGGTCTTTGGCAATATTTGAATCATGGCATACGGACTGGATAAGTTTAGGAAGGTGATCCATAATCTTTATTGGAAGATTATGCTCTACACAAAACATAGCTAATTTCAGCTCAGCTTCTAATTTTTCTTGTTGGTTTGATTTTCTTTGAAAAGCTTCTAGTAGGCCTCCTGATTTTACTGTTTCAAGGCTCTTCATTGCTTGTTTGTGTTTTGTATTGGTGGCATGTCGTCGAAGGTGACAAACATTTCCAGATATGGTTTTTTGGCATACTGCACAAAATGCTTTATTTGGGTATACTGTAGATCGTCTTAGCCAAGTCTTAAATTCTCCCATTTGTAGCCACTTGTCACAAAAATTTTGAGGATAATTTTTTCCTTTCTTCTCAGATTTATCATCCTTTTTCACAACACCACCATTCGATCCTGCTTCGTTTTCACTACCAGATTCAATACAAGATGAGTCTAATTCAGCTTCTTCAACTTCCGATTCAGAAGAATACAAATTAGTCATTTCCTGAGTTAACGATTTAGATAATGTTGATTTCTCAATGTGCCTGCGTTTCTTAACTGGAGAACTAGTACTTTTAGAAGCTGAAGTTATATCCCTCATATTTGTGGAAATGGCGGAAACAGCAGTTGCAGAAACATTGTTCGAAGAAAGCACTGCAGGATTAACGGGAATTTGAGTAGGCTTAACGGTTATTGGATGTAAGTTCTTCTGTGCTGCACCAATGTAGCCTATTTTTTGGTTGCGCTTGATGTATCTAAATTAGAAATTAGACAAAACATTGCACTATATTGTAATAATGTTTAGTCGGAAATTATTTAATGTACGTGAAAACATAAATAAAAAGCAAATCGATATATTTGCTCACAAATATTTTTAAAAAAAATTTAAAAAGCATTAATATGAGTGCTTTTTTAACAGTTTTTTAATGATCGAAATTCTTTAAATCTTCGTGAGATCGAAATCAAATGCTCTGTTATTGAAATACAAATATAATCAAGGTGTGACTTGAAAAGGCTAATATTTAAATATAAAATAAAATATTTCATAAAATTTTTTAATGAAAATATGTTGTATGGTTTTTTTAACACAAGCATTAAAGCTAATTTTTTAAAAATACAATAGTGATGGATAAAAAAATTATAAACTAAATATGCGTGGACAGATTCAAATTAACAAAAGTTAATTCGGTTAAATTTCAGATATGTATACTGTCATGGCCGCACAGTGGGGACCTACGTTCAAACCTAACCTAACCTATTCTAATAAATTAACAAATTATTAGTAATTTATTAGAATAGGTTAGGTTAGGTTAGAACGTGGGTCCTCGGGCCCGAGAAAATTAAAAATTTGCATTTCTAATCGCAAATACTATCGAGATTCCGGAAGGGCAGCCATAACAGTATACGTATCTGAAATTTAACCGTTATTTCTTCTACCAAAATTACTAAAACTGAAGTTCATAATTTAAGAATTAAATTATAATGGTAGAAAATAATATAAAAGTATTTATATTATTTATACTAGTACAATTTCAAAACTATTTTCTATAATAATTCGACTCTGACTTAACGGCTATTTTGATATTATTGACGACAAAAGTTTAAAATCGTTGATTTCCTTACCTGTCCATTATTTTTGTTTGACGGATTTGAATTGTTTGGATCACGTGACACTATCTATGTTGTTGACGTCACCGACATAAGCCATGTGTATGTTGTGATTGGATAATTCAAATTAACAAGTAGTGACACTAGTGAGACTTTATTGAACTAATTTTTTCGGATTCTTTCGTTAATTAAGGCATGAAATATTATTTTGTACCATAAATGGTACTAAAATATTATAATGTACTCAAAATGTACTAAAAATCTAAGTGTACTTTCAATGCTCTCGAAAACGCAAAATGTACCAGAAAAGTACAAATTGTACTAGGAACGGCAACACTGAGCATTGCACACATGCGGCGCGGCAAGGAAAAGCGGTGACGCAAACCCGTCTTCGCCGCGCGGCAGCACGACCACACAAGCGGCAATCCGTTTACATTTCGGCGCATGCGTTCAGTAATTCAAGATGGCGAACGATATCGACACTCCGCTATCCACGTGTTTACAAATTTTGTTTTGTACGGCTCGTTTTATTTAGCTAGAAGATTTCGTCGAAGATTCGAATGAATATTTTGGATTAGAGATATCGTATTGGCAAGAATCTTGCCGAGATATTTTGTTGGATTGATAAAGAACTGATGTACAAAATAGGCTTATTCTTCGATTAAGATCTCTCGATAAAGAATACTATTTCGAGTAAGATTCGGTTGTTTTGTTCTTTGAATTAAATAATATATGATTACTGCATCTGTGTAGAATTTGTGTTAAATTTATTATTCTTTCCTTTTTATTCTGATGTTAGTTATCTCGGTTAACCTCGAACTTTCCGCCATTAAAACACCACGTGATTGTATTTTCTCACGTGACTGCCAGACGAAATGTTATTGGCTGATAGAAACGCGTCTTGGCGGCGGCCGCCGCGAAAGATAGAATTCGACCAACTTTCGCGGCATGAGAAAAGCGGCACGAAATAGACCTCTGCGGCGAGAAAAAGTGACGTCATTCTGCCGCTTTTCCTTGCCGCGCCGCATGTGTGCATCCGGCTTAAGGATATACTTTAGTAGGGACGTATGGTCTAGTTTCTTTCCAGTTGTGGAACAGTTCAAATATATTATTAGGGGTTTCTATTTGTGAAGTTTTGTGATATTTTGTTGATATTGTTTTTGTCAATATTTTTAAAATTAACATGATTTCAAATGTTATCTTTTGTATATAATGAGAAATGCTCATTCTTTGCTTTATTTATAAAATAAATTATATATTAGTTACTCATCTTCTAGAAATAGATAAATAATTCTTTCATTAAATACGATAAGTTTCAATAAAACTTTTCGTAAATCATTTTAAAATATCGTAAAAAATATTAAAATATACGCGAATACGAATATAACATAATTAACTAAACAATAACATTAATGCCCGATACATTCTAACCTACACGCCATCAATGCCATAAGATATCGGGCTAGATAAAGGCTATAATATTATTTAATTATGAAATAATTTAATAGAGTTAGATGCTATTTCTTACTAACCTTAATAATGATAATTTAATGTTCAGCATTAATAAAAGTTACCAAAATGATTAATTTTTAATGATTATTTACTGTATAAAAACAGTTTTGTTATTTCTTACTCCTGTTTTTAGGTATTCGGTATTCGGCCGAATAGTGATTAAATATTCGGTATTCGGCCGAATAGCGAAAAATAGGCCGAATAGGCCGAATACCGGTAGAAACCGAATATTCGTTACATCATTAATAGAAACTAAACAGTTATGGACTTTTGAAGGTCACGCCGCCACCACATGGTGCACGCGTTAATCCGTGGATGTCTATGCAGTTCGTTGAAGAAAGAAACAACTGCTAAAAATCATTAGGAAACTGTTGTTGTCCCAACATCAAAGCTGACTCTGTGGAACGTACCATGATACCAAGCTGCATCCTACACTTGTACCTACAGGAGTATACCAAGATGAGCTTTTGCCTCATACACGATTACTAGTTAATCGGTCTAATCAGGAGAGCGGAGTCGCCAATGCGCTGAGAGCAGGAATGGGGAGTAGTCAAGCCCACCATCCGAGACTCGAAAGAGAAACATCGTGTAGACTACTATCGAGTATTCTGGATGGCCAACATTCCAACCAGCATCACCCCGGACGATTTTCATTCTCCGGTGCTTAGACTTGGACTTGGCAGAAAAACCTGGCTATTGGTACTGAAATACACCGAAAAAGCAAGTTTTACTGTAAGAGATGTTCGAAAGTTTGAAACTTTCGACAGAGTGCCGTCTAACCTCGGCTACTTGTGCACGGATCCTTTGGATCTTAAAGATTCACTGATGATCAATACCTTAGTGAAGCAGAGGGTCTACGACGGAACACTTTTGAGAGCCGAATCCGACTTCCGACTGATAATAACGTGAAATTGGAGCATAATTAAGTAATTAACTAAAAGCACTAATTTAAAAACTCCATTATTAAGACACATTTCAGGTATTTCACTTTTAAAATATTTGGTTTTGATTCATACTACTCGTGATTTAGCATTTCAGCACATTTGGCAGCATTGAAACTTTACACACTATTATTTAATAAAAAGTAGAGGTCGCAAACCAAATGGAATAAAACACAACACCCGGGCTCACCAGCGGCCAAACGGTTCCTTTTTCTGAACACTAGGAGGTCGGTCGTGGGTTCGCGCTGCGCAAGAACGGGCTGTCTACGTAGAGTTTTCCGGTTTTTCTCTACGTCTGCAATGCCTAAATAGGAGCCAGTTATCCTTAAAAGACCTCCCGGAAGGCATTATTCTCCACGTATAAAACAAAAAATATACTTAACTACTAATCTCGTCACATAACATGTCCATCACAACTTACCACGGGATCCCATATCCTAGTTGCTCTCGTCCAAGATGAAAGACAAGACACAACACCTGCAGTGCGTAATATCCGAGTTACTTGCTTCTAATTAACAGAAGAAAAAATCCAGTATCGAGTTGCTTAACTTTTCCGATAACGTTTAAAACTGCGTGTGGGGCGCCATCTGTTATGATATTTTATTGTTAAACGCTTTTTATATTTTTAATTATTATGAATGGCAAAAAGCTTAATTTTCAAGAGTGTGTTATATAAACATTTGTAAATACTAATAACGAGTAAAATCGTTATTAATTCCGATCCTACTCGAGGTACGACACACGACACTCCCTTTATCTTCCCACTCCTCGACCTTTAATGAACAAAACTTAATAGCACCAATTATCTAATACACGAACCTCCATGCGAAATTACAGAAATTTTTGACAAAAACAGCAAGCGTTATTAAGCTTTAAAGAGGGTTAATAATATTATGACATAGCAGGAAAAGTAAAAAAAAAGTAGATGGCGTAGTATCGTTAAAAGTATTTACTATTCCGTTAACAGATGGCGGTAGTTAAGAACTATTTAAAGTGTTAGTCGGCTGTGTCGGGCATTACATTACACTATTGGATATTAGAAGATACGAACCCCTATCTTGGATACCTGTGCCATCTGGAGTACTTTTGCAGTCGACGTAGTCAAACGTCACCTCGGTTATCGGAGCATAAGGCACGCGCCACCAGTTCTGTACCAACGACACCAGAACAATACAATGCTGTGTTTGTCAAACTAAGTTTCGCGGAATCTTCAGATTCCGTCCAGGGATGTACGGAATTCCGCCGGACCAAACTGTATCGAATTACTGTATACGAGGTTGGACATTCAGCTTGTGTTATCGGACATACAGTCCAACGCAGTTTCACTCCTGATAGTTTTTAAAAGGCAATCAATTGTGGTATTTTATTTTATTTTTTGATTTACTTTTTTATATTATAATATATATATATATATATATTTATTTATTTATTTAAGTTGAAGTGTTAGAATCTTGTAAGCTTTATATAAGGGTTTCGCGTATTAAAGTAGATTGAGAACTACTTATGTAACTGATAGATGGCACTTCGAGTAAAGTGTAACTGACTATAAAGTGACGCCATCGTGCCGTTTAGTAAGCATATTTAGCTTTAAAAATGTTTATGCGTGCCAAAGTTTTCGACTTTAAATAACGATATTTATAATTAAGAAATAAAAATTAATATGCTTTAATTTGAATAATTGTAAAGAAGCTGATTGAAAGAAAGGGTGATCGGGTGATAAAACAATAGGATAATTGAAAAAGACAGAGGATAAATGGAAATTGTATGATACGTTACGTGCCGGATGATTTCTTCTTACGTAGCGCTTTGGCACGCGTGACATAGGTTCGCCACTTCTGTTCTACACCGAGATACAGTTAGAATAACACTGGTGATGAAGGTGGGATGTTGATATTAAAAGTTCGATACTTTATTGTTTTCTATTGAACACGTTATTTTAGCATTAAAAAGCAAAAAGTTACAGGAAGGAAACGAAACGGCACTGTTGCGAACGGTTATTCGTGTATCTGCAGCAAAAGAGTGTATTGGTCTTATTATAGAAAATGTATTGTTTGATCGATTATACACACGTAACAATCCATAACTTTTCTCTCGTTCTTTGTTCATCTGTTAATTATTTCTTTTACTCGATTAATTAATTTTACTTCTATATTTCTTCATTGTAATTTAACTGATAAGAATATTATATTAATTTAATTAGAATTATTATTAATTTATTAATGTTAGTAGTTCTTATAAACAGAAGCAACAAAGAAAATAAATAAACCAAATTAAATAATTCAAGAAAATCGAGATAAAATCTGAAGCTATTTTTTTTATAATTTATTATCAAGAAGTAAATAATAATAATTTTATTTTATCCGTAAAATAAAATATAAAAATACTATATGAATGTCCGCTTGTTAATGTACAGCATGCGCTAAATTGCACGTGCTATTTCTTAATTATTATTAATTTATTATCAAATTTCCTAATAGCTTTAATAAATGATTATAAGCATCCGTTTGAAAGTAATGAAACTTTCTTAAGGATAAAGTATTAAATAATTTATGTATTTTTAAAATTAAATGCTGTAAGACCTGTTTAAAGTCACAAGTTTGTGAGGGTGACTTGGACGGAAAGGCAGACGAATGAAAGTATTTTTTTTTTTTTTTAATTAAACAAAGCTTAAGTTAACGGTTGTTTGCTGCAAAAAGCTGCCGATGATTTTGGTGGAAGAAATTATTTTGAATTACGTTTTTGATTTTATATTAAAGATAAAAATTCTTTACTTGCGACCAATAGTGTAAGGGGTTTAGAAGGAATTATAAATTCTGCTTAAAACTAAGTTAGGCTATTAATTGCCATTCATACTATAATTTGTCGCCAGAATTTATGAATTGAGATTTTTGATTTTCTGAGTTGTTTTTGGCTATTTTGTCATTTAGAAATAAATAATACTATTTAGTGTTAAGTTATGCAGTATAAGGCCGAGGCGGTCCTCCAAGGCTATAGGCGGCCGCCAATAGCCTTGGGGGACCGAGTTCGAATCTGGAAGTCGGAAAACCTCAGGAGTTTTTAGGGTGGTCTGTCCCGGATGCGTTGCGCGTCGACCCTAGTCATTTGGCCATTCCCATTATGAGTCTGGTCGAACCTACGGTGAATATGTACGATCATTGAGCCGAGATTAAACTTTTGTTTTAAAGTAACTTGTATAAAAAATGGAAGTAAAATTAATTAATGTGTGTACTGTTCTGTAGAGTGTGACTTTATATCGCAACGTTTACTATAACTTTAGACTTTATAAAGGTGTAATTTTAATATCTTTGATTTGTATAGGGGTCAAATTAGCCATTTTCACTGACTACAGAAAGGGTATGACATTAGACAGGAAAGGCAGTATATAATTTAATAAACGTAAATAAAAATATATAATTTAATTTTATTCAATATTGTTAAATTTTTAAAACATTAAAGAACTTTTTTGTAAATATTTCTATTTGTTTTTCTTTTCATTCAGATTATCAAACGTTGAAGAACGACAACTCTCGCTGAGCTAATCACATTATTGCTGCAAGAACCTGTGACATTGGAGACTTTTCCTTCGTAACGACTTCACGTGACTTTAAACAGTTTTTTCCCAAAATCGAAACGTATTTTTCTGATTAATAAGGGGAAAAAAATCTTGTTTTTCCCTCGGAAACTCCGAAATGGCGGCAGCTGTCAGAAACGAAGAAAATAATGTCGATAGAAACGAAAGCCGCGAAAATGCACCTAAATGTTCCAAAGCAGTGCCTATAAGCTCCAAGAGAGTCCCAAAATGTTCCAGATGCAAAAATCATGGAATTGACAGAGAGCTGAAAAATCATAAAAATTAAATATAAATATAAATTTAAATTATTAATATGAATATAAATACAGTAGCCCCTCGTTATATCGCGCTTTTTTTTTGTCCCCAAATTTTAAGAGCACTTACCTCAATAAGTTTTTAAATTATCAATTGCTATTCAATTTCTTTCTGGAACGAAATACAGTATTTTATTCCAACCATTGTCCTATTAATTCCCACTGATCTTTTGTTTTTATATCGACAGTATTTGTCTTTAAATGCCACTGTTAAAGAAACAATAATGCCCATTTAGTATTATTGTTTCTTTTTCTCGTGGGTGGTATCGATGTTCAATTAACACGATATAACAACGAATAAAATTCAGTATTAATTTAAAAAACTAAGCTTATTTTATATAAGTACTATTGCTGATGAAAGAAAACAGGATAGAGATTCCGTAGAATGTATAATATGTTTAGTATGAGTTTTAGTAATCGGTTATGACGCGCTTTTTTCTTTGTCTCCTGACAAGCGCGATATAACGAGGGGCTACTGTATAAGTTAATAAATGTAAATTTATAAATTTTAAATAAATATAAATTTAATATAAATATCATAATCACCTTTTTATAAAAGGTTTTGTGATTACAAGTCCTGTGTTTGCGAGAAATGCTGTCTAACTGTGGCCAGGCAACGACTTATGGCGAGGAAAGTAGCCTTAAGGCGCGAAGTAGCCTTAGACGAAGCCAGAGGAATCGTCGCCGACGAAGATCCAGTATTTTCGACAGAGTCCAATTCTACAAACGAAGAAAGTTCGGAAATCGAAACCAATTCTTCCAACGAAGGTATTTCCATTGTTTATTCCTGTGTTAAATTGTTAGTGTAGTTTTTCGCCGTTTTGGTCGAAAAGTTGTTTCGTAATTTACTGTTTTATTATTTAAGAAAAAATATGGAAGACAATTTATCTCTTGGTTTACGAGTTAGAAGTAAAGTGTCGTTTTACATCCTTAAAGGCGCTAAGACGATACTTGTTACTTGTAGTATTCCATTTTTCCTCCCATCAAAATAAATTCTATACGAACTATGTCTTGCTGATGAAGTATTCTTCGAGAAACTGACTGCAATTTAATACAACCAGGAGAAGAGAATTCATTTATCAGTCTCACAATAGTGACAGTTGATGATAAATTCCCACTTTTTTTCTTTAGAAAAGTTGTAAAGACAAAAAGTGCAATATCGATTATATCTAAATGTCTCTACCGTTTCAAGTAATATATGTAAATATTTAAATAAGAAGATCAAAGGCGCTTCGAGTCGATGGTTACGTTAATTGGATGCACTTATTAAACGATTTAGGTGTAAATAAACGATATTTTCATAAGGAAATACTCTAACGAAGTGTTTGTACGTTTCAGACGAAATCGCTTCGACCAACAGAAGGCATATTCGAGAAGCCTTGAGAACATTGGTCAATGCCTTCAAACTTAACGACAAGACTATGAATTTATACGTCTACGCCATTCTCAAAGAGTGCAAATTTAATGTCAAGTTAGCTTACGATAAGCTGATTGAAGGTAAGAATTCGCTTAGCACGGATTATCCACGAATTCGAGCCTCGATGCTATTGGAAGACTTTTTTTTCTAATTAAACACTAGAAAGAAGACTTCCTTTTTACAAAGTCACAAATTAATAACTTTTCTTTTCACACAGCTCAAACCGAGTATAAGCTCTACGCGATGATGGACAGAGAAAACACAGGAGAAGAGAGGAGAGAGGAAGAGTCAAACTATAATGTCTCCTGGTCACCTATGTTACGTCAACGTTTCACTAATTCCTCCGTAATCTATCCTAAAGCGTGTCGTCCATTCCTATACCCATATACCATAAATTCTAATGTTCCTAGCGTTACGGTAACCAATTCTGCTGTCCCTACTACTCAGATTTCTCCCCCCGAAGAGGATCTTCGGAACAGAGAGCATTACACCAACGAGGAGAATTACACCAGGGTGAACGAATTCGAAGAGTTGCCGGTGCAAAGTGACACCAGAAACGTGATAGATTCCGTTCTAAAGCCTTTTGAACCCGTCATGTCGTTGAGAATGCAAAGGGACGTAAGATTTCAACCGTATTCTCACGTAAACATTTAAACTGTTCTCTTACATTATTGGTCGATAGGGAATTTTCAAGTTGAAAAGTATCGTGTGTTTGATAATTTCGGGATTTACAATTGCCACGCAATTCCATCCTCGTAAATGCTTTATTTATTATTATTGTTTAAATTCCACGAAATTTCAGTTAAAATTCAGCCTTATAATGGCTTTCTACAGACTAAAATATGAAGGTTAAAAAGTCCGTAGATAATAACACTACTTTTAGTAATAGAAGTTAAATTCGTGAAGGATTGTCTCGAAGGTCTATGGGAAATATCACTGTATATGAGAATTGGACTCGTATTTTAAAGTCAAAGATCGACTTGTTGATACAAAATAATAATAAATAAGCGTCAAAAAATTGTAATTGGGATGCAAATTGTATTAAAATGATACAGTCCATTGTAAAAAAACACCCGCTCTCTCAGCCCAAAATAAATAGATATATTTTTAAAATAAATGAAAAATATAATCCTTCGAAACTGTATTTGTGGACGGAAAGATGGCAAAAGAATGCTCATCTGTTTAATGGATGTATAACTATAAAGTATTAAATGATATTAAACGATGTCGAGACGTTCCATTTTTTATAAAACTATGTTAAATAATAGTAATCCTATTTATATACGTCTGGCCGAAATATACGCAAGGGATTGGGAAAACAATTGTAATTTTAAAAAAAGTATATTGTTAATTGATGAAAGGAACAATTGTAAACGTATTTAATTTCGATTACTTTGTTGCCGTTTGCTAGCGGAAATCAAAACTCTTGAATTTATGCACTAATATAAATATTCTACTGTACAGGGCCTGTAAGAATAATTTCTCACGAGCCAATTTTTAAACAGTAATAAATGATTTGAGAATGTTTAAAAATTTCTGAGAGAATTTTATTTATTTACAATGCGAAAAACTCCACGTGGCCTCCACTAGTGTTCGGGGAACGGAACCGGTTTAATATAAATTACGTAGTGGTAACGTAATAAAATGATGCGCTCCTTACTATTTACAAATGGGATGCAAGTATCACAAATAATAGCTATTTTAGATAAACCCTTCTTCATTGATGCGTGATTTGTGCATTGGCACAAGACCCTATAGGATAGTCTCATAAAACTTCAGAGAAAGATACTTAGGGCGAATTTTAGGTATAGTATCGCTCTATTAAGGGCCTCACACACGCAATTCTGAGCTTATTGACACCCGTTTAGGATCCTAAATTTTATAAGTATTGTGTAACGAATTGCGGATACGGAAGGGTCTATGGTCCACTGAGATGATTTTAAATACAAACTATCTTCTAATGCTTTTCGTGTAATTTATTATAAAGAATTATTAAGGAAAACAAATCCTTCCATATTGTTTATTTTATTACACGTGTTAAAGATGGCTCTCCTCCGAGATCTGATTCATAATCCGCTGTTGCGTGTGAAATGAGCTTTAGATTTTATACATTTATGCATACAAAGGCCGGGCCGGTTGCATTTAGGGCCTCGTACCACCTAATACTGCGAATAGTAAATTATGTATCGATTATCAAAACAAGAGATAATAATTAAAGATAATAATTGTAAATGTTAATGGACGGCAATTAAAAGTTTATAATAATTTTCGACTGACAAAAACAAAGATAAAATAATAAAAGATGACAAGATTTATTTTAGAACACCGAACGAAACACAGGGATGACCCATAATTCGGTTAATTACTGTAAATAATAAGCACCTATTTCATTTTATACTTTACTGTAATTTACTGCTGTCCTAATTAATTAGAAAGTGGAAAATGACGTTCTAAATTTAGTTTACTGCTTCCGTTCACTGGTGTGTCAGTAACACAAACATACGGTCAACTGACTTTTGGGTCATCGTGTAATTTAAAATTGTAGATCTATAAATTTTATCCGTCTGCCTGTCTTTCTTTAATCTCAAGAACGGAATTAGATAGATGAAAGACGAGACCTGATGTAGAAACCTTAGGGGCAGAAGGTTCCGGTACAGAGGCAAGACACTAGTAATTTGAGGTAGAGAGCATATATTTTAAATTAAGTAAATTAAAAATTTCAGCCCGGCATTGTAACAATGTCACAATAAATAATTGCTCGTCTTTAAAATTGACAAATGATATATAAATTCTGTTTGTTATCGTTAACCTAGTTTTGTTGTTGAACTGATTTTTTCAGTAGTGACACAAAGTTGCTGCCTCGAATGTAACATAATAATTCTTTATCTAAAGAATTCGTTTTATCGATAACACATCGTTTAAGACAAGAAAACAGAAGTTTCTATTGAAACGAATTGACTAAACTTTGTTTCTAATTGATGTCACTCGTGTTTATTAACGTAAAATCACGTGACGAAACCCTTAAACATAAGAGTAATTTTATACCTGAAAGTACAGGCTTTACACCGGAATTTACAAAGATAAACGAAGAATGTAATTTATAATCCTGCTCTTTTTTACACTTTAATAGCTTTTAGAGTATCAAATTTTGAGTAATCTTTACTTAAATGAATTTAAAATTATTACTTTGTAACAATTGTAGTATTGTGTGTAGAGATTGCCACACCTTTGACTCGGTAAAGTACACATAAATATAAAATGTTAACTGTCTCTAACAATTCTTCCGTATTTTCCGTATAAAAAAAAGAATAAAAAACTCGAAATTTAACACCAGGCATAGTGTTTTTAGGGTATAGAAGAAATGACAATACGTTGTAAGATTTATTATATCTCGATTCATCCAATTCAAAGAACGTACCGACAGACAAACGATCGATAAATTTCTGCAGACACAAAGCACTCCAACCTGTTAGAAAGTATGTTTTATATTTCATACTTATATTTTAATGTTTTGAACAGAAGGATGGCTAGACACTACTTTTAACAGGTGGTAACTGCGTTTGAAACCCGCGATCTACCGGTTGAGCCTACGTAATGTATAGCAAAGATTTAAGTGGTTAATTTCTTTAGATTCCAAGAAACATTACGTATAGACAATCAGACGGACGAAAACTGATAAATAGAGGAAATCGCCAGTGTATTTATATTATATTTTAAGACTTAATAAAATTGTTTAATAGAAAAATAATTGATATTTATTAACTTTTATTCAACAGTTTTAGAATTTTTCCTTTCAAAACCACAAGACAATTTCTATTTTATTAAATATTAAATTTATATTTTTAAAAGTTTCTACAAAAAAAAGTCCATTAGGAGTAATTTAGTAAAAGCAATAAGAGTAAACGTATTTTATATTTTATTGTTGAATATTTTCCTAAGATTGGGGAAAAAAGCAAAACAAAAAGAAAATTCAGGAAAAATTTAATTTGATTTAATGTTTTCGAAAAGAAAATCAATTTTTCCAAGAGAAATAAACTTATTTTCTGAACTTTTGCATTAAAAATTCAACTCAGAACCAAGTTAATAATGAGAAAATTAATTGTTTTTAGCTTTCTGTAAAGATGTTTTCAAGGAAAACAATTCTTTAATTCCGAACAAAACGACAAAATATTTTTAAATTGTATTTTCTTCCCCCCGTTGAGACAGGTTCCTTTCCCTCCGCTTAACCATTAAAATCGATGGGAAGTTCCCTGTAAATTAATCATTACTTTTTAAATAAAAATATTAATTATAATACCCCATAATTTCTTTAATTATAATTCTATAATAATTATAGTTTTCGTGTATTTAAATAGATGCCAGTTTGTCTCTACTGTCTAATTAATAACATATTTTATTCTTAATCCAGTCGAAGAGCAGTTTTTAGTTGGCTAATGTTTCGTAAATAAGTCAAATTTTTCTGTTTCTCCACCAATTAAGTTGCTAAACACGTGTACAGTACGTAAATACACTTAATACAGTAGGTTACAATGCAATAAACAATACGCTATGTATTCGTATAATCATCTCGTGTATCATATTTGCACGTAAAAAACTACAGACACGTGCATTTGTATTGATACAAACATACCCCCATTGTGTGTTATTGTTTATAATGAAAAGTACAGTACAAGGCATTATAAAAATTTAAAAACACATTACCAGAATATTGAGCATAATCTATTAGAATATAAATATTTTTCTGTTAATACATAACTCCTATATTGTAAAATAAATATATATTAAATGTAGGTATTGATCTGCATATTAACACATATGCCACTTCAGACTACAGGTAAATAAGTCTACATGCGGCAAATTTAGCATCTGTTCCTAAAGAACACACCTGGAGAGGCGAATAGAAAAGGCTTATTTCCATAATATAAAATAAGCATACACAACATTTATTGTATTTGTATTGTATGCTGCCCATGCGAATAAATGTTTGCATTTTATGTTTAAAAGCACAAAATATAAAATTCTGATGATTTTGGGGAATTATTAATTGGGAAAACACCAGGAGTCGTGTCATAGAATACATTCTTGGTACAATGTAATGCTTTAATAGTTGCCAGAACACAATTAAATATTTTTTACACGGAAAGTTTATTATTATATCATATTCCGGAAGTATTGTTTCAACGTAAAGGGATAGTCGAGTTGCAAACAATACGTCACAATTAAAACGTATGGAAGTATACATATAACTGTTGGATACTTTTTCTCCATGCACTTGTGTATATACAACAATTAATATTATAGATTAATGTACACGTGTCTACTGGCATTTATTTTTGTACAGCGCGTATCCAATCAATATATAAATATAGTATTTTAGAAAATTACGTATATAACATAAAAGAATTAAAGGGATGATTATAAAATTGATATTTGTGTTTTAACAAGCAAAAATTAATTATTTTTATTTTATTAAAATGAATTTATTTATTTATAAAAGATTAAATATTCAAATAAATAATATTTGTAAAGCGTGTCAGATGTGTTTCAATCCGGTGTTATTTTTATGCCAACGTCTGTAACCTGCATGCCACAGCACCTGCCGGTGTTTTCTGTGTATATCACTGCATATAAACGGTATAGAAAGGCCCTAGTAAAATTTAGTTCCAAGGCCCATTAAAAAAGATTTATTCCAAGGCCCATTAAATTTATTTATGTGTAACATAGAAATAGAAAGTAAAACACAAATATATTTTCAATAAATTATCAAATTTTGTGAGTTTTCGGGGCCCTGTATGTAGGGCCGTCCTGTCTACACGTATGTGTAATCCGTAATACAATCGATAATTTGTCACGTTTTTATCTTGTGTATAAGCTGACAATTGAAGTATCGATGTCATATATAAAATCTATTCTTCCGTCTATTGTCCTTCGGCGACTTGTACGAATGGGGTACAGTACGTCATCTGTGACGTACCGTACCCCATTCGTGAAAACGTCATTACCTTTGACGTGTTCTTACGTGACGTTAACTTTAACCCAAAAGTAACTTTCTATAATATACACAGTGTCTTAATTGTAGACCGACGTGTTCATTTATTATTTAAAAATAACAATACAAATGTCTTTTAGTACAGTAAAGCTGTGTGCTAGATACTACTGTATATTCAAGTGTTAATAATGTTTAAGCTGGTACATTTTACAATATACGATGTCTTATTACCGCGTTATTGAATACAATTAATTAACTCTCACACCCTCGTGAAAATTTCATTGAACTTTCTCTGCATAAGGTCTCATGTCATATCATCACGGATTCAGAAACACTTTCTAAACTCGAATCCATGTAAAATTAATTGGATATTTTAAGGATGTTCTAAGGCAAATAGCGATTGTTTATGAATAAATGTTCCTTTATTTCTCTCACTAATTAAATGTATTATTTCAATATTTATATCTTTAAATATGTAAGAATGATAGAGGAGGTCATAAACAACTTTTATTCACAACTTAGATTTAGTAATAAACACACAAAAAATAAATAGAAAACATGTGATTTTTTGCTGCCAGCTCAAAAACAAGGTTAAAGTTTTAATTGGTTCTGTAAATTTATAATTACTTTAGAGTAATTCAAAATATCGGCTTAAAAATAAATTAAAAATTTTAAAAATAAGCAATAAAAACTCTTTTTTCTAGTATCGGAATTAGTTTATAAGGGTAAAAAAACTGTAGCTTGATGACGAATAACACAACAAGTGTATTGTATAAGGTATAAAGTAAATTATTTAAATTGAATGATTGGGCTGCAATTTGAAAAAAATTGTAGACCTATAAATTCTAGCTGTCGTCTGTCTGTCTGTCTTTCCTTAATCTCGAGATCGGATGTTAGATAGATGACCGGCACGACTCTGTTGTTAAAGAAAAAGTATTACGTACGGGGGAAAACCAATACTAATTTGAGGTGGAGAGCATATATTTTAAATTAAATAAATTTAAGAAATATGATTAAAATTGCAGCTCGGCATTGTGATCATATCACAATAAATAATTGCTCGTTTTTCTTCTGTTCACTATGAAATTCGGCATTGTCCTCATCGATTTTGTAAGACATTTTTGCCGTAGCACAAACGTAAAACTACCGAGTTAACTGACACTTGTTAGCAGGAAGCTAGTGTTTTCCTGCTAACAAGTGTCCCTCCACGACGAGTATCCGAACATAATTTAGAAACCTTTATTTAAAACCTGTGTATTAGCATGTTTATCTGATATACGACAGCCTATTTTGGCCATTTTCGACGTTAATTTTACTATAGAAACGTGTTTAAGAGCCGAGACGTGTGTGCGTGTTATACGCGGTTATCGAACAAGCACTCGCTTATTTATAGCTCTCGACAGAAATTTAAAATTATAATTTACAGTTTAATTTTAACTAATTTACTTCCATAAATCTGTAACAGTTAAATCTTACCAATTAATATTTAATTGGATTTTTCTGCGGAAACGTGTCTCGATTCCCGATATGTTCAGTAGAATAGACTACTTTTGCATGAATTCAGTAAGTAATTTACGAATTAATAACGTGAAATGCTTATTCTTTATTGATATAATTTTAATAAATCGAGAATAATAATAAATGCTAATTTAGCATTAACCAGTTCAGCCATCTGCACCCTCTTAAAACTCAAAATACTGTCTGACACTCCTTGAAAATTATGTTTAAGGTGACAAAGGGGCAGTGAGACTCCCAGGCATGTCCATTGATGGTATAGTATATATTTATATACTGGAAAATTCACGCTTTATCTATATTTTGTCTCGATATGATAAGATTTTGCTGATGCAGAAAATTTGCTTATAATCATTCAAGAAGTTTATCTCCAATTTATAACGTTTGTACATATCTGGTGTTACGAATGACCTCTATGTACTGTACAACACACGTTACTTTGTTTCTTATTTCATCACATTCTTTTAAATGACTTTGTAATACTGTTTAATATATTTACTTTTTATCCACTATTTTTGTTTGTTTATCACAATTATCTGTGTACTTAGTTCTGTTTATTATACTGTACAGTACGTATCAATTGTTGACCTCCATTAACAAATATTTCCATTGACCTATTGATAGAGGGTGTTGATTGATTGGCGGAATCTGTCTTTTTTCTTTCTTGGTGTATTGTTTTTATGCGTAGATTAAAATTTTTCTGGTGTATTAAACACTTTAGATATTTGCATATTCATCAATTTTTCTACGTTAAGCTATGTTTAAAGTCCACGCGATACGATAAAAATGTTTACAAAGTGTTAGATGTCGATAAAAAGTTTAAATATGTTAAAAATTATCATAAATAACCTTTGAATTAAATTCCAAAGTTTATTAATTTACAAAAAAAAAAATCTTTTTATCAATTGCCGTTTTGGAAATTGATAAAAAGTGAAAGCTCTCACACTATAAATATCACTATTTATCAATTATGTAACATGTAAAAAAGTGAGTTAATATAAATACATAATTATTATATTAAGTAACGTAAAAACTTTATAACAACTTTTCCAAAAAGACAATACGTTAAAAGTGTCTTCGTCTTGTCCTTTCTACACACCTCAGATGTGTAGAAAGGACAAAATGAAGACCCTTGTACTGTCTTTTTTAAATAAATTTTCTAAGTTTGTATTTAGTCCCGGCCATTTTATCAATGCATATTTATATCTCTTATAAACATTTAGACTGCGAATTAGAATTGTACAGTCGTACAATCTGTACGTTATAATTCGCATTTATATGCCAATCGATGATAATGCTTAGTGTTTTTTACGAGTATTTTATTCGTGTTATGTAAGAACTTAATTCTTATATTTAAGAATGTTTTGTGACGACGTTCCTTATAAATAAGTAATACGCAAAACAGTTTCACTGATTTATATATTTTAAAAATATTTTTCTGTATTTAATTTAATTAATAAATTAACCAAACTTTATGCTAAATATCTTAAGGTTTGTGGCATTGTCATGGCTTCAAGGTGAACAGATAAATAAATAATAATTATTTATACTTTACCGGATGTTATATATAACAGAGGGAAATTATGGCAATCGCTCAAAAGTGACCTCCCCCCAGATTTTTACATTTTTAAACTCGGGGGACCAAGTTATATTAAACTACAACTAAATTACCTCAAGTAATTTAGTTATAGTTTCCCTATAAATCTATCGTTAAATTTCCCATTTCACAATTTAAAAAGTGAAAATTATCAGATGACCTTCAACGATTGCAAATTGGATTATCCGTGTACAAATCTAGGATCCGGCTACGAAATACTTGAAATATCTGTAGAAACCTTCGCCCCCTCTTTTAATAATAAACAAAGTTTCTTTCAATAACCGAGTTGTGTAGTTTATTGTTTATCCCCTCGTATTTTAATTATTTAGATTTAAATTAAATGCATCTTCCCGACTGTATCCTTGATTCTCCTAAAGAAATGCCGAATTACAAGTTGTAAAATACAGGGATGGAGAGTCCTCATACTAAAGACCGCATGAGATCACCGACAATCCGCAAAGAAAAAAAAAGGACCCCGTTATATAACCCAGTTACCACTTATAAGCTAAACAACATAATTTTGCATAAACTAATGGCCCTATAATTTCTATATTACTCCATGTACTGTACTTTATAAGACTCCTCCCGGTTATTCGAGAAATGCAAGCTAACACGGGACCATTAGTGAAATCCCTCAATTAGGACCGTTCATTAATTACGTGTACTAAAAGCACATCATTGTAAACGATAGGAAGGGAGGGGATTGAGATATCGTCTGTGTGGGTTGTTTTAGTGATATTAGGGGCGTAGAAATTTTTCTTAAAAGACTACTTACTGGTCACGGGAGTAAAGAATCAGAAAATATTTGCAGATACTTGAAGAAAACTTGCAAATTTTTAAAGTCATTTCTTCAATATAGGGAAAGCTACATACGTTCTTTTTGTTAACTGAGAACGAAAGACGGAGTGAGACTACAAAGAGGCAGAACGAGTTAGACTGTGTATTAGCGAGTTGCATTTTTACTCCACAATGGAGAAACCGTTTGTAAATTCCAACACACAAAATGCCTTGTAAAGCTGTTACAGAACCAACGGGCTAGCACTGGAGTTTTCACGTTTGTAACATCTAAATAGGCAGATCCCTCTGTGTCTCGTTGCCGTATACCAATAAAACAGAAACCAAAACCGAGTCAAAGGAAGAGCATCATTTTGTGTTGGTTTATAAAAAACGACTACACAGTCAAAATAATTATGGCCCTATTGTACCCACTACCGGTAATTCGTGTAGTTTTGTCGGGAAATATGTTGTTTTGGGTGGAAGAGAAGCGGCCGTGTAGTCACGATGACAAATTTATTGCTAGAAAGATAAGAAAAGTGACCTATGACACAATTAAGACAGGAAAGCTACATCATGAATTACTTTTTTGCGGGTTTCGTTTTGTTGTATCATCTGTTAAGAAATTGTAAAGTTTATTCTTCGTATTCAGAATTTCTGATTTTATCAAGTCTGGTGTATTCGATTAACATTACACAAAGCAATTGGACTTTTTAAATTAATTATTGGTTAAAAAGTGGATATTATACTAAAGAAATTTGATATAATTGTCGGAATGTTTATTTATTTTAAGCGTTATTTAATAATATATATTTATATAGAATAATTATGCTTAAATCTCAGGGAAGGCTGGAATATTATCGTGTTTGACGATGCGAGGAAAGAGGTCATCTTAATAGTTTGGCAAGTTCCAACGCACATTAAAGGTATAAAGTATAGATTTTTCTCTGAACTTCGAGTAATCTGATGTGTTTAATTTACAGTAAACTTTTTATTTACAAGGTTAAATATTACTTATTTATGTAACGTGAATGCGGTGTGTGCATGGAGCGTTGGAAGCAGAAGAAAATGTCAAATGTGAGGAATGAAGTAGAGATTCTCAGGATATCCTTTCTTTTTTTATCGAGAATAAAAGCGATTGGACACAATTTGAGAAATTTTTCTATTAAGATACTGGAAACAAGTGGATGTGAATGAAGATTAATTTATAGAAATATTTTTCAGTATTTACTTTACTTTATTTCCTGTTTACTGAACTGTTAAACGTCCATTTTCTTGTGTAAACACAAGAAACTAATGTATTATTGTTTCGTAGTTATATTTCCTTTTATATTCGAGCTGAAGATTGTTTGCTTTGATGATGAAAATAATGAATATCAGGATTTATTTTTTCATACAATTTTGCTACTCATTTTTCTCTGTTTTTTCTTCATTCGCTTCTAATTACGACGAGATTTTCCACTGATAATTTTGTTTCGTACAATGTTATGTTTAATTTCGGCAATTAAAACGAATCGAAATTACTGTGATATCTTTACCATGCCGGGCTGCAAATTTTATTTATATTTTTTATTTATCTAATTTAAAAATATATGCTCTCCACCTCAAATTAGTAATGTACATCACCCTTTTTCCGATGACAACAGAGTCGTACCCGGTCATCTATGTAACTCCGTTGAGGGGGGGATTTTTAAATTATAGTAGTCAATGTTTTATTTATAAAGAAAAATAATTAAACTTATTTTATATTTAATAATCATCATCCATCTTTGTTTTTTCAGTCACTGTAATAGAGATATGATGGAGTGTTCTATTTAAACAAAGTAATTAACTTGACAACAATATAATACTGTAATATTCAAATAGAAATATTTCTCTTGTCTTCGGGCTACTTCTTGACCGATAAAACGAACAAAAACTAGCCACACTGGTTGCACGGGACTCCAATGCTCTTGTTACAAACTTAATCCCATATGTCAGTCTTTAACAGATTGTTTCATATTTGTTTCTCTTGTGAAAGCGAGTAATACGTGTGTCTATTATCAGTCCTCCATCTTTTTATAAATATAACACGCGTAAATTTAAAAAAAATACTTATGTTAATGTATCGATAACCTCAAAGTAAAAATTCTATAAGACCCTCGTTTAGCTGTCTGATGTCATCTTATCTTATTTTTCCATTCTGCTGAACGTGGTCATTTTTTGCTGTTTGTGCCATGTCTGTCTATAAAATATCCGGACGATGACAATGGCCTGTGTTTATTTTACCATTTGATAAATACAACGTGTTGCACACATTGCAAATGGCAAAAAATGTGTAATTTTCACACGTTTATGCAATATAAACAGTAGTTTTGTGAAGTCTACAGCACTCGGGTGCTTCTCTAGCTGGAACTTCATGCGATCAGTTGCACACAATGTTATTGCTAATATTGGCAAAATGACAAAGCTGGCAAATTGCTAGGATCACAAGTCGATTGGCACATTCAACGTGGCCACATCAGAATCTTCCTCTCTCCTTCGTAGTGCGGTTTACCAGAGCACAATCTGTATTGCGTAGTGTTGCAATTTTTCCCATTTCCACAGGTTGGCTCAATGGAGGTTGCCAGGGTTAATGTAGAATAACGCCCTAATTTGCAATTTCCGTGAAAAACCTGGTACATCCACACCCGTGTCCTTTGCAAAAATACAAAAATTTCATATTGCGGGGCCACCTGGATAAATTATGGAGTATCGATGAATAATTAATTATTTCCGATGGCGAGCAACAAAATTACCATTAAAATAAGTAAATATGGTTAGAATATACGTCTTACATTTGTAATTAATTCAAAAATTTAGTATTTAAGTAAACCGTGGTCTGACTTCTGAAACAACATTTCGTTGATTCTTTCGATATAATGCAACTGTAAAATGTAATTTTATTTTAAAATTGTGTTTATAATTAAAAGAGAAAACAATCCTCTCCCTTATAAACTAAGCTATATATTTCAATTATTTATCCTAAAGATTTTCCAGGATTAAAAGACAATAAACCACGCGACGCGATAGTGTTAAATCCATACTTTAATTTACGCCATTAAATTTTATCTTCAACCAAGTTGTTGTTAATTGTAATTAAGTTTTATCGTCAGAAGTGGAATTGGAGAAGTCGATCGACGTCCGAACAAGACGATTAATTTAACATCTCTGTTTATTGCAGTTAATCCCACATCCAGATTGGCTTCGAGAAACGAAACCCAGTCATGGACACGTGGTCGTGCGATAATATGTCGCGCTGCCACAACCAAGGTCGTATCCAACAGACTTTTTATCATTTACGACGAATAATTTGCATGGGAGTAGCGTTTTTTATCCGACTGCTTTGCTTGTTGAACCCCCATTATGAGTTAGGTTCATTTACAAATCCAGATGGATCATTTAGGCTCCTTGATGCTATTTGAACCATGCTGAATCCTTTTATTTTCCCGGTTGTTGTAACATAATATTATAATCGTGTCACATTTTACCTTCCGGGTGTTTTTAGAATATGGACGTTTTCAGACCCTATTAACCCAAAGAAAGTCCCAAAATTAATGCGTATATCGCTGTGCGTTTTGATGTCTGTTTCGTTTAAAATCTCAGGATGAGATAAAGATTAAGAAACGAAATTTCTCGCGATAACTCGTATATAACGGACATGGATGCTATTAAAATTTTCAGTAAGGAACTAGAGATGGTATGCATCATATCTCCAGCGGGGTCCGATTGGCAATATTTTTAGAAACTCGTCCTAACCTCTACCCTCAATATAAAGTTATTTCTTAATAGCATGGTACCACAATTTTAGTTTCTTGCTAATATGTCTTAGTGTTTCGAAGACGTCGAGATAAATCGTCATCACCGTCACTGATACAAAGGTGCACACACCTGTCGCGCGTAACAATTGTTTACGCCGGCGGTGTTTAGTGTCTGCCACGGGTAAAATCGTCCCAACACGAAAACTCCTTTTAAAATGTGTTCTACATCAATTTTCTGACCAATTTTCACCTTTTCCCATTCAAAACATTTCGTCAGACTCGTGTTTTAGGCTACCCCACGCCGACGATCACGTAATCGCAATTATAAAGTTGAAGTTCGACGATGACGGCTATTAATATCCTTTTTTTCTCTACGCTCTCGTTATCTGTTCGCTCTCCTGGCTAGCAACGAACGCCTCTCGTTATAGCAACATTGTACAATAACAAACAAAGTAATAAAGTATTACTTTTTTCTCTTTATTAATCTCCGCCGCAAATCGATATTTTTCTTATATTAAATATTCCGTGACGTTTGTTTCCCCTCGTTTTGAAACCCATCACGTGATGTCTGGCAAGTGTCGGACACGGACGTCTGGTTTCCATAGTTACCGTCTCACCCGTCTGCCGTGACACCTAACCGGAAATAGTAAAACGTCGAATCGTCCCGCCGCGTAATACCTGTTTTAAACGTATTTAAAACACGAGGAATTTCGGGTACCTTGTTGATAAAACGAGTTATAAACAATGTGCAAAAGATTTAACACGTGGCTTTCAATTTGGTGCAAACTTTGAACGAATAGTCTCGAGTTTTTATTATTCAGCGCGTGGATCGATGTGTTACGTAATTCTCTGTGTGATTCGAGATACGTAACCTCACCGTACACAGGTAAAACCTCTGCCGAACACTGAAGAATCGGTTAAAGAAAAATGTAGCAATTGCTTGACCTTGAACTACATTTCCTTTGTCTGCGACTTGTTTCTGGTGTCATCGATTTCCATTGCTATTCACCTAATTATAAAAGAGTTTGCAAGAATTTTAATATAGTAAACTACGAATTACTTTCGCTGTTTCGTAAGCTACGAACAAAACTTTCAAGCTATTTTTAACTTCTTTGCATGACAGAATATGGACACAAGGTTACTACTCCCCTTCGATGGCTTAGTAATCGGTTCAAATTCCTTCTTGTCATTAGAATATGGGAATTTGCGGGTGTAATTTGATACGCTAAGTGGTTAAAAGTGCGAGTATCCGAGTGTCTTTTTAGTTGTTTTTCTAGGAAACCATAGCGGCTACTCTAATTTCGGCATTAGATTAAAGTAAACACACTTTCACCACAAAAAGAAGAGGAGGATCGGCTGTATCAGAAGTTGAATCATCGTTTTTGTAGCACAATAAAGACTACAAACAGTAGAAGCGGAATGGGGTTTCTACCACTAACTTCCCGATCCTGTGGTATAAAAGTGGAATACTTAATCACGGCATAACTACGCCGTGATGCGAACCAAACACTAGGAATGTAAACATAGAAACGTAGCCAACTCGAAGAAAAATAGAAGTTGCAATGAATTTCGACGGTAGTGTCAAAACAGGAGTGTTTTTCCCCCCTCTTATAATATACTGTATTAAAAATAGCTCTCGTGTTTGGTTGTTTTGGCCGGATGTACCAAATGATTAGAGCTGTAAGTAGATACCGGTTACTGTTGTTTACCAAACTTTATCAGGTGGATGACCGTCTGCATACAAATCTCTATTCTAGTCTAGACAGAATAAAAACAAATTGTCTGAATGGTTACACAAAGAGTGAATCAATTCCCTCCTTTAAAACACACTTGGTAATTGTTTCCGTACTCTAATACGTTATTTTAATTGAATAAATGACCATTATTTTATCCTAATTTCTCATAAAATATATACTTAAACTTTGTTTACGATCATTGGAATGAGTAAATTATGTCAAAATTTCCTTGTCGAGTGATTCACGACTCAGATATTTTTAAAACGTATTAGGTATATTTTAAATGTAAAATTTCGTGTCGTATGTCTAGCTAAATGAAATACACTCGTAAAAGAAATGTCACATGGCATAATTTTGCTATATCCACACGAGATACGACACATCACCCCCTTTGTCTCCCCACCCCTCCCTTTAACCGTCAAAATTTAACAGCATCCATTCCCTAATACACAAACCTCCCTGCTAAATTTCAGAAATTTTCGACAAAAGGCACAGCAGTTAAGCTTGAAAATAGGTGAGCAAACTCGTGCCCTTGTGCCTCCCCCATACACAAACATCCACATATAGACCAATATATAAATATATATATATTTTTTTCTTATTTTTTGCATCTCTCGACGTTTCAAGAATTCAAAAATCGAATGATAAGTATGGAAGTTATTTATGCCGACGACAATCTCCCGTGTTAAAATAGTTACTATTGTCACTATTGACAAGGTTAAACGCTATCTTATCTTCATTAAAACTAATCAACACTCGCTCCGAGTGTTTAAACAAGTGATATTTTTGTGTTGTGTTTATTTATCAACCTGCCCGACAGAAAATTATACTTCTTCTATCACTCGTTTGTTTATTTTAGTTCTTTTTTCCGATCTGAGAAAACAATAAGGCCAGAAATCTACGGCAAAAGGTGAATTATGTAACACAATAGTTTTAATAATTATACAGCGATTGCGTGCTGCTTTTCACTAAGATTATCATCCGTAACCCCTAATCTCGTAATTTAACAGTTGAGGTAAAGGCAAATCATTTCTTTAATGTATGATTAAAGAAGAGCGTAACCAGTTACGCGTAGGCGCTTGACGTTTGTAGGGAGAGACAAGATTCGGAAATTTTATTATATTTTTAATATTTCGTGGTTAAAGAAGTATTCTAACTACAAGCAAACGATAGACTAACTCTGCTCTTCGTGATCCGTAGTAATTTACAGCAGTAATTACAATTTCATCTGTAGTTTTTTGTCCTGTAATGTCAGTAACCAAACAGATCGTTCTGTCTGAACGTTTAGTTTGTTTTTTACAATATATATTTCTGTTTGTAAACTAATTTTCACGTTTTCTTTCAGAGAAAGTTATATGTAGACATTAAAAATGCATTCGATATTCTTACAAAGATATTAAACTTTTTCTTTTACCTTTGAAAACAAAAAAAAAAAACGAATTATAAAACAACGTCATCACCACAAAAACCCACTTTACATAAACTAAAAAGAGCTATAAACTTTTAATTTATGCATTAAATATATGTTTTAAACCGATTTTTATTTCTTTTCTACTTAACTTATTAGTGAAGATTTTAAAATGACTCTAAATGTATGTAAATGTTTGATAAATATTTAAGTGTTTGTTGTTATTAACGGGTGGAACGTTAGTAGGCCTATATCGCTATCCGGACATCAAAATATGATCAAAGTTTGTTGTACAACTGTAAAAATTCAAAATACATGAACGTATTTTGTCGTGTCTGGCTTCACTGCATAGCTTTAACATCTGCAGTGAAGCCGAACCGATTATATTGATATGTAATGTACAATAATCCCAATTATTAAAAAGTAAAATAATAATAATACAAAATTGTACAGTTTAATATTATTCCTGATTACATTCTATACGTTAATTACAAATTACATTCTATAATTAACATTGACTATAGCATAATTTTAAACATCACGCTGGGTGTCGGACTCAAATCCGAATTTTACAGGTGTTTATACAACAACAACAAAAAAAGAGACCTGTTTACAGCAACTTTTCTAGTTTAAAAATTAATTAATTTTTGTTTTTATCTTTAGACCAATCATCCGAGTTGTTCGTTTTAATTAAGGAAAGTTTTGTACGTTTTCTGGAAATAATGATTGTGTCAGCCAGAAAAAAGAAAAGTCGTAAATCAGGAACAATACATGAACACCACAAAACAATTAATTCCTAAACAATAGATAGAACAGACTGGTCGACATCCTTCTTGAGATAAATAAATTCGTTTTGCTGAAAATAAATTAACACTGGAAAGAAAGAGAATGGACAATATAAATATATATATATTGAGAAATTTTAGGCTACATATTTAAAAATACGCTATAAGTATTGTTTTTGTTCAAATATATTTATTTTATCTTCGTGAATTGACGACTTATATAACAAAAAATACCATACGTAATTATATACGTGACTATTCTCGTTGTGTGCAATACAAGCTGGAAACTTGTAGAATCTTTTTATAATTCTAATAGGAAAAAAAAAAGTCCAAAATTACTGGAAATGTGCCATAGAAAATGTGCTAAAGCCAAATTAATAGATTTAACAAGTAATTTCCTGTCTGGTTTGTGATAGGAACTGGTTAAAGTCTAGACTTATCGTTCTAGTATTTATTCATTCGATAAATGTAATGAAATTTTATATAACTATATTATAGGTATGTCCCAGTGTTGTTTGAACACAAGAGAATTATTAAATTTATTTAAAAATAAAAAAAAATAAGTAAAAGTTTCGTTTTAATACCGGAATAACGTAGTTATAAAACAATTAAACAGACTTTTGGCAAGTGTTCTTTAAGTTGCGGTTGAAAGTAATTTATGTGTTGAGAGAAATCCAGAGGAAATTTGACTCGTGCTTTTCGATGATACATTTTAATTAACGTTTATTTAACTGCTGTTACGTGTATAGTAAGCAACACCTTGTGTTAGTCTTTGTCTGTAATGTACAGACGAATTAAATACCATACATTTACTTACGTTTGCCAAATGAAATCATTAATTAAAGCCCTTAAACTAGAGACATGCAGCTTCACGTAAGAGCTATTTTTCAGTTACTATTTACCGAACTCAGCTGCTATCAATTTTACTTCCTTATTGTTTGCACATTTACTTAATTTTTATAGAAATATATAATTTATTTGCAACAAAAGAGACATGTTAACACACTAAAGAACGCTAGGTGCCGCGAAATAACAATGTATATATGGCGACACCCCGGTTAGAAAAATTATTCAAATTTCTCTACCTTGGTTACAAATCTCAATTTAGTAATAAGAATTTCCCAAAGTATTTCCAGATAAATTAAATTCTTCGTTGTGTAAGGTCTAGACATTAGTCAGACGTGACACGTAAGCGACGTGTAGATAAGGCGTAACACGTTGGTTACTAAACAGTAAAATAAATGATAACAAAGTGTCTTCTACGTTACTTTTATAAATACACAAGAATGCCTTTTTCAATTTAAGTATTATTAATTTTTTTTTTTTTCATTCATTCATGTTTATTGACTGTAAAATAATTTACAATTCCCTGTACCTGCCAGAGGCACAACCAGGGAGAAAACGTACAATTGAAGTAGTTTACAATAAGTACATGGATGAGTACAGATGCAACAGAGTGGAAAACATAAAGTGGAGAGTGGACACAGTCCAAAAGCTCACGCGACAAAGTTTGCCCGCATATACAATAGTAGTAACATGGATATCCGCACACTAATCTCGCGTGTAGTTCAAAGTATCAGGAATCCCACAGTTTGACTAAATACAAGGCATCCACAAGTTGGGAGCGACGCGAAAGACAGTGTAAGTGTTGTATGGCATCTGCCATCGCAACCGAACAGGGTCAGAAATCAGAATTCCAAGAACAGAGCAGCAAAGAAACAACAGAAACACACGCAAGCATGAGAGAGACCTCAAGCTGCGTATTCCGTTCTAGCCATAGCCTGGGTTACGATCTTTAAATAAATGGGGCAGTGCTTGTCCATTGTGTTATGATCTACGCTGTCTCTGTGCTCTCTTGTACAGTTAGCACATATGGGTGGAACTTCTTTATGATCACAATTTCTGAAGAGATGGTCTCTGCCACAATGACTGCAAACACGTTCGCTTGATGGGCAGCTATTCGCGTGATGTCCATACCCAAGGCACCGAAAACATTGATTTGTGGGTACAAAATCATAAACACGACATCTCGTCCATTCTACGTTAACAGCGCCCTTGTTTAAAAGTATAGTTCTAAGCCTCGGGGAAATTTCAACAACCCATGTTAAATAATTGGGATCTTTATGCTTTATAGAAAAGCGCACTATGAATTCCTTCATAAATTCTATCTGGTTTTTACAACTGTCGGATAAGTAAGCGTTTTGCTCAAGGATCGCCATGGGGAGCTCGTCCTTCTCGATTGCTATCGGGACAGACGTAATCTTAATGAGTGGGCGCCGTTTATGTGGTACTTTTGAAGTTAACCCCGGGACCCTGTTCACAAAACCTTCCAAGTATTCCCTGTCTCCTTTGTCAATCAAATCTACCGCCACACCTCCCCTACCAATCTTCCGAACACGCGTGACCGCTATACCGAGGTTATGTGGTTTGATATTCCCAGTAAGGAGCGCCCGGGTTTTAGCAGAATCATCATCATTGTCTTCGTTATACACTAACAGTGTGTGTGTCTCTACCTGAGGCTTATGCACAGGTTGGGGGGATTGCAAGTTTCGCTTTAAAATGTCACTAAAACTAGCCTTAGTTGCTATATTCTCTATAGCTTGATTAGAAGAAAGCCCTTTGCTAAGTTTGTTAACTTGTTCTTTTATTTCAGAAATAGCAGCATAGGACTTCTCCTCTTGAGAAGCAGAGATCTCTAAAATGTCCTCTTTAGTAGCCAAAGCGGTCAATTTACGTTCAAGCGCTATGGAAAGAAAATTAGCTTTCATTGTATCAACAGCCATATCAATGACCTTAGTAAATAGCTTTGTTAGTTGTCTAACCGATTCTTTAAGACCCAGTTTTTTATTTTTGGCACAGAAACCTTTCAACTCCTCTAACACCTTTTGTGAAGCACTAACAAATTCGTCAATTTTTTCGGAAGTCATAACAGTAAAATACTCTAACCAAAATACTAGATACTTTAATTAAAAACAGCAAATTGTATGAATCAATGGTATGCACGTAGTGAAATGCCGTAAACAGTTATTAAAGATAAACAACATGACCCGGAAGCTAACCAACAGCGGACGGCGCTGACCTGTCTCGGCCGTTAGACGTTATAAAATAAAAAAATAAAATAACGGTTCGGTTGCTAGGAAGAAATAGTCGATGATAAAATTTTAAAACTACGATAACTTATAAACTAACAACAGTAAATTGACATAACTCCACAGGAAACTTACTGAAAGGAGCCCGAAGCCGATTGGGTCGTCGAAATGCAAAATCCCTTATGATTAGGCCCGCGATGGCCCGCCGATTGCCGCATCAAAAATAGGCATTTCCTCCGGATTGAGTGGGCCAAAGTTCACCAAATTTTGAAATCGTACTCACTTCCTCGTCGGGGGTCCAGCGCTGTCTGTGGTCCGGAAAACCGATCCCTCGAAGTCCGGAAAGTCGATCCAAATCTCGGGATCTTCAGGTGGTCCTATCTCCAAAAATTCCGGTCCGATCGAGACGAAATCGACGTCAACAGGGTCAGGGTGACTAGTTGTTTGCAGACTCACACAAAAATCCGCTGTAAAGAGGAATTTTCCCACAAATAACACGAATAATCCACGAGCACGATCTTCTAGCAGCCACACGACCAACGGGTCAGTCCACTCTTCTGCTATTAAAATTAAAAGACAAAATAAATTGGTTACCGAAAGTAATTTAGTGTTACGTTTGTATCTATTTGTATGAGTTTTGGACCAGTTTGTTGATGGCTGACGATCAAATTCGGTCTCTTAGTGTGATTTACTAATTTTAGTTTAAGTGTAGGAATATTACACAATGCCAAAAGCGCGAATTATCCAGGCAGATTTATATGGATAAACATTAATTGCCATTAAATCCTACCTGGTGTTAATCAGGGTGAAAACTCCGCCCTCATTAACACTTCAATACCTTTTTTAATTTATGAAATATGAGCCCACTTTAAGAGGTGGATGACGTCTTTCCATCTAATGCCGGTCTGTTAAAAAGTCAACATAACCTTACAACGTGGGGAAAAGTGGAGAAAAATCACTACTAACATCTTCATACAGAGATTATCCTAAACAATTTTGGGGTGGAGATTTTTCTTTCTGGCTTCGTTCCAACTAGGTCACGAAAGACGATCATTATATCTCCCCTCACGTTTTTTCTTCTCCTCTTGGTTTTTGGCAGACTGAGTGTCTCAAGGTTAATCGTGTTGTGTTTTCTCTTCTACTTCCGCATGAACTTGACTGACTTGAGAGTAAAATTCTGAGTTTGACGACAGGCGACTAGGCTAATAAAGAAGCATCTGGTGTCACGACAGGGAGTGAAAAGTTCCGAAATAATAATACCAATGCGTATTCTTAGGAGCCGATTCAGTATGATTCATTTCTCCTTGTGGTGAAAGGTGTCGTTTGCCAAACGTACACGTCACATTTTTGATGAGAGAGAATAAAAAGCAGCAATCAACAAGAAAACGATAAAATCTTTTCCTTCTAAATTAATTAACGTATTACTATCATCATCATCATCATCATTATATTGATGTCATTTTACAACGCCGAGTTGGCCAGTGGGTTAAAACGACCCTGTAAATAGCAAAAAATATAAAAGTTTTAGTACCTAATCCTCTCAAATTTCAAATTCCATCCTATAAACATTTAAAAAGTGTACTGTATATAATAAAGAAAACACTTATTATTATTTTAGAATTTTAATGTCATTTTTAATATAAAAAAAAAAACACAAAATTTGCGCTTAGGCCATCAAAGGAGATGCCATTTTGTATGTAAAAGTAAATATTTTTTTAGACTGTAAACAAGTACGTAGAAGCAATTTCAGTGTGACGTATCTTATCGCCCTTGGAAGGGAAGGACGATAAGATACGTCATAGTTTACGTTTAAAGATACGTTTTTATAGTTTTACAATTTTAAGGCTTTAGTTTTTTCTTTTTTATTTGTTGTTTAAAAATTATTTGACTGATATTCGAGATGAAAATTAGGAAATGATAACATTAAATACTAATATAAAGCAGGAAAAGTTGCCTGGTAGTCCTTAAAATAAGGACACAAATCGCGTGCCTTAAAATTACAGCCTTGAAATAATTTTTAGTTATTTCTAGTTGTTATCCTCGTCTGAAGACCCTCACTGCAGCTTTTCTTGTTTATTTTCCAATTTTAAGATTATAGATATGTTATTACCTATTTCTATTCTTATTTTAAGGTTTAGTTTTTCATTCTAAAATATACTTTCAAGTTTTTAGCCTTATTTTAAAGCCTCTTCAGTCTAATTCCGACCTTTAAAGTATAGATAAAATAAGACCGAAAACATCATTTTTAAATTCTCCATTCATTTTAAGGTTTATTGATAAAGCACATTACCATTTATAACAGGCTGTTTATTACTTTTTCACGTGTTTAAACCACATATTAAATTATATGGTTAATAGGAATGCACACCGAACTTAGCCATTAAGATTTTCTACACGTGACCAGAAATTACACGTGTTCTATTCATACATTTAATAAAGAAAAACGATAATTTGCAACGTAATTACACACTGCACAATCTACACGACATAAAAATACTTATTTTATCAATATCTAAACACGAACAGTTCCCTTCTTTCCTGTCTTTATTTTTTGTGGATGACGACGATTCACCTTTACCAGTGTTAATCAATTCCTGTACTGTGTGAGGATAGAAACAGGTTTTACACCACGTGGAAATTGTTGATCTCCCATGAAGTGTGTGGCAGGATGTCAATTTGCACGACTCACACGAATAGTATCGTCGAAACAATGGGATAAACACGTACTGTAGAATGATAAATGAATTGTGACATCTCTGTATGAAAATTGTGAGATATTGCTATTTCGCAGCATCAGTAAAAACTGCATTTTCGAGAGGGTAAAAGGTCAATATATTTGGAACTTTTTATTTGTACGATTACTCCATCTTCCGATACAATATAAACAGAATGGAAAATCGGGCACTTCTCTTAACGAAATGTCTCGAGAGAAACGTAGGCAAACACGTAATAATATTACTCTTACACATAATGTTCGACTTAGTGTTTACTAAATAGTGGTCATAGAAGTTTTTGTATTATTAGATTTAACACTCGTCACTCAGATACGTAAAGTAAAATTTGTTGATTGTGATATTGTTTCAATATTTATTTAAGGTCAGTTGATCCCTTCCCAAAATTATCAGACTTTTATGGTTAGGGAAGGTCTATGTTACAAAACCCAGAAGCGCAGATTATTAGATTAGTGTAGAGGAACCATTTCTTTGATTATGTCAGTGGTTTTCTGCGAATTAGAATCGATTGGACAGAAGAAAGAAGCTAATTACATTCATGGCCATATCTGTAACATTAACTATATAATATATATATATATATATATATATATATAAGATTTGGAAAAGAATTTTTACAGGGTCACCATTTTACATCATACGCTGAAGTTCAATACCACAAACAATTGGAAACGAGTAGCCTACATTAACTATAGTTTTAGTGCATCTTTCTATAAAACTGTAAACAAGCAGAAAACAGTGAAAGAAATGTTTTTGAAGTCTCCCCCCTCTCACTCTTCTATCTTCACTTTATTCCCATATTATGTGAAAGATTTACGTGTGAGGGAAATTATGATAGAAGAAAATAGGAAGAAATTTTGTGGTAGTTCTTTACTAGATCCTCCAACAGTTAGGGGAGAGCGAATAGATAGTTGTGACGGGGCAAATAGTGTCAAGGCTTGTAACTTTCTTCTTGAGGTTAATAGCACTGAATGCCGTTATTGCAACATTCTATGCATTTTATTTAATTAATGTTGCATGTAAAGTTAGAGAGAGAATATTGCTCATCATTGAAGTTAGACTAACTACGAATATGTTACGAATACTAACTCGTAATATGTTTTTAGGGTCAAAAACAGAAAATTTGATTTAGTTTTAAATAAGATTTATTCAAGCATATGATGAGGTTCTTACAGGTTTTATGCTTATGTAATGAGGGGAGCAACAAGGTATACAATGCATATAATTTTGTTTTGGAAGTGCAGCTAGTATACATATTATATAGACAATAGTAAAAACGGTCACAATTAGCCTTGCCCTATTCTAATTGTAGTTTTCCTCCTCTTAATTGTCTAACTTGTAAGAAGCTTGAAACCACGCTCGCTTTTCCGTCATACCGAGAAGTCGCGAATTGTGGGCACTCCTGGATTTTCTTTATTTGTGACCCATCCAAGACACCAGTCTTGACTTTAGCATCTGATAGCTTTGGGAAAAAGTCTCGGGGGTATTTGAAAGAAACAGATTCCTTATCGAGACACGTGACAAATTATTTCGTTTATATGCAAAAATGGAAACAGATTTCTATGGTCCACTACTGGCACGTACTTGTCATTGTACTTCTCCAAAGAGAATTCCATCCGTTGTGGCCGGTGCTTCTTTTTATAGTGTGTTCTTTTTATAGCTGCGATATCTGTGCTATCCCAATGACAAAGGTTACAAGGATATTTTGTACAGCCTCCTCGGAAACCCATTAAGATTGCTACCATTTTGAAGTCTTAAAAGGTCGATAAAAAGTCGAGGAATCCTTCAAAATAAGTTTGTAGAGTGGAAAGTCGTGGGTTCAGATCCCATTCGAGAGTCACATTCGTTTATTTTCCTTTTTAGTCTAGTTTAAGGTTTTTGGTAACGTTTTCAAGCTTTGTTATTTCTCTTTCAAATTGACAGAACGAGCAAGGGATAGAGAGGGATACGTAATATACGTAATATTCTTGTTATAGAGCAAACTAGCTTTAGGGTTCCCAGATGATATATCAATGAAGAGGTGCCATTCATTTGGGTTGTAGGCAATTCCGATTACATCGAACACACAGTGACAGAAGCAAAGCAATGGTTTACGGTGAAATACGTCTCCAACTAAGAGAAATTTTCGTTAAAAAGTTGGAATTCTGGAGTTGGGCCACCTCCTAAGCTCTGTTGTGCAATCCGAGCCGTTTGTTAGACACTGGTCGTTGAGGAGCGTACACACTTGTTTTGACAACTAATATTTATGGCTGAAACAGATAGTTCGTACGAATTGCCAACCCATTCTTTACACTGCTGTATTTGTCTTAATTCCGAAAAAATATGTTTCTCTTTGTTGATGGCGTGACTCGGTCCCCGGGTGCAAAACAGCCGTTAGCACGCGCGGGAGGAAGAAGTAAATTAACTTTACCTGGGGCATTTGCTACGGGCCATTATATCGGCCAGTTAAGGTATTAAGTGTTGTAGGGCGTGACCTGTAGCGGATTTCTTGTGCCAAGTCCAAAGTTTCGACTGGCGCACCTCCCATCTAACCTCAGTAAATCAGTAATTCGTTCCCAATGGATCCAAACACGGATTTTTACCCCTCGTCTGGGAACGAGTTTTCCATTTACTTTTTATGAAAATAACGAAGTGACTTGTGTATTTTATTGCTGATATACTTTCCAGGGAAGAGTAAATTGTTCCTTTTTGCCTCAAAGGTGCCTCAATCAGATTCGTCTGTCTTCTTTGTCATTGGGTCTTAAGGTTACAAAGAAAGAAATTCGATGAGTTACGTCACATACTAGTCTGTTTGGTAACTGGTTTCAAATTGAGTAACACCTGGACGAGATGCAAACTGCTCCGAGGATGTAGTAACGGAACGTCCTTGGAACTGTTTGAGTTAACCTCGCGCGTGAATAAAGTATACGTCACGAAACGAAACCCCTTATTAAGTTTGAATTAAGTGTATTTTGAGGGTTTTTTTCGAAAAACCGTAATTAAAAGTAATAAACTGGAAGTACGAAATAGTCAGAAAAATTAATGTTAAGAAGACATACAGGACGTACGGTATTTTTATTTAAATATATGAATTTACGAAGAAAATCGATAAATAAACTATACCAAGATAGAAGATCAAAGATGTAAGTTCAAAACATAATTTCATTGACGTTACCACGAAGAGCAGTTACTCGAAGTAACGAAAAGGCGTAACCTTAAAGGTTAAATTTAAATTAATTGTAGAAAACAGTGTCTACTATAGATCATACTTACGGATTTAGTAGAGGCATCAAACTTATTGCATCGGAGTGAGTCGTTTGTTTGTCTGTCGTCTCATAGTAAATCTAGAATAGCTATAACATCGATCTATTAATTACCGATAACGAGGCCGTAGGATAAACGTTCTGTCACGTTTTCCTGTTACGCTCTTCTATATTTTGCATTCTGTTTGCTTTTCCACGCCAGTTCGGTTTCTGTTTTTCCTCATTTCTACACAAATTCACGTTTAACCGTTTGAATTTTTAAGTAATTTTTTATGTTTCCAATTTAAAAATGTTACGCAGTATAACTCGGGGGGAAATTGGCGTAAATTGCGTAACGAATATTAGTCGGTTTGCATCGCCGGATGCGTAACTAATATACGAAAAATAATCAGAAGTATTTAAATGATGTTGTTACTCTTAAGGTGCTGGAGGTGTGACGTCACGATATTTGTTTCACCGAATTCTCGGTTCCATTACCTAACATTTACACAGAAGCTGACGTAATTGATGTAAAAGCAAAAGACACGAAAGGGGATTTACAGATTATTCTATTGCCCCCGGATGTAAGAAATGGCACGTTTGTGTAATTTAGGAATGCGGCGTTATCACGAAGGGAGGCTTTAAGTTCCAAATAAACGTTAAAATGCCGAAATTACCCGTTTGCCAAGCTTTCGAAGTGATAATCCCCGTTTAGAGTGCCGAGAAATGGCGCCACTCCTCCTACTAAGCAACAGAGTGGAGGTTTGGGTGGAAGCTTTTCGTTTATTGTATTTGCTATTTTGTACGTATTAGTTTACGTTAAAAGGTTAAAACCCAACGTGACGTGATGCACAATCTGGTCATCCAGCATTTCTGTGATTCCGGTTGACAAGTGTATTTATTATTAACTGTATTAGCAAAAAATAAAGAATTGCAGGTCGATAAAAGGTCGAGGAATCCTTCAAAATAAGTTTTTAGAGTCGGAAGTCGTGAGTTCAGATCCCACTCGAGAGTCACATTCGTTTATTTTCCTTTTTAGTGACTATTTATATTGATGTATGGTTTATATAATAGGACGTATGCTATATTTCTCGTTCTGTTTGTTTAGTAACGTATACTTCTATAATAACAAATTCCAAACTCGACTCTCTCCTGCCCTATTTGAAAAAACAAATAGCAGTTGGAGTCGTTCCTTACATGTTTTGGGCGTAAATCTCCCGAGTAAACGTGGAAACGATTTCAATTTTGAAATTTTAATTCGATTTCTCGAAAAAGATTTAATTAAGAGATTGAGGAGTTAGTAATTTAACCGTCAGCAATGCATTAAATTAAGGTTATTTGAATAAAACGTAATCTGCAGACACTTTCGATAATAAATTCGATCGTTTGTTTCCTTCCTCCACTACAGAAACTGCCAAATTTCTCGTGCCCAATCGTTAAATTAGAAACTTTTGTAATCATCCGAGTAGTTGCTATTTCCTTTTTACGTCACTTCCATCTTTGTAATTTGCATATACTCGGCGCGACATTGGCCAACGAGATGGACTTTTTCAATCCAAATTTATGAAAAATTCAAAATTTCCGTCGTTCCGGGAATTAGGAAAACAATTTTTTTATGAAAGTCTGGATGTAATTCGAAGTGAAGAAAATTTGCCCACCCCCGGTGTGCTCATTTCTATTCAAAATTAATTACAAATTTAACTCTAGAAACAGAATTAAACGAGTGTTTTTCGTGACAAAACTTTTCTTCTAATTGATTTGCATACTTTTCAGACGATGCCAAGAATTTGTTTACTCGTCGCATATCCACATTTCAAAAGCGAAAGATGAACATTTGGATTCGAAATATTTTCTTCCGACGTGACCTTTTACCTTTCCCTCGCATCTACCGTAGAAAACAAAGAGAATAAGAGGAGAGAGCATCCGAAACCTTAAGGCAAACAAACGGAGAAGGGCAATAAAAAAGTCTAAAGTTCGAAAGACACAATACACGAGCGAGAGCAGCACCCTTCTCATAATTTCCCAGTAGTAAAAACGGTTTAGAGTCCAAGGTTGAAGCAGATGAGGTAACAAGCCCTCGATACTAAACTGATTTTTACACTTTCGACAATCCACAAAACTGTTCAATAAAGGTCGAGTTTGATGGGAACACGCTCAAGGTGCGTGTAAGTAAAAAAATAACACCACCAAACACAGGTAGATAGGGAGCAAATCGTAGATTTTTGGCTCGTCGTAGACGAAGAATTGAAGAATAATGCCAACGATCTGTGTTAATTCGGATACGTATCGATGGAATATCTTACAACCCCTACCTCTAACAGTGACGTCACAGAGCGTGCTGATGTCATTCTTAATCGAGTCATCGGTACTGTTAAAATTAGGAAATTCTCTTCGGCATCAACTTAGGATCATCCGCGGCATCAACTTAGGATCATCCGCAGCATCCTCATGTATTTTGTTCTGTCCATTGGAGTTTTGGTGCAGGTTTGTCACCGATTCCTCCCCGTCTGGGGGGGGTAAAGGTAGTAAAGGTAACTCACCCACCCATTTTTCAATTAAAACTGGTTGAAAAATTCCCACTATTCTGGAATTTTTCGGATAGAAATCAGTCGATGTCCTTGGCTGATTTTTTTGTTTTCAATCGTTAAAAAAATGTCTTCATCTTCCGACTGCCGGAAGTTCCCCCCTTTTCCGCCACGCGTCGCCATCTGTTGACGACAACTCGTGTTAAGAAATGAGCTTGCTGTTTTTTCCGGTTGTTGCCACTACCTACGACATTAATTTGCGTATTTTAGGATTCTTTGAAGGATACTTATGTAGAAAATGTGAAAACTTTTGCCAAAAATCGCGGCAAAATGTGCGCATTTCCTTATTGTTTTTCGGCATTTCTCGCAGCATTAGTGACTCAAAAATTCGGTCGCGATAAAAATAAACTTGATTGATGATTATCTCGACACCACCGCACTTATTTACGGCACTTCGAAACTCGATTCTTAACAGGTGGGTCTCGAGCTACGTTCTCGACTGTTATATCGAGACTGTTAAAATAGGTAAAGTTTGGGTGAAACGAACAGAAACATTGGTAATCTGCCAATTTACTCGACGATTTTTACATTCATATCACACAGAAAATGAATAAAATTCGCATAAATTAACTCTGGTTTTATTAAAGGAACTAAACAAGCGTGGAAGACCTTGGACCCCCAATTCGACCTTACAAGACAGCTTTAGGATAAAAGAGAAAAAAGTATGATGTGTGGCAATTACACAATCAGACACACTGACGTTCTAAATGCGTGGACGTAAGCAGAAATTCTACCTTTACTAATTAAATATTTAAAGAAAAATCAATGAAAATAAAATGTTTGTATAAAACTTATCATTCGGCTACAGGGGTTAAAGTACAGTACTTTACACAAAGGTTAGTTTTTATGTACGACATTAAATACGCTACTTTACAATTTTAAATACTACAAAGTGTTTCTTACATGGAATTAGCATTTAAATGCTAGCAATTAAACTCGATTTGCATTTATGTAAATTTTGAAATAGGATAAAATTTAATAAAAACTACTAATTATCTGTTATTGGAGAATATTTCCCCCTGTAATTAACTATCGCCTGATTGGAATTAAATTACTATTCTAAAGGGTCTTTAAACAAAACACATGAAAGAAAATACATCTTAACACTTAACATTCTCTTACGGATTTTCTTTTAGGCCAATGAAACGCTCTTTGGGACGGGGGAATCAATCAAATTTTCATTAAGTCCGACCCTAGTGGTGATACACACGACCCCTATTATCTTTCTCACCCCGATGACCTTTAACCACCAAAATTTAATAACATCGATTACCCTAATAAGCAAACTTCCCTGCAAAATTTCAGAAATTTTCACTAAAAAGCACAGGAGTTATTAAGCTTCGAAGAGGGTGAACTAAATAGTGCCCACCATACACTCTAACATCTACAGATACACAAATTTTTTTTTTTTTTTTTTTTTTCATTTTTGGATTTTCCAAGGTCTCCGAGTCCAAAATTGTGTTATAAATAACAACAAGGAGAGTGATAATGGATTAACAATTATTTCGAAATCTCAGACACAATAATAAATGCGCACAAGTTACCAGTTTGGTGTTACTTTTTATTGATTTACGCCATGTCTCATGGACATTGGCCACATTTCAATTAATTAAAATGATAAAAAAAAACCTCCTTATATTTGAATTTGGATCGATAAAATCAGTAAAGAGGAACTGGTTTCAAAGTGACGATACATGGATTTTTGTACGTCAAACCAGCGACAGAATACTAAAGAAAAATCTACTTATGCGAAAGAAAATGAGCATTTTGCCACCATCAAGCATTTTCTGCGTGTTTTATACGACGAAATCTATTTTCATAACTGGATTTACGTGCTACAAAACGTAACAATTTATACAATGTAAATACAGAAAATGTTACGCTTCGATACCCGTTAACATAATGAAATTTAACAAAATAAGTTCGATGCATTACAAAAGTATGTACTGTACATAAACACACGAATACGTAACACGTTATTATTCGATGCCACTCGACCGTTTACGTTACGAAAATAAGCATTCTAAACGTAACGCACCGATTACTTACGTAGACGAGGGTAAAATCGATGCTAAATTTCATGAAGTTACGCAACGCGTATACAGAAAAGTCGGGTTTTTTTAAAACAAAGACCGTATATTTAATTGTCACAGAATCGTAAACACACGCTGGGTCTCCCTCCCTGAATAATGCAAACGGCGGCTGTGGTGTCGGGTTCGAAAACCGCGTAAATCCAGCAAAAAACAAGATTTCCTTCAACTTGATACAAATTTATGATCTGTAATAAGGGGGAAGATTAAAGGGAATAGACAAGAAACCGAAGAAGGCGTTTTTTTTAAAAATTGTTTGCACTTGACCATTTGCCTGGAAATGGGCAGTTTGCTAAGAAAAATGATGACTCTTAAATTAAAACGGTGTGTCAAAAGGCAAAGGAAGCCGAAAAGGGGGCTTGGTGCCTCCCACCAAACAGATGCCGACAGAACAAAGCGCTACTGGAAAATATGCCCACGGTTTAATTTACGATTTCCTCGAATTAGAACTAAATCTTATAAACGGGATGCGAAACAATACTTCGGAATAGTGAACATTCGCAGAATTCACCAGCGATAATAACGCCATTTATAGCTTTTGACAGGTAGTTTAAACGGGAAGATGAAAATGTTCCACGCGTGAGTTGCCGAAAAGTCGGTTACTGTGTTTTTGTGCGTCCGAGTACATTTCTGATTCCAATTGAGTTAGATAGGAATTAGGTTTTACACCGGTTAACCAACTTTTGGCATAAAGTAATCAGATCATGGGTGGGCATTAACGACACGAGTAAAAACACTTTCATTATTTTTCCGGCCATTAATAAAAAAGTGACCCCGATTTCGAACTCAGGAGACCTCGAAACGACGAGAAATGTAAAAAAATTTTGGGGGTAATTTCTGTATGTATCGATGTGTGTGTACGGGACACGATTTTGTTTACCCTCTTCGAAGCTTAATAACTCCTGTGCTTTATCTCGAAAATTTCTGAAATTTTGCAGGGTGGTTTGTTTATTGGTGGGGGTCGAGCCTATTAAAGTTTGATGGTTAAAGGTCGAAAGAACGGGGAGATAATGAGGACTATGTATAACCGGTAGAGTTGGACTTAGTAAAAATTTTACTGGTTATTAGCATTTACAATTTTTTATAAAAACCCATCCCTACTCTCAAAATTAAGCTTTTTGCTATTTTATAATAGTTAAAGATATAAAAAGTTTTCAAAATAAAATATGATAACAGATGGCGCCACTAAAATTTTAAATGTTGCTTGGAAAGCTGAACAACTCATTGTTGGTTTATTTCTTTAGAATTCCCGTCAGTATTAAAATACTATTTTAAGATCGCTTACGTCTTTATCGGCCCAAAGAATAAACCGATTGTTACCTCACAAAGGAGAAACAACGATTGGAGTGGGACACAAAGGTCGAACCGTTGGGATAGAAAGGAACGTCAATTGGCATTTTCTTAAATGACAAATGCAAATGTTTTATCTCTAATGGTTTCGATCAGTGCGTAAATTCGGCCGGAATCGTAACACAGAGAGTGTATACGTGCACGTGTTGTAGGGAATATAAACCGAATTTGGAATAAAAATGAATAATTTATTTTTGGATAAATTCTCTTTACAAAATTTAAGAATAAAAGCAACGTTTTCGAATAGAGGCAGCTCCTTTGTTTAGCTTGTTTAGATTTTATATATAAATATTTATAGTGTTACAGACGTTGTAGTCGTTTTTATAATTATTTTAATACCATTTCATGTAAAAATGTGTGATTTTGTTTTTATTTATCCTCAGATAACACATAGTTCAGGCTTCAATACTTAGCATTATTGGCTCAACATGATTCACACGCATCACTTGCGTTATTAATAACAGTGCGATTGAACCGGTTAACATTTTCTAATGTGATGTTATCGCACACGTTGACTGTGTGGGTGCATTTATTGCCATACCTTAGTTTATGTAACAGTAAAGTAAGTGATAAATCCTTTTCTGCACAGAACACATAAATCATTGACAAATAAATGCGAGTGAACCACAATTATTCAGATGGGAAGACATGATTGTAACTTGTGTCGAGTGAAAAATGATACAAATGTCATTTTGTAAATGGTACAAATACAGTACTAGTATAAAGAGGTGGTGTTTTTCCCTATGTGTAGCGCCATCTTTTATCACATTTTTACAAATTTAAAGTTTTTGCTAGTTTTTTTGCTACTCACCAAAATGGTTTACAGACACACACACACACACACACAAAAAAAAAAATGTATTGTTGTCGGAAATGCAAAGTTTTGTCTACATCAGAAATAGAGAAGTGTGTGGAAATTGAGTTAACTTGTCTGGACGAACAGACAAACAGACAGGAAGACGGGTGGACAGCCGAGATTAATAAAAAGGGCATAAAAACTGATTTATCGTCGGGAATATAAACCTATGAAAAGTCTCATCTAAATCGGAAATTGGCAAGTAGGTAAAATTTGAGTTATGTTTGTCTGTTCATTGTCTGTCCGGATAAAATAATCTGGAAGGAGAGACCGAATTAGTCAATAAAAGGCGTATAAAAACGCAACCGGGATGCGAACTTCGCAGGCATCTAGCATTGTATTATATTTTACACCAGAGATCGTTAGATCGTTTGTTGTCCGGTTCCACCCCTCAAAAATCTCCGAAAATTCCACAATGTTCAGCAGTTTTTTGTATACGCGAAAACTCTGGAAATTGTCGTTTTCCAGGGATTGAGAGACAATATGTACAGTACAAGACGAAGACAAGTCATAAATTGGGCAGATAGATCTTTCCTGTATATGATCTGTGGCACAATATAGGACACAATGAACATGATTTTGAAAGTCCTACATTTGGAGAAGTGAGCAATTATGCCATCCTTACTATGAGCAAAGATATGTTGTTTGCTTTCTTAAATTACGCTCTCGAGGAGTCACACTTTCTTTAAGAGGTACCTTTCCCCTGCTAGAATGTATTGAAAGTTTTCTCTAAATGTATATTTAATTAGAAATCTTTATTCAAGATTGACACAGAAAACGTATTTTATAACCCAAAATTCATGATAGCTTTCATCATCTTACATGACAAAATGGTGTAGACTTAAAATTCTAGTGTGGTGTAATAAGATAAAAAGGCATAATAGGCCATACGTGACCAGACTGCACCTGTCTTCTACATACTTCAAAATCTAAATTTGCGAAGGATTTATGTATTAATTATTTAGAAATTTTAAGAAAATAACAGAACGATAGATTAATAGATAGAACGATTATTTCTTGGCTGTTTTCTCCCTTCTTAATATTTAATTTAATTTATAATAATGCGATCTTATGAAGTATTAATTCCTTTTGTAATTTGCATTTGGAGATATCTTCACTTTCCATTTAACAACATCAATTATTAATGAAAACGTAATTGGTATTAAATTATTCTCAATAGTTCAATTTGTCACATTCACCAGCTATAAATTACGAAACTGCTCCAACAGCCGCATACTAATTATTAAAATGCGCAATCTAATTAGAAATGTATGAACACTGCTTACATTTAATGGCATTTGGTGAAAATATATTTTACATATCAGTCTATCAGGCTGTTCTATACGGGAACATACATGAAAATTGTGCACGTATTTTTGCTGCTTTCAAGTCTTTCGATTTACCCTTCTTCGTTTCTGACAGAGAAAGCTATTTCGGCGTTTTCAAAAACTTCATTAATCGGGGAAATTACCGATTCGCGCCTTATACCCATCAACGGTACTAAAATTACACTGTCATAAAGTCTAAAGTCACAGTTGTTTGCTAGCGACATAAAGTCACACTCCACAATACACGCATTAACTTTGGTTCCATTATAAAAATCATAATAAATGTCTTAGTGCTTCGATTTGAAATCAGTTTTTATAATTAATACTCTATCGGAGTTGACACTTCACTTTTTACAATCAAGTGTGAATTTTGACATTCTTGAAGTTCCAGTTAGACACCATTTTCTGTTTAAAACAAATTAAACTTCATGCTAGATCAGGACTACTTCCCCTGTTCATAATCAAAAGAAAGTACAAAAATACAAAGATACAAGTCTGTAGAGGTTATAATGTCTAAGCAACGCAACTAAAAAGATATTAATTAAACGTTTCCAGCAGCCACCGAAGGTCGCAAGTAAAGAATTTTTAGCTTTATATAAAATCAAAAACGTAATTCAAAATAATTTCTTTCACCAAAAACATCGGCACTTTTTTTCAGCAAACAACTGTTAACTTAAGCTTTGTTTAATTAAAAAAAAGACTTTCATTCGTCTGCACAGAGTCCTTTCCGTCCAAGTCACCCTCACAAACTTGTGACTTTAAACAGGTCTTACAGCATTTAATTTTAAAAATACATAAATTATTTAATACTTTATCTTTAAGAAAGTTTTATTACTTTCAAACGAATGCTTATAATCATTTATTAAAGCTATTATGAAATCTGATAATAAATTAATAATAATTAAGAAATAGCACGTGCAATTTAGCGCATGCTGTACATTAACAAGCAGACATTCATATAGTATTTTTATATTTTATTTTACGGATAAAATAAAATTATTATTATTTACTTCTTGATAATAAATTATAAAAAAAATAGCTTCAGATTTTATCTCGATTTTCTTGAATTATTTAATTTGGTTTATTTATTTTCTTTGTTGTTCTGTTTATAAGAACTACTAACATTAATAAATTAATAATAATTCTAATTAAATTAATATAATATTTTTAGCAGTTAAATTACAGTGAAGAAATATAGAAGTAAAATTAATTAATCGAGTAAAAGAAATAATTAACAGATGAACAAGGAACGAGAGAAAAAGTTACGGATTGTTGCGTTTGTATAGTCGACCAGACAATATATTTTCTATAATAAGTCCAATACACTCTTTTGCTGCAGTTACACGAATAACCGTTCGAAACATATTTAAAATGCGCCGTTATGTAACTTTTTAAATGTTTTTATGTGCAAAATACGCAAAAGAAAACATTAAAGCGTCGAATTTTTAAATATTGATTTTATACGTTCATCGCCAATCGGGATATTCCAATTTTCAACGCTAACTCAGCGCTGATCTCAACGTTCGTTAAAATTCATTCCTTTTTTCAACGTTGAGGTAGCGCTGTTGTCAGCGCTGACTCAACGCACTCAGCACTCAAGATATGTTGACTGCTACTTTCCAATGAATTATGGGTAATTGGAGCGACATTTGAATGAAAAATGGCGACAATGCAGGAGATGCACGTTACTGTCAATAACAATACATCACTTTGTGGTTGAAGAAAAATCAGCAAAAATCATGACGGAAGATAAGATTTGAAAAAACTGAATATCATTTCAAGTAAGCAATAAATTTATTTTTCATTGTTTTTGTCAGATCACAATTATTTACTCGCGTGTATAAATAAACTTCGATCTGAGAATCAGAAGCGTTCAGCATCTACAGGTACAGTACATATTTTATATTAATAACAAATTGAATGTTGTATGTAACCAAATAGATAAATATTGTTTTTATAAATTTTAATGAAATTCCTCCATTTAATTTTTTACATATATATTCACTGATAGAACAATCAACATCTGAAAGATCAGAAACAAATATACAACCTTTACAACTTTCTGAAACAGAAAAAATTGGTAAGTACAGTATATATTAAATAATAATATACAGTAAGGATACTTTGTAATTATTATATATTGAGATTTTTTATAATTAATGCAATTCAAATTGAACAAATGAACATAAATAGCAGCTTTATATTAAATATAGACAATATACATTTATTAGAATAAGTGTTCATAAATTAATTTTTTGATATTTATTTTAATGAATGAATGAAACATTCTGTTGAAATTTATAATTATTAATTCTTTTTAAATGTAATAGTTCAAAAAAAATTTCTTGACAATACCAAAACAGTATGCAGTATTATGTATATTATATCAGATATCACGTTAAAGATTTTGTGTAAATAATTAATTGTAGCAAACTATAAAAGAATGCAAAATAAAGATTTAAAAAAAAATTTTAAACTAATGAATAGACTCGCAGGGCGACACTACTACTAATAGACAAGATTAGAAATGGAGGAAGAATTCCTCAAACCAATTCAAAAATCCAAATTATGGCAGAGAATTTCTGACTGTCTCAAACAAAGGGGATATACATTCCAGTCCACGGAATGCCATGCTAAGTAGCGAAATTTAATGTGTACCTACAGGAAAAATATCAACAGATCGAGTCTGGTAGTGGTGCTATAAAATGAGAGTATTTCCATAAATTTCACAAAGTTTATGGAAATAGGTCAAATGTGAATCCCCTAGTACTTACCTTTGAAGTTCTCTGCCATGTACCTCTGAAAACAATTTTCTATCATGAAAATGAAAATTTAATTTCTGCTCCCAGTACATCAGATTCCAAAAGGGAAGCAGAAACCACTGAAAGACCACGAAAGAAGAAAAGAGCTGGTGATGAACCACCATTGTGGTTTAGAAATTATTTAGAAAAAAAAAAAAAAAAAATAGAAGACAAAAGAAAAGCAGAGGTTGAAGAACAACGATGGAATGATTTAAAAAAAATACAGGAAAAAAATTAAAAGCCATAGAAAAATTAATAGATGTTTTGTTAAAATTGGCAGGAAATAAAATGTAAAATGTTTGAATATTCTAATAAAATTTTTTCGGTTTTGATGACTCATAAATGTATTTAAGATTTACCAAAATACATCTATTCAAAAAGCACTTTCAATAATGAACGAAGTTTATTAGAATTATGTAATTCACAATTACAAAATGGTAATAACAAAATGTTAAATACATGATTAATACTTTTCCTGAAACTGGTTCAAATATTTAATAAAATTTTGCTTAAATTATACATTATAAATGCAGAAGAACATGGTATCATTGTGATTAAAAATTCACAACATAATAGCAGACAATAATAATAATTACAAACTTGATTTTAATGTATTAATAAAAAAAAAATGAAAATAGATATTTTTTAACCATAATGATTGGAATATATTTTATTAGCAATTTTCTCTCTTTTGCTAATTCCATCTTGATACTCTTCTCCAAAATTCTGAGAACTGTTTTGAAAATTATCATTTATAGCACAAGCATCTGGAGGTATATCATTGTATAAAAGGCACAAATTATGCAATACACAGCCAGTAATAATCACTTCTGTTATCAAATCCCTTCGAAACATATGTAGATGTTTTAGCCTTCTAAATCTGTCAAATAATTGTCCAAATGCTTGTTCAATAACAATTCTAGTTGAACTAAGAATTTTATTGTGATATTTTAAAATATTGTTTAAGTGTCCATTATCACGATAAGGAGTTAATAATTTTTTGGATAATGGATATACACTATCACCTAATAAATGATAATTTTCTGAAGTCATCTCAGGATTATGTTTCATTTTTAGAAAGAGAGGACTTCTTTGGAAAACTCTGGCATCATTTGATAAGCTGGCCAATCAGCAAAGACATCTATAAATTTTAATTTTGCATCACATACAACCTGTAGAATGACAGAAGTGAAATTTTTCTGTTGAAATGTGCAACCTTTTTATTTTTGGGTTCTGTAAATGGAATATGAATTCCATCAACACAGCCTAAAATTCCAGGAAAACTGTTGCACCCTCTCAGTTTATTAAATTCTTTAACAGTTTTTTCGATTTCTTCTCCTGTAGGCCACTGCATAACTCTCTCTGATATTTGCATTATATCCTTACAGAATGCAACAAATTCTCTGTGGGCATGGCCCTGTCCAATGCCAAATCTGTCAGCAACACCTCGAAAAGATTCTTAGTTGCCAATCAACCGTAACGATAATAATATGGAATCTTCTCTTTTCATTGCCGGCTTTCTTTTAGTAGGCTCCGAAATAATCATCTGCGTCAAAAGCTGAAATAAAAATAAAATTTCTTAAAATGATGATTGTTGCTTAAATATCGTTTCATTTGCCACATAAATGAAATATTTTAGGTAAAATTAAAATATATATATGTATATAAAGTTTCGAAACAATTAAATTTTTTAAAATTAAACGCTTCTATCTTTTGTGAAAATAATTACAGTAAAATATTTGACAAACTAAATTGATAATTATAATTTAAGCACTTTTACGTACCTCAACTGTTGAACGACTCAAACGAAAGAGAGATTTAAAATCTTCCACAGGATATAAAGGAACTATCTCTTCTACATAACCTACTATTTTGGCTTTCTTTCTATGTTTTCTTCCATAGCTGCAGTTGTTGTCGTCGTCGTCTTTGTGTTTCATCTTCCTTTTGTATGAAATCATTGCATTGTCATTAAAAATATTGCAAAATGCTGTAACAGCAGAAGAAATGATACACTTGTCCTCCATCTTGCTGAGAATGGAGTTATGGGAACTAAGCACTTCGTACGAAGTTGGAACTAAAGTGGCTAGAAAATATAGTGTCGGAATCGAGCTTATTTTCTGTCCCTCTATTAGAGGTTGCCGCTAGAGGCGCTGCTGTCAATCGTTGTGCTACATTGGCTGTGTCATCCATGTTTATATTGGTTTTAGGTGGGATTTTTAGTAGTAAAAGAATTTAGATGGATAATAAATCATAACACAAGCAATCAATTATTATACAGTATTATTTTATTAACATTTATTCATGAAGGAATTCGATTTTATTAATGCTAATTAAGATTCTTTTTAAATCAAATAGCCTACACTGTATTGTCTATTTTTACATTACAACTGTTGAGTACTGTACAAACAAGTATAATTTAGAGCAGCTGATTTAGAGTATAAGAGTAATCTACTCTTGTTATTACCAACAAGGTTTATTCATATTTACTAAAAAATAGAATTTATCATATTTTTAATAATAAAATGTAACTTTTATATGGCTTTGTGAATCTCTTCCACTTAGAACTTATTAGGCAAATACCATCAGCTACATAATACTGTATACCGTTCATACAGTATTATGTGACATAGTATAAAGCAGTGGTTCCCAACCGGTGTTCCGCGGAACACTAGTGTTCCGTGAGCATCTCCCAAGTGTTCCGCAGATTTAGTCGCAAATCGGAAAGTGTACAATCGTATTCGAGCCGCCGAATATCAAAAAAGTAAAATCATAAAATTTTCATAAACTTAAATATATATGTACGACTCGTACTTATGAAGTGTACTACTGTTTCGAATAAGATAAAGGCAATGATAAAAACTGAATGAAATATGTAAAAAACATCAGGCACAAGTTTCCCATTAAAGTTATTTAGGTATATTTTTTCCTGTCTTAGAATTGGCGTTAATAATATGAGTAGAGATTTTGAATTATAACTGCTCAATTCTAATAAAATAACTGATGACAAGCTTATGTATTTCATATTAACTTAAGTAAGTGTTCCGCTAAAGAAAATTGCTCACAAAAGTGTTTCGCATCCTAGAAAAGGTTGGGAACCACTGGTATAAAGCAATATAAAATTTCAATTAGATTCTACACAGTATATAAAATATAAGTGCTGAATGTTACTTTATTGTCCCAATATAAAATTACAAAATTAAGTATGTAACGAATAAACGATTACTACTGCCAAAAGTACCTACGTATATAAACTAAACTTTTTGATGTGCAGCTGTTTCTCGAAAACGGTACAAAATTCATGCTACTACTCATACACTGCATATTTGAAAAATCTTAAAAAATTACAGATTAATATGCATGTAGATTTCTCACCTTTTTCAAGAAAAAGAAAGGAATTAAAAATTACAGTGGAGTAATATATATAAACTAAATATTTGGTCAGAAAGTTGGATGAAATCGTTTATTCTTAGCCTAATTCTGCAGTTGCAGTACGGTAGCTATGTGATTCGTCTGTGCTTTAGGTAGAATTTTTGCTTTCTAGTGTATTCTTTAGATGTATTCAGACCCTGATGAGGAAATGTAATCTAGTCAGTAAGTAAAATTTTACAATATATTTAGTGACAGTTTCTCTATGTTCAGTGCAGCCAACTAGAAATAAATTAAACGTGAGTCACTTTTTTTTCTGATATATGAGTAATTATCATTTACCGCCCAATTGCTATCAGAAATATACTTATCTATGTCTCCAGGATCAAGTAGCTCATCAATTTTTTTTCTGAATATTTGTTATATCAAGCTGTGGTAAGTTTGGTACAGAGAAAAGAGAACTTATATTAATGTATTCCACTTTACGTAATGTTTAATATTGTCGGAAACCTTACCGTAATTTGTATTCTTTGACAGCACTGAAGAGGGGTTGGGAGATAAGCCAACCCGAAATGCATTTGATTAAATAAACCGTAAATTTCCTAACCATTGCTGTATGATCGTCTACCAGAATCATTTTTTGGATTACAAGGACCGTACACACAGAATCAGAATTGATATATTTTCTTGCACATTACCTGTTTTATGTGACATAGCCAAATTATAGAAACTCAGGCAATTAATAATTGTGAAAACTGACCTGCATTAGGATGGTCATTGCAACCTGCATACTGCCGGACAATACCGAAGAAATTATTTTTTTCCTGGCTTAATTAATTATTTAAACGAAACGTTAGGATGTAGCTATATTTGAACTGTTGATTTAAGTATTGGAGTAACGAAAGAGTACTGTTAATGCTCACTCTGAGCTTTAGCTGGGCTTTTGCTTAAAAATCCTTTACCATCACTGCTACCAGCATATTTCTCCCATTCATCTATATAATTTAAAAATGTCACCAAGAAATTAACGTTTAACATTGATTAACACCGACTAACATTTCCTATGAATTTATTTACTTTACAAACACAAATTTAATCGCTTTCAATGTTGTTGTATGAAAGGATATTATGTAGCCATAGCAAAAAGTAGCACTATGATTAACATCAGCGCCACCTTTTCTATGACGTCACTAACCTCGATGTGTGGACCCAACGGTTAAACTGGAGGGATATAAGCGCTTTCGACACTATACTTTAGTTGGAACGTCGTTGATGACGTCAAATTGTTGACTTCAACACAACACTGAAAATTGAAATGTCCCGAATGTTATTGTAACCTGTATCTATGTCTAGACCTGTTTAGTCACTTATAGCCACTGTACTCTAATTTAAAACGCAATGCTCGATCGCGGTTATACGCTTGTTACTTACACTTTGCTTGGAGTGCCATCTATCAGGTATAAAAGTAGTTATCAATCTATTTTAAGGCGCGAAACTTTTCACAAGTTTCTAGCGCTTTAACTTAAAAATATATATTAATAAGTTAAAAACAAATCAAAAATAAAATAAAATACCAGCAATTGTTTGTGTTTTAAAGGGTATCCGGAGTGAAGCGGTGTTGGACTGTAGTACAGTACGTCCAATAACACAAGCTGAATGTCCAACCTCGATATATAGTTATTCGATACAGTTTGGTCCGGCGGAATTCCGTACATTCCTGGACGGAATCAGGAGAGGGATTCGTATCTTCTGTTATCCAGTAGTGGAACGTAATGCTTCGACACGAGCGACTGACACTTTAAATAGTTCTTAACTACCGCCATCTGTTAACAGAATAGTAAGTGCTTTTAAAACGATACTGAGCCATCTATTTATTGATTAAATAATAAAATGAAACGTTTCGTGCTGTCAACTGTACTTAAATGATAAATTACGAATAAAAACCGAATATTTTTATACATTAAAATATTAATGCATTTAAGAATTAAAATTAAAATCAAATTAATCGAAACATTATATTTGGGAAAGCATGGATAAAATACTTGTCCATCTTGTTTGATTTGGTTGTATTTCACCCAGGCAGTCAGAGTTGTCTCTATTCTTTATAAAGTGTTAGTTTCGGTGTATGCAAATATTCACGAATACTTTCTTATATCTTCATAATCTAAATTTTAACAACATTATGATAAATTGATACAACAATCAATAGTAATTACTATATAATCAAAATCATTTACCTTTTTTCTTTCTCGGGATATGAATTTAATCGGTTTCCAGTTGAAGACATTGTCATAAAGCTTGCAAAAATATAATAAATAGAAATAAAACATCCTGCTGGTAAAAATCAAACTTCTTGTGTAAAAAAGTTCATTTTCATTGTAACTAATAATGGTCGATATAACACATGGTATAACCTGGTAATGAGCGAGTCTACCCAACCGTTACTAGAAGGCACTGGTATCATCGAGCGACGAACTTAATAGAATTTCACCGTTTACCATATACACTTTTTGATCCAATCCCACACGCGATATGACACATGACCCCTCTGTCTACCACCACGTTGACCTATAACCACTAAAAAATAATAACATAAACATGCAGACACGCAGGCTTACCCATTCACACACATCCAGAGAATTTTTCCATGTTTATTGATTTTTTCGGTTACGACTCTCAAAATATCGAGATTTGAAAAAGCCTAAAGTTTATATTTGACACGATTTCGATACTTCCGTGTTATGTGCATAACAACTGGAAAAGTAAAAATTTAAAACGTGAAATGTCTCCAGCATTGCAGCTCTTCGTACTTAACTGACGATCAGTCCTTAATATCCAAGCGGATAAACCATTTCACACTTGAACATGATCGTTTCTGTATCGTCGACGGGCTGGCCGTGTAGAATTTTCCGGGTTTCTTCGCGTATATAACATATAAAACACATCCAGGGAAGCATCTCTCCCTTGGCAGATTACCTGTGTTGTCTTCCCGGTGGTCTGTTGGGTCATGCAGAAGCCATCCAAAGTGTATATATGCTCTTGCGTATTCACTGCCCTTAACTCCGCTCACAAAACAGTTCAGATGACGATCAGTTTGTGGAACCTGCCATTTTGCTTTCTTCGATTCAATGATGTGGCCTTTGAAACTCCGTCAGATCTGTATGACACGGATCTTCTTATAGCGATTTTAAGGCACTTTGATGACATTAACTAGTCTACAATCAATCCTCAACTCTAGTCATTTACATATTTGTCTGAGACATAGTTGCATGCCCCTATTTGTATTAATCAAAGAATCCTATCAATGTTCGAAGCGAATAAATTCAAAAATTTTATATTTTTGGATAATATAAAATTTGGAAAATTTTTGAATTTATTCGCTGCTTCACATTATTTTTTAATAACAAAAAAATTGTTTATGAACATTTTATTTTTGTAAAGTACAATAAAATACCATTTTTTAATATTTGAAAAGTATTTTAAAACAAATCTACGTCACATTTAACTCTTGTTTTATGAAAAGGTCTTTTTGGAAATCCTACTGGCCACTAAAATACGTATTTTTTCTCGCCATAAATAAATAAATTTTCCATGTAAAATAAAGTTTTTCTTGTGTAATAATTATTATATGTTTTTAACATTATGTGATTTCCTCATTTGGAAGTAGTAATTTTCTTCATTCTTCTTTTCTATTTTTTTATTCTTCTTCATCTTCTGCTGTATTACTGCAAAAATTTAACAACTAGTTTCTTATATTTGTATAAATTATATGCTGACAAATCTTTCATTTAATGTTAAAAAAATTCTTAATACAGTTAAGACTAAATAAAAACGGGATAATTATTAATGACAAATTCTTAGATTACTCTCAATCCAAATGCCCAAGTTGTAGTAAGACATTATCGAAATTTCATATTTTTGTGAAGATTGCAACGGAAATGATAATATTGAAAACTCTGATGTTGGTCGATTAGTCAACTGCTCTAATGAAAAGGATATGTAAAAGTTCCTTGACAAAGCAAACATCAATACTATCTTTAGGTTATATAACCATGAGAAGCAACGTGTGAATAAAAACTTGGAGTAAATTAGTAAATGTTTGTACTACATGTTAGATAACTAGTGTTAAATATCTATATGAAGAAGGTTCTAATGGTGGTGGAGAACATGTTGTATTAATAAATCACGTCCTTGTAACAGGCGAAAGCCTTATACACTAAATAAACTTTGATTTGATTTGTATAAATTATTTCAAATATATTTCTATAAATCTTACGTGAGTCAATTAAATGAGAATAATATTATGAAATGTAATTATTTTATAAAAAATTCCTTAATAATTTCTTACTTGACAATGGTATCGTTCAAACGAATACTTTTGGTCTCGAGTAAAGGCAAAATTAACAAACCAGACGAAAGAGTCAATACACCTACTAAAATAAAGGGAATGCTCCAGTTCACTTTTTCACTTTGTGACAAATACAATAATAATATATTGTAAAGTAGTATAAATAAGTTAATCAATGTTAAAGATGAGTGTGAACTTTTACAAGATCCTTCATAAAAGGTGCAGCGATCGCTCCGATTCTTGCAAATGTAGAACACGATCCGATACCTACGTTACGAACTACAGTCGGGTACAATTCTGAAGTGTATCCATATATTGTACATGTATCAAAATATATGCAGAATCTGCACAACACTAGGAAGGCAACCCTCAGCCATATAAGATCTGTTTTAAAAAGACCATAATGTTCAGAACCGTGATAAGATTATAAATGCTAAAACGCTTAAAATCAAAATTATATACTTTTTGCTTTTTGAATTATAATTTCGTGTTGCTAATAGTAAAAGTAAACTAATGATTTGTATTATTGATTTCATGTTTACCGTCTGGAACAGCTGTTATCAGCAACGAAGTGATGCTCACTGAAAGGTATCCAAATATCAAAATACGTCTTCTTCCAAAGCGAGGTAAAATAATGTTCATTACACCAGAAATGCAAAATTGTAACAAGGAAAATAAAACAAACAAAAGAAAGATGTTTCCACCTGTGATATGTGTATTCAAAGATAATGCGTAGGCGTCAACCATTATTACTAACCTGAAAGTAGTAGAAAAGATTCAGCAGTGTGTTTAAATAATTAGGATAAGTTACAACATGAGAAGGGGCGTCGGTTGGTTTCTGTTCAATTTATTTTTATATAGAGAACCGTTCTATTAATAAAAGTTTTAATTTACAATTCAATTTTGATAGATATAAAACAATTTATTATTTGTATAAATTTTAAAAATACACAGAATTATTTCTTATGAATGAAAATCCTATTAAAAATGCTTAACATAAAATATACTGTACATGATGAAACATGTACAGTACATCTTACGGTATGTGTACTACATGTACTGTACGTAATGTACTGTACTTGATGAAAGTAATCTTGCGTAACTCTATTCCTGATCAAGTGCAAAAAGTTCATTTTCCTTTTAAAGTTAAAAACAAAGTCTGTATGTCACCAGTTCTTTTTTAGAAATTACTTGTAATTTTAATTGAACGTATTTTGTGTTTTTAAAAGGACATTCTTTTAACTTCTGGCAACAAGTAGCCTACAGAGAAAGCTATAGGCTACTTGTGCCAAGAATTTGTATTGTCTAGAATGCAAGAAAAACAAATGGTGGTCCCTTCTGGGCAGACTTTGTTTTTAACTTTAAAAAAAATAATAATAATAATTCTTCATCAGACGAAGAATTTACAGTACATTTTCCTCTTATTTTCAATCTGTAAGAGTAAGATCACATACAATAGAAAAAATTTTATGTAGTAAAAATGATTTTCATATACATTAATTATATATTTATTATACGCCAGCGGACAGTCCGGCGAGTAGGGGATCCAAGAGCCGAAAATTTTGCACGTGTTAATAAAAGGCCCTTATACCTTTCCTCAAAAATGTCCGGCCGAAACTGGGTACTGCGTACCCGATGCGTACGCAAACTTAATCATTTGCATATCTCTGTCGCCTTCTCTACCGGTTCTGCAATTTGCTTCTGGTTACGCGCATTTCTTCGTGATGTTGCGATTTCACTTTTCGAAAGTGTATTTATAAGGACAATTTATTAACGTGGGAAAGTCAACTGCATTACGGATTATCTAATTTTAAATAATTAATAACTAAGCATAAGTGCCATTTTAGTAATTGGAAATTGCAGCGTTAGAGTCGTGGCGAAAAGTTCTCAGTTAAGCTTTTTAAAACCCTTACATACGGTTTCCATTTAATTTGTACAGCAGACAGAAACATATTAGAAATGTTTATATACGATTTAAGTTCCATTTTGGCTCTTCAATTTGTGGTCACTAGGAAAGTTGTTTACTCTAATTCATTGTTGGTCAATCAGAACAGGAGAAAGAAGACGTATGGTTATATCCGAAACAGCTCATTTCTGAATTTTCCGATGTCCAGTCCCCAAAACTGAAGGTTGGCGCCTTATCCTCGTATGTCATAGGTTATATCTCATTTTCTGATCCAAACACAAACTTAATTTTTTATTTGAAATTTAACAGTCACTTCGAATCACTTTAGTCAAATGATTTTTTACAAATATTTTGAAATCATTATTCTATTATTTTAAATCATCGTCATTCAGTGGAAAGGTAAGTTATGTATTATTAAAATCAGTTTACCATTCTAATTTTCCAATAAAGTTCTTTAATAATTTCGGATAAATCGTCGGTGTGTGTTTTATTCTTTTCCATTATGTTTCGTATAACGTCTTCGGCTTTACGTAGTCGACCGTGAGTTAGCAGTCATCTTGGAGACTCCGGTATAAAACTAATCCAAAACATATTTTCATAGCATATAAAAATAAAACAAATTAACACATTAAATGAACATTACCTGATGAGCAGCAGAGTTATAATGGATGGCAAAATGCAGCATAATTTAATATAAGTTCAATCTTTGAGGAACCAAGATACTCCGGTAACTAGAAAAGTCCCCATGGAATAAAAGAAACACCGATTTTCTATTACCTTTTCTCTGTAGCTTGGTCCGACCACTTCAATAACTATACAAAAAGATAATTTAGTATTGTTAACGTTATATTTTCAAAAAACACTAGCTGAAATTTCAACTTAAATATAATTCACACGGAAATTTGCATATGATTTGCCCATAGTAAGTGCGTATTGACTTTATGGCAATTTTCATACTTGTTCGGAAATATGACATTTCCTCGTATCGAAGCTAGTAAATTTTCATATTTAGGTATTTACATTTTTCTCCGGATGCTCGCCCTGGTGTTTAAAAAAACTATTCTATCTGGGTCGTTTGATTCATTCTTGTGTATTATCAGCAGTAAAGATAAATAGCAATAGAAAAATCAACGTTTTTTATTGCGTTCCAAATTGCAATTTGAAAACCTTACGGGAGCTTGATGATTATTCGGAAATCGGTCGGTTGTATTTATGAGCTTCTCTGAATTCTGAAAGAGTGGATTAGACTGTTAAGAATTGGCAGTTTCCCGATTGTCCAGCTGTACATGAACAAGTTATGTTGTCAATTTTAAAAGATATTTTCTTAAAGTTTAAAATGCTAGTAATTTTGTGTAGGACACAGAGTCGGATTTAAGCATTTTGAAGCCCTAAGCTGAACTCTGTAAGTTCCCTTACCAACCCTTCACAATTTTAGACGTCATTCATAAAAAGAAAAGAATTAAATCAAACTATCTCTCTGGTTCAATACGGTTATTGGAAGAAAAAAATGTGAGGTTTCACTAGTCTTCTGTTTTATAACTGAATTTAACTAAATTTTTATACCATTCCATTAAAAATCTTTTTAAAAATTGGTTTTATCAATTTTTTTAAAAAAAGATCTTAGGTTAATTCTTGGTAAAAAAAATAATGAGCTAATACACAAAATAAAAAGAAAAGTATATTTTGTTGGTTTGTAAAAAAATGTTTATTACAAAATTTGACTTTAATTTTTTTTTTTTTTGTACAAATGTTTGAGGCCCCTTGAAAGTCGAAGTCCTAAACAACAATTTACATAGCTTTTTACTTGTAAATCCAGCCCTGATAGGACAATGTTAAAGCTGATGTTTTTTAACACAAAGGGCACAAATATGTATAGAACGATCTCGCTCACTTGTTTCGATATCACATAATGACGTGTCCCACTAGCAATAATTGTTTTCCTTCTATAAAATTTCTCGATAAACAGCTACAAGCAGCATATATCATTACATCGAACAGTAATATATGATCAATTTTACATTACTAGTTACAAGCGACCCAGACAAAGTAGCCACTTTGTAAAAATGCAGCGCTCTCTATAGTTAATGAAAAAAGCGAATTCTGACTCAAGCAATACAACTGATCTTTAATGCATTCAAGTGTATTTATAGCGTTTTCTAACTTTTCCTAATTGGTACAACTTAAAATTGTTAAAAGTAAATTTATGTATATGTTAGGCTCAAAGACCGAAATCGCTCATTGAGCGAAAAAAACGACCACAAAGCGAAATTCGTGTTGTGGCTTTCATGATATTTGATCACTACGAGTTCTGGTGATTAAGAAAACCCATAACGCGTTCTGAACGTTAGCTGATGCAACCACGATAGAGGATCATACGACGCACAGTAGTTCGTAACTTTAAAATATGGATTCTAGGCTCGAAACATTTTTATTTACAATTTTTAATGCCAAATAACATTAGTTCTACAAGTTTTCCTAGAAATTTAATTTTCATACTTAAAAAATTTTCAAATAAATAAAATATATGGAGAAAAATACACATTTGTTTCTTTTGTTTTGCGAAAAAGTGCTAAAGGTCTAATTACATATACCTGTAGGTACTTGATATATTATACACGATAAAATAAAAATCAGCTGCTAAAGTTAAAAACCACTGTGCGACGGATTTATTATGGTTAAAAGCCACCACACGTTCTGGATGTTAACTAATAAGCTAACGAGGTGATGATGAGAAAATAAAACTTTCTTTTTCATTATGATTTATTTATCTTCAATCATCTTATATACGCAGGTAACAAAATTATATACCATATACAGAAATTTAACTTGGTTACTTTACAACAACATTTAATTATTCATGCATTTTATGTTCCTTGAGCTACATTTGCATTTTTATCAATACAGTATCTTTTACAGTGACACATTATAAACCCTTGCTTACTTCCAGATGTTAATGTGGATGCTGAGCGAAGTGTTAATAAAGTTGAGGGTGCGTTCTGAATGTTACTAAAGTTACTGTAGAAATTGTAAATTCATTACGAGCATAAAGTCGATCGAGAAGACTTTCCTTATTTCCTAACTGATAGAGATCTGATGGATTAATGCTCATAACAAAAGCTAAAACATTTCTGGGAGCTTCACGTCCACTATCAACATTAGGCACCCTAACTAAAACAATCGAACGAATTTCAACTGTGAAAAATTATCTTAAATTGAGAAAACTCTCCGTACTCGAGCTCAAGCTCGAATAAAAAAAAATAAGACGAACGATTCAATGACGCAGATCCCTGTACTATCATTGTGAAATAATAATCAGAACAATTCTTAATTTATTGTTTTTGAAAATTTTAATAAATAAAATGTCTTAGGATTTTTAGGCTTTATCAGAGGTATTAATTTACATCTGATATGGAGATAGCCAATGGCTCAATGGCATGAAGGTTGAGAAAAGCGAAATTCTATTCGGGTGTAATATACAGTAATATCTCAGTTTTCGTTGACTTCGGTTATCGTCGGTTTCGGATTTTGCCGATTGCTTTCGGACGGATTATCGGTGAAAACAGAAGTATCACTGTACAGTGTACACCCACGTACAGTACCTAGCATCAATCTGCATTATTTCTTCAGCTTCTGTTGTCCTATCCTAAAACCTCCAGTTATAGGGAAAAATAGAATGGTTTTAGGCTAAAACTATTTCCAGCGAAACTTGTGGAGCAATGAGTAATAGCATCAGAACACAGGCTAGTTTTACCCTAGATTTATCCTTAATATAAGACTACCCGAAAAATTAATCTGAGAGGTTGAAATTACTCTAGAAAAGCGTAATTCCCTAGAAACGGAAGCACTGGTCAAGAATGAACACAATACAAACTCCGCAAGTGTTTGCAATGCGCCCGTTGATCAGTTACAACCTATCCTTCGTATCGTGGTTGCATTAGCTAACGTTCAGAATGGGTTATGGCTTTTCTTAATCACCACAACGCGTAGTGGTCAAATATGAAAGCCACGACACGAATTTCGCTTTGTGGTCGTTTTGAGTTAGCCACGATGCGTTGTGGTCGTTTTTTCGCTCAATGAGCGATTTCGGTCTTTGAGCCTAACATACAGAACTGGCGACTTAAAATATTCGTAAGTATAACGAATTAAAATACACTAAATACGTCACTATGATTGTTATTTTTATGTTTTTACAGTAAAACTTTAGTAAATTTGTTTTTACAACTATGTTCTTATAAATAAATCAGATAATGTATACTAATCTATATGTTAACATTGCCAAAGTACGTTGTTATTTTATTCAGTGTATGAATTCAATTTACGACTTACCATATACATATAACGTCAGATTACATGCTGTGATTCCTGCAGATAAGAAGAAACGAGATAGAGTAAACATCCAGTAGTATGGAGAAAATGAACAAAGAATCCTGAAGGTTATATGAAGCACGAGACTCCATATTATCATTGGTCTTCTGCCGTATCTGCGTAAATATTGATATAATTAATACGTATTTTAAAACTAAAACATTTTAATGAAATTAATGACAAGTTTTTATACCTATCGGATATCTGACCAGATACAATAGCAGACACGAGGAATCCCACGAAGAAAGAAGAACCAGCCAGAGAACTCAACCAAGAACTTTCACAAACTAAATTCCACTGAAAGTTTCGAATAAAATCAACTTTCAAATATATATAAGTATAGCCCTTTACTTCTTACCTTATCAATGAAACTACTTTTGTATTGTGTATGATCGTATTCCCACGAGCGACAAGGAATCTTTGAAAAGTTCTTTCCATATACTTCACAACGACTTTTTGTTGTTCTGCCGTTTCTGATCTCCAAGGGTGCGCTGATATTTTTCCACTCTTCCACGGACAAGTTCTTATATTTCGGTGTTCTGGCGCACCAATAATCCACCTTGTATGCCAAGAAAGGCCAATTTAAATTGTTTAATGCTGAAATAATGACAGACCATGCAAATATCCCGATCAAAATCTTCTGCCATTTTCCAAATGTACCGATAAGATCTGTAAAGTCTTGAAATTCTTTCGCCATTTCCTATCAAAACAATCCAGCTACAAGTTGCATACGTTTTCCGGCTATTATGAAAGCTTATTTTAAAAATAACGTTTATGATTTTATTTATAATACAACTTAATACACAGTCTCTAAACATAAGGTCAGGACAAGATACCGTGATGCATCGCGGCAGTCACCATATTGAGTCCGAAGTTCCGGGATCACGGTATAGACTTCATGATGTGTACTGTACATGCAGTACACTGCACGTTCCTTCGAGTTCGAACATAGAATTCCTTTTATAATTTCGAATAGAGTATCTTTTTCATTTAGAGGTTACTCTGACAAATAATTAAAGATGCATGCCATAAACATTTTATAAGTGTTACATATTAAAGCAGTATATACTGGATTTTTGATTTCATCTAACAACAAAATATTTAAATATAAAAGGGATATTTTTGAATAACAATGAATTAATGAATATTTCTTAACATATTATATGATTCCTGTTATAAATATTTTTTAAATCTGTAAAAGCAATGTTTAATGTCCTAAAATCATGTGTTAAAAAAGCTAAATGTAAGCAAAGCATGGTTTTTTCTTAATGTACTGTACTGTACATTAAGAAAGTGATTACATTATTAAACAATGAAATGTCGCCTTGGGACAAAAATCTTTAAGGCAGCATTTCTTTAATTATTCACGATGAAAATTTATTACTATTCCCGGGAAATTTTTCTCATCCCGGGAAATCCCGCAATTTTTTAAAAGTTCACTTTTTTCTTATTTTGTGTTAAGATTGAAGAAATTTTACAAATAGAAAGTATAATTAACTCATAAACTGTCAGAATGCCGGAATGCATTTATATTTAATTTAAGCCTGTGTTACTGATGGTGCAGCTGTAATGGTGAAATTTGGAAGGTTAATTGAATGTGAGCATCAGTTATGTTATGCACACGGAATTCATTTAGCGGTATGTGATGTTTTGTACCAAAAGTCAACCACTTCAGTAGCAGTCCCTCTTTCTGAAGAAATTCAAACTGAAGATGAAGAGCGCAATGATGATATTGAGAAAGATGAAGAAGACTTTAGTTATAGTATTGATTTTGAAAGTGTTTTGTGTGAGCGTTTGGCTGAAGATCCTTTCGATATAGATATTTCATTTGAATTACATGACACACTAGGTAATGAAATAGTCTGTTCTCAAATCATTAATAAGGTTAGAAAAATAGCAAAATTTTTTCGCAAATCACCTTTAAAGAATAACATCTTACAAAAATACGTTGAACAGGAACATGGGAAAAATTTGCACTTATTTCTGGATTCCAAAACCCGATGGAATAGCCTTTTAGCCATGTTAGAGCGATTTATTAAAATAAGATCATCCATATCGAAAGCAATCATTGACTGTAATAAAGATACGGACAATTTTGATCTTGACAAACAAGAAGTTACTGTAATTCGTGACATCGTGGCATCACTGCAGCCATTAAAAGCTGGAGCAGAAAAGCTTGGCAACAGAGGATCGACTTTACTTTCATCGGAAGGTATTTTTTCTTTTATTATAAATGAGTTAAATCAACTAAACACACCTTTTTCAAGAAGACTAAAAGAGTCGTTTATTCGACGCATAGCAGAGAGAAGAAATGTAAAACTGACTGGCCTCATACAATATCTCAATAGTGGAAAGAATTATGGAAAAGTTTCAACTTTCCCAAGTGAAAAAAGTTTGCCAGCCTTACCAACCAAGACTATGTTAATTTTATCAGCAAAACAGATGTTAGATCGTCTTTTTGAAGTATCTACTGATTCTACTTCCGGTGATACAGATCAACTACCAGATGTCGCAAGCTCATCTGCAATGACTTTAGCTGAAAAGCTTGATGCTGCTATCAAAGAAGCTGAGATAGACAGATCAAGAAAAGTGGACAACAAAAGCAGTACTGAAACGCGTCTCGAGAACGAAATAGAAATCTTTGAGGCTACAGGTGAAAAAACACACATCATCTGTCTTCTGTTAAATGCGTTAAAAACGATTCCACCCACATCGATTGAATCAGAAAGGGCATTCTCGGCAGCAGGACTTTTTATTACCAAATTAAGAACCAGATTGAGTGATCGGAGTATCGACCATCTTTGTTTCTTAAAATCTCATTATAAAAATTTACAGTAATATTTGTATTATGTTTTATTTAAATAAAAAATATCATTTTCTAAGTTAGAAGTTTGATCAAAGTTCAGTTTTTTTCTTTAAATTTTTAACTCAATTCGTAGGCAATTTTTGTTATAAGCAGTTTCGAACAAACTTTAACAAATTTTTTTTTATTTGTGAATTTTCTACGTAATTCAAAGGTATTTTTAATACATATTTTACACATCATTATTAATACGATTTTGGAGGTTGTAGAACACTTAAATTACTTTAAAAAATGAAAAATAATGATATCATTCGATTTCAAGATATTTTTTATATTTTAAAAATAATTTATTATATCCCGGGATTTCCCGGGATCCCGGGAAACAGTTCACTTTTATCCCGGAATCCCGGGACAAGCAAAAGACCGGGAAATAAGAAACCCTAGTACTGTACATTAAGAAAGTGATTACATTATTAAACAATGAAATGTCGCCTTGGGACAAAAATCTTTAAGGCAGCATTTCTTTAATTATTCACGATGAAAATTTATTACTATTCAATTCTAATAAATCTGGTTCTGCTGTATATAAACATCAATCACCATTACTTATATTAACTCTTAAATCATCACTATCCTGGATCTGTCAGATGGAAAACGAAACAATCATATACTTTTGGGGGTCGAATTTTTACAATTTGGTGATGTATAACAAATCATTTTTAAAATATATATAACGTTTATGATTTTATTGAAACAAAACGAAATTTAAAAATACGTATTAAAGAACACATGGCAGATATGAAATACCATCGAATGCAATCAGTTTTTCATGATCACTGCCTTATAAATAATTGCAACATTGACAAAAACAACGTAAAAATTCTATTTAAAGAAAAAGACACGTATAATAGAAAATTCAAAGAAAGCTTAGCAATAATAAACTCAAAAAATTGCATAAACAAAAATCTAAGTATAAATATAAATAAAAACTGGTTGAATATATTATAGTTTAATTTTTCTATCAAAATACCACCAGAGGGTTTTCATTCATCTCAAAACCTCTCTACGTGATTATGCAAATGTTGAGTACAGTGGTGCCTCATATAACGTACTTAATCCGTTCCAGGTGCACGTCCGTTAAGTGAAACGTCTGTTATACGAAACGCATTTTCCCATAGAAATACATGTTAAAACATCTAATTCGTTCCGCAGCATAAGATAACCGTACTGTATCATTAAAAAAAAAAAAATGAACAAGGGGTGCGTTCTTTTATTCCACCGCGTAACTCTGCGCGAGCGACATTCATTTAAAAATTCCCGCGGAACGCGTTCCTAAATTCCGGTGGGAGTGCGCGCCGTCGAACGGCAAAAACGGCCGCTTGTAGCAGCAGTTTACGGTGGAAAGCAACATGGCGTCGTCCATGGCTCAGATAGTTTCGTTTCCGGGACCATTATGTGGTTTTATGAATGAGAATTTAGAAATTGTGAAAGCGCGAGTTAGCGCACGCGGTGATGTAAGTATCTTTACGAATTTTTTTTCGAGGTTAGTTTGAATGCTCTTTCAACAAATAATCCATTTTATGGTTAAATTTTACAATTGGGACCCTTCTTTTGCCTTTTAAAGCTCATAGTTTAGAATTATAGATTCCTCCATCACCATACTATCGATAGTGCGGGCGCCGCCATCTTTTCTTTCACTGTCGTTTCTAAATGCCTACAAACAGCAGCGCACTCCCGTAGTAGCGGAGACGCAGAGCGACCGCTATTAAAGAACGCACCCATGAAGCAGTCACCAATTATGCCGGAACGTCCGTTGTTCGTAGCCAGTCCGTTGCTCGAGTCACGTAACGGCCAAACAGAAAGTCCGTTGTTCGCAGCGTCCGTTATTCGAGGCGTACGTTATACGAGGCACCACTGTATAACGAACAATAAGAAATATCATTTCATTCCGCAATGTCCAATTATACCAAACAGTTGAGAAGAAATTTACCCGAAAGAACTTTATAGTGAACTGAACGAGCCTAGAAAATACACATTCATTGAGATAAGAGAATAGAATACAACTAACTGTAAGTTTTTGTTCTACTTTGTGTATTTTGATACATCGTTTTACCGTTTTAAACAGATATAAAAGAATTTTATAATGATTCTATAACTACCTTATTCTTCAAGTTTGTGATGTACAGACTTAAGCGTGTACAAGTGCCATATCGGGGGGGGGCAAAAAACTAGTACGTGTAAAAAATATATATGTGTTTTAAATTATTTACGCAATTTATTTGTGAAATGTTGTATATCCTATTTTTGTTTTTAGTTGACTGATGAGGGACAAAAGCCCGAAACGTGTAAAACTAGTTACGGTATCAACTAAATAAAGGTGGAGTCAAAAGTCAAGTGATTGAGTTAATAACACAATCTTGTGTTTAACAATTCGAATAAGCAATCTAGCACAACACGGTTTCTCCACGACTGAAAAAATATATATATAAATGTAACAAGATATCCAACTAATTGAAATAGAAAGAAACAAAGAATCAGCTTCGCTCTAGAAACAACGTACAAACCGAAAAAACTCAATATGCGACTGTCGCGATGCACAAGAGTATCGTGTTTATACCTTATGTTTATAGACCATTTGTGAGGACCTGAACGAGGTCTGAAACCGCGTAAATTGCAGAATTTTTGTGTAAAAAAATTAACGATAGATTATATAAGAGAAAGAGAGAAAAAACCTATTGATCTAAACAACGTGACATAAAATGTAAACACGAGTCCCGAGACGATGCCGACACGTGTTAAATGATCTGTTAATGTCAAACCCAAAGGTAGAAGAACTCTGACACAAGCGCTCATAAACAGGTAGACTTCTGACTCAAACACTCATAAATAGTCAATTTAGGAAAACAATTTCGGAAAAGGGAAAAATTTGAGGGATAGAAAAACATCGCGGATGCTCGTTAGAATTGCAAAATGACAGCATTACAAACAACGGGTTAAATTATGAGCGCAGGTGTTGTGGTTCTATCAACAATCTCCGAGCACAGTCGACAAAGGGTGTCAAATAGACACCTCGAATCGTACCTTTCTCGTGACCTGAGTTTGTCTCGGTTTTTACCCGGGAAAAAAGGGGGAGACCAATCGGGAAGCGAAACGAGGGACAAATCCGATACGCGGATAATGGAAGAAAAACTTACACTTAGTAATAGAGCAGACCTTCTACCTGATAATAAATGTCAGACTTCCGGTGCTCCACTTTATTTTCAGACGTTCTCTGTTTCGCCCAATGCTTTACAGAGAGTTGGATACACTATTGCGGTCGTAGCAGCTACATTTTCTTTTTACCGACATATGTTCGTATATTGTTACATTCAGCATATTACATTTTATATACAGGGTGGGCCAACGAAAACGAAACGGCAGAGTGTTCGTGTTCGTCCAAGCAAATCGTTCGGACAGGTCGATTTTATTCTCGAGGGGACATCTTTTGCAATAAAGTTTTTGCGAATCTGAATATTAACTAAACAAACATTTTTTTCGAAATACCGTAAATGTTTGTTTAGGGGGATACTATAGATTACTATCTACGGAATTTCGGGACTTTGAGCATATATCTGAACTGAGGGGACCGAGACGAGTTCAACGATACCCTACTTTTGGACCGGAGACGAAAAATAAAAAAGTTATCATACTTTTTTCCAGCGATTGCGCGATGATAGGGCGTCGCGTCGCTCTCACCGCTAAGTCGGCCTTGCTATCGCGATCGGGAGTCGCGTCGCTTGCCGTTAAAATTGCCTTTAGTAGACGTTTCCCCCTTTTTTTTTACTTTGTTCAATAACTACCGTGAATCAATAACTAGTGACGTTTAGCACATGGCGGCCTGCCGGCGGCTCCCCTCCGGGAGGTCAGTCGAGAGCACGAACAGTCGGAACGGCCGCCACGTTCGCTGCCATAAGTAACATTAACCGAAACGGCGATCGCGCGATGATCGGAAGTCGCGTCGCTCTCTCCGCTCTCGTATCGCATGTTTAACCCTACTGGAGATGACCGTAGTCCGACGTCACGGTTTGCAGACTTTACCGCAAGATGGCAGTACTAGCAACTATGGTGCCGTCTTCATGAGAGCATTAAAAAAGTATGGTAAGTGAAAAAGTATGATAACTTTTTTATTTTTCGTCTCCGGTCCAAAAGTAGGGTACCGTTGAACTTGTCTCGGTCCCCTGAGTTCCAGTATATAATCAAAGTCCTGAAATTCCATAGGGGTAATCTATAATACACCCTTTGTTTAGTTAATACAAAATAAATGAGTTTTTAAAATTTTTTGTTGTCTGTTGTATTCAGAATCTCAAAAACTTTATTGCAAAAGATGTCCCCTCGAGAATAAAATCGACCTGTCCGAGCGATTTGCTTGGACGAACACAAACACTCTGCCGTTTCGTTTTCGTTGGCCTACCCTGTATTTATATTACATATTATTGAAACAATTAATATAATATGTAAATTTTTTATAAGTCCATGTTGGCTGTTTTGTACTTTTTGTACAAACATTATAAATAAAAATAAATACAAATACAATATGTAAAATATATGTGGAGTTTCATAGATAACCGCTATGTTTGCTTGTCGTATATTGGCACTTCCTAGTATCACCGTATTTTCATATTACCACTATAGTATCGAAACGTTTCTGTAGCTGTACTATGTCATGTCACTGTCACTGTCACTGAGTAGGTACATCCACAATTTAACACTTTAATTTGTAGAACTTTCACTTATGACACAAAAGGAATCACTTTCTTGTAGTACTTTCACGTGTAGTTTCTTAAATCACTGTACAGCAGTTCCTCTTGCTCCTCCGTCGCATTTCCATATTATTTGTAGCACTTGTAGTACTTCTAAAATTATTTTGTTTTTCATGATAACATCTCATTCATAGCACTTATATGATAATCACTTCCTTTTCGTTTTGTGGGTAAAATTAGATACACTTGTAGTACTTGTAGCACTATTGCCTGTTGTTTCTATTAGTTTTACCGCTGTTAATAGCTCTGTCGTAGCATTTCCACTATTTCATTATTTCCTCATAATATCATTTTACCACTGTAATGTATGTATTACCTATTCACATTCACTCACTTATAATACTTTCAAATCCATACTTTGATTACATTGATGACACTTATTTCACAAATTAATGCTACTATTAGTTCTCCACAAGGTTTGTGAACGTTTTGATAGAATTGGTATGCAAAGTTCTTTGTATAGCTAATCTTCTTGCACCTCCGTTGTATTTTCATTATAATTGTATCTCTTATAGTACTTCTAAGGTAATTTTGTAATTTATACTAGCATCTCATTCATTCGTAACACTTAAATCATTATCACTTCCTCTTCGTTTTGTAGATAGAATTAGAAACACTTATAATACTTATTTATCTGTTGCTTCTATTAGTTGTACCATTGTTAATAGCACTGTCGTTGTATTTCCATGTTTCATTATTTCTTTGTGATATTTTTCTACCGCTGTAATGTGTGTATTACTTTTCACAATCGTTTATGATACTTTCATAATCATTTTTTGATTACATTGACGGCTCTCATCTCACAAATTTATTGTACTATAGTGGTTCTCTACAAATTATGTGAATGTTTTGATATGGATTGGTGTGCAGAGTTCATTACTCTGAGAATGCTTAGCACAATAAACACATTTAGCCATAAAGTTTGTAAATGTGTTAATAAATAATGATAAGCAAAGTCCAATACCCTTTGAGGCCATAACTCCAGTAGACAGAGTCTATTTCTCTGTGAATGCATATCACTGTGAGCCCATTTGGCCACAATGTGCTAAAGTATGAAATGAAGTAGAGTCCTATACTCTGAGATGGTATATTACTATGAATACATTTCAACATTCTGTATGTGGATGTTTCAATCCAGTGTGGAACGCAGAGACCTTCACATTGCCCTCCATATTAAATATAAGATTCTCGATAATAGAAAGAACAATTAATACAAAAATAGTAATAATGGAAACAGTTGTTGTTATATCATTCTCAGACCAACTGACTACTAGAATATACCTAGCGTTTTAAACCGTAGAATAACCTACAAAACCGACACAACCTCAAAAAGTATACAATAGCCATATCAGTAATTAAATTATACTAATTAATGGGAATAATTTGACAATAGAGCGTAACCAAACTAGTGAACCAATATAGGTATCTACAGTGAATTTCAGCCTAGAAAGATTATTTATACAATAAATATATACAGTTTGGTATATAGTGACAGGGAGACGATTATATTCTGGTTTTATAACATATTCTTATAAAGTTTATAAAGTATGTATAAAGAGTGACGTTATTGATAAGACTACTATTTTTTATTGGCCAAGTATGACCTTCTTTATTGCTTATTGTTCATAGCTCATTTCTAATATTTTCATATTTAATACACTCAAATAAAAGATGTGTTGGAGTTTCTCTGTCTCCGCATATTTCACAAGTGCCATCGTTATTATGATGGAATCTATTGTGGTACTCTGCAAAGTCACCATGTGCAATCATGAATCTTGTATATTTATAATTTATTATAAAGTCCTTATTTTTTATTCGCTGGTGAACATCAGATAGATACTCAAAAAGTTCTCTTCCTTTTGTTGATTCTGTCCATCTCTTTTGCCATCTTATTATATATTTGTTCTTTATTTCCCTTTTTATATAACTTTCAGATAATTTCTTATATACTACTTTTATGTTTGAGCTGCTTGCCTCTTTTGCTAGGCTGTCTACTCGTTCGTTTCCAGGGTCGCCCATATGTGCTCTTACCCAGCTGAAAGATATATTGTTTTTATTTGCTAAGATATATTTTCTAATGTTGTCGATGAGTTCATGTTTGTTATCGTCGTCATTCAATGCTTTTAATATGGAATGACTATCTGTACAGATTGTGATTGTTATATGTTTCATGTTGTTGCTAATCCAGCTTACAGCCTGTTCTATGGCTACGAGTTCTGCCTGATAATTATTGCATCTTTTATCTAGTTTGATTTTCCTGTTGTATTGTTCTCTATTATTTGATATGTATATGTATGCAGCTCCTACTCCTTCTGGGGTTCTTGAGCCATCGGTATAAATTCTAATTTTAGTTAATGGATTATATTCTTTTATTTGTATCTTTTTCCACTCACATCTTTTCAATTGTTGATATCTTTTGATTTGATATTCTATTTCGTCTTTCTCTGTTAGTATTGCACCATATGTTATTTTTTCTTTTAAAATTTTTCGAATATCCCTCCTTTGACTTATTTCTAAGTCCATTGGTAGGAGGCCTGCCATTACACATAATGCATCATTGGACGTGGTCATGCACCTGTTATTCGTAGGAGAAATTTACGTTGTAAGCTTATTATTTTTCTTTTCATATAGGTAATTTCTGCTCTATTTCCCCATACTTGAGCGCCATAAGTAGTTATTGGTATCACTACGCCTTTGTATACTTCAGTTAGTGCAGTACCTTCTGTACTCCATTCTTTTTTTAACTATAAACTATAAAGAAAAACTATAAAAATCGGAGTTTCAAAGTCGAAAGAACAGTCTCCTCTGGATTAAGTCAAAAGTTGTGCTCTGTCTATTGTGTTGTGCTACCGCCGATCACCTAGGACGCCGCAGCTTCGAAATAGGATCGATGGACGATGCAGATGATCGGTGATGTTCTCACCGATCATCTGCGTCGTCCAGCGATCCTATTTCGTCCTCCCCAGGGCTGCGATCAAATTCGAACTATTCTCCACGCGGAACGACTATAAAGAAGAGGAACTGCCCATTTGCAGATGTAAGCATAAACGTTGCAAAATAAACGGTTTTCCTTTTGTAAAACACTAGTCATCAATTGCCGCCTCCGCCACATGCAAACTTCCCTTAAGTTCATCCTGACGCGGGATTAACTGATCCCCACCCAAAAGACGGCAACCTTATATTGATGCCGAGGAGCGGGTTTTCCAGTTCCTTATCACCACCGGTCGCAGATCATACACTTTTCATATTTTTAATTAGTACAAAATGGCAAAAAGCTTAATTTTGAAAGTAGGGAAGATGCTATCTTTGCTTTGAAACAGCCAATGGAAAGGAACAGAAAAATGCAGGAAGATTTCCACATGGTGATCATAGATCTGGAAAAGGCGTATGATAGGGTACCACGGCAAGAGATATGGAGATGTTTGAGGGAAAACAATGTTCCATAAAAATATGTTAGGCTTGTCAAGGAAATGTACGAAGGAGCGGAGACTCAAGAGTAGTGTGTGCACTACAGAAGAGTTCTCTGTCAATGTTGGTTTACATCAGGGATCGGCCCTTAGCCCTTATCTGTTTGACATGTTGGTGTGTGACGTGAAGTGTGAGGCTCCGTGGTGTATGCTGTTTGCGGATGATATTGCACTGAGTGAACCTTCCCAAATTAAGGCTGAGAAAAAAACTGGAAGATTGGAGGAAAGTTTTGGAAGAATAGGGCATAAGGATTAGCAGAACTAAAACACCATCTCTTGGCAAAAAAATAAAAAATTCTAATTGTTATCTTGATGACAATACATTGTTGGCTTTCAGATTGTTTGTCTGCAATTTGTAAACATTGTAGACCTATGAATTCCCACTATCTTTCCTTAATTTCGACAATGGGGTCAAATATATGAAAGACGAGAAAAAATATGTAAACCTTAGGGACAGGAAGCCACGATTAATTATATAACGAATTTCCAAAGCAAACCTAAACTGATGTTATTTCAATTGAAATATTTTTTCCCTTAAGGTGTTAGATAGATTCCTGGCACGACTCTGTTGTTAAAGGAAAAGTGTGATGTACAGGGAAAAGCCACTAGTAATTTGAAGGGGAGTACATTTTTGTGAAATTTGAAATTTTATGCATATTTCTCATTTTCGCTAATGATTAGAGAAACGAACAACGGAACTCATGGGAATTTTTATAACCCCTTTGTATTAAAACCAACCGTTCTCACGCGATAACGACGTAAAGTTACACTTAACGTCCGTATTCGTCATTTGTTTTAGTCCTGACGATAATTTTTACATCTAAATAATCAGTCCCGTGATATATTTTCCCACCGGGAAGCTATAAAAGTCACTTTTTTCCCCCCTCAGGGGAGTCGCTGATCGTCAGTCCATCGAACGTACATCGCCGAGCCTCGGATTATTCATTCCCGAGTCGCAAAAATTTGACCTAAAACTACATGTGATATTCAGTGCCTCAACCTACGACAACCTCAGACGTTCTTCCTCCGAAACGCTCCTCAGAATTTAGCCTCTGAGATCTTCTAAGAGGTATGATAATTGATTACTGTAAACTCTCTCTCCGTCCCCCTATGTGTATTTGAGAGCTAGCTACCGCGTACCTCGATAGAAAGCTATCGTAGTTAGATCTGTAATTGTCTAGTTGTTGGTTCAATACGATCTTGTTTCATTGTTTAAAGATATCTTTACTTGACTGTCGCCTGCACCTTATCGTCGACTCAACTGACCTTCCTCCACTCGCGTGGAGGGAGGACTGATACAATGAAACCTAGCCATCCTTGACAAGTGAGTAGGTCATCGACCTGTCGCCGGAAGGGGCGGTACTCACATTTTAAATTAAATACATTAAAACTGATTGAAAATCGCAGCTCGACATTGTGACTTTGTCACAATATATAATTGCTTGTCTGAGTACGAAAGGTATAAGAAAATGGTATTATTTCCATTGTAATGAAGAATTTTCACCCCAGAATATTCTTAGCTAAACACGAAGATTTAGAAATAGAGAGTGCAGCTATTACACTTAATTATAATAGATATTACTACTAAACTACAAACATTACTCATACTAAAGATAAATCAGGTGTAAGACGATATCAGTAACATCAATTTTATCTTGAGGAAACCGTGTTTTATGTTTTCTTTCTTGCGAAGACACAATGCAGTGACAGTAGATTTAAAACACTGGGCAAATTTTCATCCTTTATTCGGTTGGTAACCGAATAAAGGATGAAAATTTATTCTCATCTACTGTCACTGCATTGTGTCTTCGCAAGAAAGTAACATCAATTCTTTAAACAGTCACAAAAATAACAGTAAATTTATTTGCCCTTTCCTGATTAATCTGAATTCCTCTATTTGCAGTTAAGAATTTAAAGCATGTAACCATTTTTTATATCTGAGTCATTGGTTTTAATGTTTAACAGAAATATAATTTCATTGACTCTAAAAAATCGATTTAGGCTTGGTTAAACATATGGCGTTACTGCAGAACCAATATTAAAACGTAGGAACCAATATTAAAACGTAAATCAAATGGAGCTCTGCACACATATCTCTTGTGATGATATGTTGCGCGTGTTCGTTTTGCGTGTGCAGTTTGCATGTGGCACGAAATTCCGCAATGGTAAATACAATTCCAGCCTTCCAGTATCTTGTTGTACAGTACGTTAATCATTGTACCAAATAAAGATATCGTCTAACTTAATTACTGGTACCAATGACAACCTTAGAGAACCTTTACTTCCGGTAACAAAAAGTCTAACAAAGCGTCCAACGAACGCTTTCGACCTTACCCAAGGTCTGCTTCAGGTTAAAGAACAATCGAATTCCAAAATCGAAATGCTTGGAATAGAACATTTCAACATATAAAACAAACAGAGACTTCGCGCTTGCAAATACTTAAATTCAACATGTACAGTACATATAAAGCAACCCCTGTGTACTTATTACTTGAGGGTCCAACATGACAGTAAATAATATACATTCAATTGTTCTTAGCGTTGCCATGTTCCTCAGTCACACGATAATGTGTTACCTCCGTAAAATTGATGCACTTGCCCGTCAAGCCGGCCTGACGGGCAAGTGGGCCTGCGATCGGATCTGGTAGTGTCGAAAAACCCCAAGAATTTTTCGGGGGTGTGTTCCATCCGAATACGTTCGGTCCCGTTCCTCACCGCCAATAATGGGCTTAAAAAAGTGGCGTTTTTAGTACAAACAGTACGGAAACAGTTAAATAAAAAAGCCAGACTCAAATAGAAATTATGTCTATTGTTGTCTAACACGAATGTGCAGTGATCAATGGCAGCATTAAGCCGAAATTGTCCATTGAATACGTAATGCTACGGTGCAAGATCAGTGAGGAATATTGATACGATGTTGCCTGTGATGTTAATTGTCATTTGACGTTATCATTAATATTGAAGTGATACGTATTGTCATTGATAAAATATACGTATTACTTTAATAGTAACAAATTACAACATTCAAAATAATGTGCACGAATAGTCTACTATATTGTATATTAAAATACATTTAAAACAAAGATGCTACTTGAAAAGATCTATATACAAGGATTTTTTACCATTAGATTATATACATAGTTCGGCGCATACCGGTTCTTTGAAGTTCAATTTATATTGTTAATATATTAAAAATTGTAAGCAATATCACAAAAGAAGAATATATGACACGTTTCTAAAAGAATAATAATGTTATAAGCTGTATTTAAAATTTTTATACTTATAAAATACACAAGTAAAAAGTTAAAGATGAAAAGTCGGTACAGTACTTTCCGTACTTTGGTGTACACAATCCAATACAGTGGAACCTCGGTATACGACCTTAATCAGTTCCTGATGTTTGGACTTATACCGAACAGGACGTATACCAAACCAACCTTTCCCATAAGAAGTAATGTAAAAATGATTAATCCGTTCTCATGTTAAAAAAAAAATAAATAAATCCTCTTGATATGGTATGTTAATGGGGTTGTAAAATAAACTAAACACTGTTTGAGCATATTAATAAAAAAATAAATTCTATTATAGACTTTCAAAGTTATTACAGTAATAATGGCAAATAATTGCTTCTGATACGCTGTCGCCAGCACACTGTTTTTCAGTTATCCAAAGCAAAAGCAATTTCTCAACATGATCTAATGTCCCCGATCTCTGTTTAGAAATTAATTTAACCCCTTTCGCTACGTTAGCAGATTTTAATAATGTCTTTATTTTTCACAATTGTCGATATCGTCGTTCTGGGAATACAGTATGCAACACAGTGGCGTAGCGTGGGAGTCAGCCGCCCGGGGCGGAGGAAAATTTCGCCCCAGCCGTATTTAGGTATCTCAATTTAAAAGTCTAAAATATACAGTAATTCTAAAGAACTTGTCGGCAAGAACAATCATCATTATTGTGTATTGTACAAGTTACAAATAAAAAAGTCATGTATACATGTTTTGCAATATAATAACCACATTTATTACAAAAATTTTTACAAGATATTATTATTATTTATTGTAAAATTTTACCTCTCCCTAAAAGTGCCGACCGGGGCGGGCCGCCCCCACTACGCTACGCCACTGATGCAACAGTTAAATCTCGAACACGCATGCCACTTTCATATTTCTCAACAATCTCTTTTTTCAGTTCCATTGTGATTCTAGTCATTTTTTTAGTTTTCTGTTGCTTTTCATTTGCCTTTTTGCAATTCATGATTAATAAAAAGTTTTACTTACAAATTAAAATCAGAAGAAATTTAACAAAGTTATAGACTGTGCCACCGAGAACATCTAGTCTGGTCTAGAACACCGATAGTGCTACTTGTTCATAGATGGCGCGTATAATTGAATTCATAGATGGCGCGTATACTTGAATTAAGTCGTATACCGAGAAAAATTTGTTTCGTCCAAGCAGGACGTATTCCGAATTGGACGTATTCTACAGCAAACGTATACCGAAGTATCACTGTATGTTGATTTAATACTAAATAATACAAATTTTAAATTTTGTACTGTCTGCCAATCTTTAATTCACAAGGAAATCGTCACAGAATTTTAAATACAATTGTAACAGAAGGATTACAGTACAACTTTGATTTTTTACCCTCATCTAACAATCGTATTACAACTGTTCCTGAGACCTGGGGAATTAAGACAAACAAGGATAGGTAACTCCAGCAATTTCTCGTAGATGGTATGCTTTTTATAATTGAAATTCACAGTCTCTCACAATTCAGAAGCTCTACCACGAGTTTAGACAAACCTTACTTACTGTCTAGCAGGCGGAAAGAGCCAACAATGACAAACAAAAGTTAAACATACATTTCGTGTATACGAATAAACATTTAATTTGTTGACAATCTTTTTAGATTTTCTGCACTCGTAATATAATTTTTTGCTTTGTGTATATGGGAAGGTATTCAAAACACTTGATTTGTTATTTAAATGTATTATTGTTATAACATGAGAAATAGATTCCATTTTCAGGCGCTAAAATACAGTCAAATTTGCTGTGTTCTTTGTCCTTTTTTGTATCCTTGTCTATCCAACAGTTTTGTGTATGTTGGAACATATTAAAAATACAAAAAAATAAACATTACGTACTTAGTGAACATCTGCAACACCTAAGAAGAAACATCGTATTAGGAAAATGAGCATTGTTCTCTGGCAGGGATACCAGAGAACAATACAAATTTCGTTCAGATTCGTTCGAGCGTGTGGGTAGCGTCAAAATGTATGAACTGAATTATCCTGCTTTACCTAATTCTTTCAAAAAATTAACAGTTTGTGAGCCGTTTACCTTACGACAAATTAATGGAGTACATTACAGAAGATTTTGAATAATATCTAGCAAAAAATAATAATTTAGAAATATCGATATCAATATATAAACGGTCAAAATATCGTAACTTTTTAGGAATTATCACATTCACAGAATCCGTAATCACTAACCAACCAACAACTTGATTTTACCCAGATGCATTTCGGAAATTATAATACTGTATTTACTCCCCGATGGGTTTTCTTTCATAAAGGAAAACAAGTCACAAGCTATCTTCTAATACACTAATAAATACATAAAAAGAACTACGTATAATATAGAATATACAATCTCTATAATACAATAACCATTAAAAGCCATTAAACACTTTAATTGAAATGTTAGAATTAAAAGGTAATCTTAGGATAAAATCATTTTTAAATATTCTTTAAAAACATTGTCTTAAAGTTATTTAAAAAAAGCTAATATATTGTAACAGAAATTACAGTATTACCCGTATTCCTTATAAACGATAATTTGTTATACATTGCCCTTGCTGTTTTTATTTTCACGGGCGTGCTTGCTGGTGGGGTTTACTGTGTAAGGTCCCCTCCGAACTTTAGCGTAAAGCAGTTGGACGTATCTAATTTTAAATTACATTTTGTCATTTTATTTTGAGCTTCTAGCGTGAAGGTTAGAATATTATCCAATCATATTTAAATCTTTTGTCAATCGATGTAAATAACAAAAACTGTGATTTCAGAGAAACTTCATTTCAACTGTTTTTCCACTGAATGTAACATAAATATAAACATATTTTTAAAAAAATGTTTAAATTTATCAACGATTAAGTGTAAAGTGGGGACGTCGGTTTCTCCCACACTCGATTATTGAAAATGTGAAGTCCCGAAATTTTTTTTGGCATTCAATGCTTACTTTCATATTTTCTCTGTCACGTCATTCGCCAACGCTCCAACAGCCGAACACCGCTCTTCCTGCCCTCTATTGGATAAAAACTAATTCCATGTTCATTAATTATCTGCTCAAACAACTTTCTATTTATCATATTTGACTCTGAATGCACTATCTTCAACGTATTAAGATTAATCCGACTTCCGTTCCTCACGCAACGTTTAACTACACTCGAGTTCTTGTAATCATATTGCTCTGACCAGCTCTTCAATTCTTTCTCGTAACTCTGTCTCTTTAAATTCACAGTTAAATCTGTATACTACTCTACTCCCACTTTTTTCAGCCTCCCTTTTTCCTTCTGTTGGTACTCTCGACTTATATATATATATATATATCTTCTATTCTATTTACTTGAGCGGGGATCGTTACAATATTACTTTGATAGAAAATTTTGTTAATATGCTCAATAAGCTTCTGTATTTCAGTTATTTCCTCAAATGTGTGATTCTCTAATTTAGTGATAACTTACTCCTCCTTTTACTTCTTTCCTTATACATTTTATTTTTGTTAACCATGTATTAATATACGTTTATTATATCTATTTAAGAAAAACTCCCAATAATATATTATACCTCATCTTATTTTTTAGTGTATGTGCATATTTTATTATTGTCATATAATAGAAAGCAAATACAAGTACAAAAGAGGATACACTCCAAATTGTTTACTTTTTCATCAATAGCATACATTCTCAGAATCGCCAATTTTGAGCCAACGCACGACCCCAATTGTATCCCATCTAACTGTATATAAAACTTTTCTTTAAATTTGAAATACAATTGTTTCTATTGGCAAATTCTACAGCCGTTATAATCTGATACTGTACATTCAGTTTTTGCAATGATAGTTTCATTTTGTCTAATGATATTTACAGATACGTGCTCTCAATATTTAAGGAAATCATTCTGCCATCGTCATAAACTTTTTTCTAATTTTCTAAGGTTTTGTGTTAATTCATTAGCTTATTTTATGCTGTATTGAAAATATTGTTATATATTATACATTTATAATGTCATAATGTCCATAAGGAGTCAACTTTAAAAAGATTTCTGTCTTGATGCGAATCCTGAATTCTAAATTGTCTTTAAGATCATGTTAGCCTTTATATTCCATCGATTTCTCCTCCCTCAAATTACTTACAATACTTTTTAACTTTTATATTTATTATCAGTATAATCTTGTCTAAATTCTTCACATTTACCATTTCTGGATATTTCTGTTATCAAAGTCTCTTTTAGTGGATTTCATAGTACAATCATCTGTTTTGTTTTATCTACATTAAACGCCGTCAAATCACATATTCTAAGATATTCATTTACCTTCTATTATTTTGCTCTATATTTAAATGTATTTCTCTTTCTCTTCTGAGATAGTTTGCACCTTTTCAATACTTCTTGCCAGTGATCTCTAACCGTTTTTTTTTTATCTCTTGTAATTCTTTCAACCAAACTTTCTATCTGCACCAGCATTTCCTTGTATTTTACATTACTTGGATCATTGAATGATAATCCATATGACAAAATTTTTCTATATCTATATATCAATACCTTATTATAAAAATCTCAACCTTTATCTTGATACTTTTAGCCAAGATTAATCATTTGTCGAAGTCATAAAAATATAAGCCAAATAACGTAAGCCTCCCGCAATCCCCTTCGAACAAAATAGAAGAACGGATAACCTTGAGTGTTGAAGAAAGGCTTTGGTTCTATGGTATGTCCTTCTGGATGTCGAAGAATTAACACTGCATGTTCACAGTTAAAATAGAGACGAGTCCGTGTAAAAGTGCAGAAATCAACTGAATACTTTTAAGTCTAATGTAAATTGCTCATGCTCTAATACAAAAACTAATGAACAGTGTAAACGTTGTGAAGATGAACGAATACAATTGAAGACATCATCTTTTAGTATCTGTAGTCGTTTTGGTCGCTAGTTTGAACGCAGTGTAACTTCATCTTTTCTTGAAACGAAATATTCTACGTTGATTATTGTACGCAAGCTTCAACAGTTTGAGTATATCTCATCAGGAAAACTGATAATATCTGGGATATATAATAAGAAAAATACTGTAAAGAGAAGGATCCACATATTAACACTCGTGTGGAGGATAATTTGACAAAAATGACAATATTTTATCTTACATCAATAAGCGATTCCTTCTTAAAAGAAAAGAAATTCATGCATTTGTATCCAATTTCTGTGTTCAATATATTTAATAATACCTGAAACTGTAGAGAAACAATTAATAACAACAATAAAATACATCCATGTGATGTACCTCATTACCATTGTGAAATGATTTCTTTCTTCTACTTGAAAGTACACGTCCATTGATAAAGAGACGAATCTCTGCACCTAAAATAACACGGTAATATAAATTTCAAATATGTAAGAGACATTTTAAGTAGAAATTAAGCTTGTTTCTTTAGAAAATATATTAAGTTTTATTATATTTATTTCTTTATAAAGTTTGGAAATAAAGATTATCTTACGTTTGACGGAACAGAAGACAAAATTGCAAAATACACGAAAGAAAAACATTCTATTATAATATAAAAAACGAATGGAAGTAATAATTCTTTTTTGTAATTTTCGGATAACAATATATATACAAAGATAACATTTGTAAAGGGTACTAGTATCACTACAGTAATGAAGTTCAACTCTTGCAGGATGTGATCCATCTTCTTAACAAAACAATGGATTAAAGAAATTTCTGTAAGCACTGATGTGCATTCTTTTGTACTTCTTTCCTCCATTTTCTCTTTTAGATGTGTGTCAAATGTTTCTAACAACCAAACGCTGACGTACGATAGACACCACATAAATCCCGTCATGTATACTACGACGTTAAAAACGATAACCAAAGCTATGGATATGTGAAAAATACAGAAAATTTCCTGCCATATCGAGTTTTTATATTCGAAAATTCTAAAAAACACATAGGTAGAAGTTGATAACAAAGAGAAAATGACAGCAAAACAAGTAAACAGAGAAACGGTAAGATCTACGAAAATCTGCAACTTTGAAAAGGAATTTTCTTTGTGTTTTATTTTTTCATCAATGACATTTATAGCATCTTTAATGACGAAAGATTTCCAACGAAATAATGAGAAAATAACGATAGAATGCGTTATGACCATTAACACAAAATAACGGAAATTTCTTCCAAAAGTATTCCAGAGTTGTGGAACAGAACAGGAACTAAAGGAAACGTTTGATTTGAGAAGATACTTGGAAGTTTCCTCTGGAAATACAACTAAGATCAATGTAATGGATAGGAAATACAGTTGAAATATCATTATTGTTGCCGATAAATAATCGTTTCGTTCGTAGATGAATATTCCAAAGATTTGTAGGATTTTAATGTAAGGCTGGAGAATTTTGCGAAGAGAATTATTCATGATGTTACAATATCCAGAAACTCGATGCACATTCGACTTTACTTGTACACGTATTTTCTATTGCTAACGTGCTTCTCTTATGGCAAACACGCAATACATCAATATTTTTATGAGATGAATTTTAAATGGCTTTGTAAACATTCGAAAATTAGATTTTCAAATTAGTTTGGATAAGTGAACATTAGAATATTAGAACTTGTCCTGACTAGGCAAAAATATACGTGGCAGGAAGATAATTAGTAAATTAAAATAATGCAAGTGTGAGACCGAAATGTAGTTATTAATCACAAGATCGATAAATGCATTTAAATTCTTCGTAATAAATCGATTGACGTTAGGCTTTAAAGTACAGATTTATTGATTCATGTAATTAATATCAACATTATATAAGACAAAGGAAATTTTAAGTGATTAGTGATATTTCCTATAGACATATCTTTAACATAAGCGAGTTATTTTTCAGCGCAGTACTTAGATATAAATAGAAGATAAATGATATCTGTAATATTCCGATCTTTCAGAATGATAGTATTTGTATACGATAATTATCATATTGTGATTTTAAGCCCTTGCTTATAAAAAAAACAATGGCGGTTTATGTAAGTCAACCGTAAAGAATGCGCCAGAAGTCTTAAACTATTTCATCACCAACAAGGTAACAAATGTATACAATGTATACTTGTAAAATCTACAAAGTTTTGGTGAATCACCCAGATTAATTTTGAAATCTAGAAAAATTCAACTTTATGGCACAGAAGACCATCGAGGCTTGTATATATCCAGACTCCAGAGCTACATTCTTGGCTGCTGAGGGCAGCAACCAACCAGCTCTGGAGTCTGGATTCAACGATTGTTACGATTTAAAAACACACTATAACGATCGCCAATTGTAACATTAATATGCCTAATAATATATATTTGTGCCCAACAGTGGCCGAGTGAATAAAACCACTAAACACTTATACCACGTAATAGTGCCTCACCAACGCGCTAGCACGTTGGTATTCTTCAAATGTCTAACACGTAAATAGGGGCAGTTTCCCATAAAAAGTGGGGGAGAGCGAGAAGACTTCTATTTGTATACCGCTCACGTGTTGGCGTCATCTCACCGCATTACATCTCACATACTACACTAATGAATATTAGAGATTTATGCGCATTGAAAACTATTAAGATAATGAAGAATAAACATTTCCTACAGTATTCGAATATCTTTCTGTCTCTAAAGTTCAAATTTGAAATTGTTTTCGAACATAAATTATTTCACAAATTAATGTAAAAGGAAATGCGATAACTCAATAATAAGGAAAATTTCACTGTGAAATGCGGCTGAATTTTAACGAAAACATGAAATTTGTATTTGGGACCATTCATGGGACCATTCTATATTTAGCACATTAATACTTCGAACTGTACGATCTTATATAGGTAAAGATTTAGTTTTTAATAATAATTTTCGTTCTGTTGTTTTCGTTTGGAATGTCGAACATGATTCCACTGACTTTCCAAACGCCATTGTCAAACTTCTAGACTTACAGGAAAGCGGCGCCGAACGTCTGACTTACACGTTTTCGCATTGAAAACTTTGGCTTCAATCTCGTTATTGTCGTGTCTTTTTACTGTAAGAGTAAGCAGCTTCTTATAATTTGTATTGTGTACAGATACTGCAAGAAATGACATTCAAAATTTGATCTTAAAGAGTGACAGTCTCTGTTTAGTAACTCTAATGATTCTCGTCTTAGGATAATAGAATTTGAAGTTTGCGCAGATATATTCAGTAGCCAGAGTTACAAATTCTCTTGTGTGAAAATTCGCAAAGTTGCCTCTGAAATACTTAAATATAGCTGTGCAAGCACAATAAAAAGAGTTTCTTATACTGGTCATCGCTGCTCATTCTATCGTTAAATTAACATTACAGACACTTCTCTCACCAAACATTACATTTCGATTCAAAAACATCATAGATGTCGAATGAATTACTATGTATATATCATTTATATTATTCAGAATAAAATAAAATACATTGTTTATTGTAAAACAATGTATTATTTCGGACCCCTTTATAAAATGACACAGCCAATAGTAGTTCAGAGAAAAACAGGGCATGCTCAATTTTGTTTTTACCCTCTCTTTGTCCCATATCGTCACAATGTGTTTATCTAAATAACGTATTGTGGTTACTTGATTAAAGGGAGTATACATAGTCCACTATACATTTTGGCTAATTCGAACGACCGGTATGAATACAAACTGTCTGCTTTTCGTGCACTCATTAGAAGAGCGTATTTACATTTCTCTAATGCAGTGTTCCGCAACCGGTGTGCCGCGGCACACTTGTGTGCCGTCACAAGGCGAAAGCTGTGACGTGAACTTTTACATATTCTATTAATTTCAAGTTGTATTTATATATTTTTATTACAGTTGCTGTGTTTCTTATGCTTGTATTTCATCACTCTTTATTTAAGAATATCTTACACACCGATAAAGAGTGATGTTAAAGATGCACAGTGTCTACCTAAGTAACCAATTGTGAAGAAAAAATAGTGTTTTATCATTTCTCAGAATACTATATAAATTAGAAACTCTTTTGAAAACTATTTTGGAGTGTTTTTGTCTGCTGTTTGTTCCATGAAGTAAAGAATAATTAAAAGAAGACACGGTTTTGCAATAAGTTGATTATAAAGACATGCTTAAAAAAAAGAAAAAGCGTGCGTATATGAAATTCCATTTGAAATCGACAATTAGGAACTAAGAAGGACTATATTGAAGTCACAAAAAGGAACAATACAGAGCACTGCAACACAGTGGCACAGGTAGGTGAGTCTGTAGTTAAATGGAATGAAGCGACTATATTCAAGGCCATGCGTTGCCTTTCGTTAGGAATGAACGAAGAAAAAATTGAATTCTATAAAAGTAAATTAAAGGTTGGTTGTATGCCAAGGATGCGGATGGACTAACTAGGCATGGAAATCCTACATTAAAGAAAAATTGAAATGTAAATATTATTAGCCTGTGCCTGCCCTTACACTTGGATGTATTTTTTGCGTATTTTATTTTATTTTATTATCTATATCGTTATTGTTTTAGTTTATTTAATATATTTCGTTTAATTATCTTATTATTTATTTGTTAATTTATCTAATATTTTCGTTTTAAATTTAAATGTAAAATCTTCGAACGTTCCGTCGTTAGTGTGTTAAATTTTTGAAAGGGCGTTTGAATTCGGTTACACCTGAAAATGACCTAATGTATTAACCTGAAAATGTTGGTGTTTAGTTTAGTAAACATTTTTCAACAACAGGTGTAATGATAGTTCATTAAACATTTAAAAAGCTGAATTTGATATCTGGTTATTTATTATGATATGCACAATGCCGGACTCCGAATTTTAATCGTGTTTTTAATTAATAAATAAATAAATATATATATATATATATATATGAGACTGTTTCTTTGTCAGTTTGTTTGTTCGCTACACACTCCTAGGCCGTTTGACCAATTACTAGAAACTCGGCAGTTACCCCTATTTTTGATAACGTCATACACCTCATCCCATATATCAATTAGACTTCTATAAATCAATTAACTTCTACCCACATCGAATTTGCTGATTTACACTTAGTGCCACCAGATGACATTACATATAACTGAGCAAATGAAATGTTTCAATCGAATGTAAATCAGCAATTACATTCATAATAATTAATAATACAATAATTAATTCTTAAATTTAAATCGCAAGAAAATATTCTAAAATACAGTTAATAATAAATAAAACTTCCGTAAGTACGAATTCGTCTTATTTGACGTCGTTTCCTGCTAATATAACAGTTTTCGTAAACCGTATTTCTTTTTCCGAACATGTTACATTAGTTTCTGGAGCCATCACAACCTCACACGAATCACTTTTCAAATATTAATAGTAGACCAGTATTATTTAGTAGTGATTAACCACTACTAATTAATTCAAAAATTAAATTTAAATTCAACAATATAAAATTTTAATAGTTAATTAATACATAGTCTGTTGAAAAAGAAATCATCGTTTATTCACTTTCACTGTTCGGAAATACAAACTTTAACGACCGACTTTTCTCTGTTGACTACTCTGTTGACTCTGGCCGTCAAAATTAAATTTCTCTAAAAAAACAAAAAAAAATATTTAATTAAAAACACAGATTTAATTCCTTTCTGGAGACCGAACGAACTCCAAATCGTTCAAAATTATGACAATTTTTTACTTTTCCGGGTTTGTTGTATAAACGCTACATTCATGTGCGTTTGCTTCTAGTTGATAAAAAGCTCTACCATCCACAAGTGATAAGGTTGAAAGAAAAGAAGGCGTCTATGGCAGTGTCAGTTCCGATTTTTAATTCGAACTGAGAAATATCACTGAACTGTGTAATATATTTAAAAATGTCCATATGTAATGTCAATCCATTCACATTTATCCAAACAGATACAAATAAGGAAATCGTATCATAATTGCCAGTTGAAAACTATGCAACATTGGTAGTCAGTCACGGATTTGCATCTCACTGAACGGCTGGCCACATATGTTATTTCGGTTGTTTCGGTGTCTAACACCCAAATGGGGGACGAGTTTCTTCTAAAGGCATTCCCCTTTGCATAATTACATTATACAACGTCTGCTTTGGCCCAGGTGTTGAGTTACCGTATTTCATCAAACCAAACCAGTTACAAAGAAAATATTCACAGACTCATCAGGCATCTCTACTGCTTTTTATCATATAAAATGCAATCATGTGTGTAAGGAACTCAAAGGTTTAGTAAAATAAAACAGATTATGTTTTAAATATCAAATAATTTTAAATAATAATTCCACTTACATTCAAAACGGCTTGTTAATCGAAGAAAAACAAATTGTTACTCTTGATTTCAATATCAGCATTTGACACGTCAACCTGAATGATTGATAAATGAAATAAATGAAACCAGCGAACCCTCATCCGGGTCCAAATCCGGCTCCAAACCCTCTTACCCTAGGAGGTCTTGGCGAAAGAATTCCTTTACTGCCCGTATTCACCGGAGAAACGGGAAGCACAAGAGTTACGGACTTTTTCGATTCGCTGGCGGATGTAACGAGAGTAGCCGCCTGGTCAAAGGCCCAAATGCTGGCCGTAGCGAAGCTTAAGCTTTCCGGAATAGCGCGGGAATTTGTTAGGAAAGATTGTCGGATCAAAGAGGTAGACGATTTCGACGAATTTAAACGACTAATGATAGCGCGTTTTGAACGTGAACCTTTTTCCTTTTCGTTTAAATAAATTTAATCGTGCGTGCAAAGGAGGGATGAGGATGTACAAACATACGCTGCCCGGCTGCAGGCACTCGCCATGGAAATTCAGATCACGCCAGAACCCGGTGCGGATGCCACCGAAACTGCTATCATCCAGCGTGTTCAGAGAAAGGAGCTGGACGAACGCTTAAAGGCGCAATTTTTAAATGGGATAGATATCAGGATCCGGAGACGTGTGATGAGCAGAGAAACGGAAACCTTCGGTGATGCTCTCAAAGCCGCGATTAGTGAGGAGACGATTGAAAGTCTCACTGCCCCTCCTCGGGGATTCATGCGCACTATCAGGGAACACGAGCGATCGACAAATTACCCCTCACAGGACAATATAGCTCAACTAACGTCTGCGATGGAGGAACTAAAGGCCCAATTGGACGGTTTACTCCAAAATGTACCGCAAAACGGCTCTAGAAATCGACGAAACAATCGAGGAGGCTATGCTAATAATCCCTATAATAATCCGCCCTTCCAGCAAGGCGAATATTGTTCAAACTCTTCTAGTCGCCGATTCGATCGACCTGATCAAATTCGGAACCGATATAATCATAATCGCGCCGTAGGAAATGATACAAATGAGGTACGATTCAGATCTCCGTCTCCAGCAGAGGATTAAAATCGCTGGAGAGGTCAATTGAGGAGTGTCAGGAGTCAACGATCTCAAAAGGGACCTACAGGAAATTCTAGTAGAACTTTTCCTTTTCCTCAATCAGATTCATTGGGAGATGAGAACGAGACAAGGTGGAAAGGCAGAATAGGACTAACGTATATACCGAGGGAATGTAAGCCAGTGATTCTATGTTACATTAACAACATTCCAGTCAAGGTTGCTGTTGATCTGGAAGTCGGCAAAACACTAATATCAAACAAGTTAGCAAATAAGATAAAAAGTAAAGCACCTGTTAAATTTGGGACCAAAGGGAAGATAGCCGGAGGACAATCCGTCTCCACCATAGGCAAGGCGGTTCCCACCTTTAAATTACGGGGACACAAATTCCCCAGGGCTTGTAGAATCGTCCGATCTGCAGTTACCATTCCATGTGAAGTAATAATCAGGCGAGACTTGATAAAAGAGGAAGGCCTCATTCTTGATTATGCAAAGGAGCGAATTACACTACCAAATGGGAAATCCATTCACTTCTGTTCCCCTTCCAAACCCTACAAGAAACAGGGGAAAGGACAAAAGAGAATTAAATATAAAAAGGTGAACCGACTCGTGCGCTCGAGATAAATATGATTCGACTCATGCGCCAAAGCCCTGGACCGGACTTACGAAAGGCGCAAAGCGAGAGAATGCCCTCCAGGATCACACGATCCCGCAGGCATAAGAAAAAACCGAGACGAAACGACCAACCAAGAGGCCCAGGAAGCCTCCAGAAAGGGTCGACTAACCAAAGGAGACCTTCCACCGAAACCACTAATCTTCGACCTATCCACGACTCGCTTCCAAACAAATGCAAGGTCGAGAACATACAATTGAAACGAACCTTAAATATTTTCACCAACCGAATCAGACCGACAATCACCCAAAAGGAAGTTCATCCTGAAACTGGCAAGACCGTTGACCAATCTATATTATCGCGGGGACAAGATACAATAACGGCCGACTCTTGGGATGAAGCTGTTTTAGCTTCCATACTCCCTTCACTACCAGATGACGACCGCGATGGACTTGAGCTAGAAAGCTAAGTCTCCGAATCGGAAACAGACGAAGAACAAAAGTCCATACTCCCCGCTAGAGAGAGAACTTTTTAAACAAAATGATCGACATGATCTATCTACGAATCAGCATCCTCTACCTATGCTTTGGCTGTGCTACATTGGAAACGCCCGCAGAACCACTGACCTTCTCGAAAGGAGTAACTTTCTTGCACCGAGGAAGTTTCCTCACGACCTCCAATCATTGGACTTTAGTTAATGATTTTACATTTGAACATCTCAAGCAACAAATACAATTCGTCTCCGAATTACTAAATTATTGGGAAGCCTTATTCCAATTACGTGCCGATCTTTAAGAACTTCGACCCGCTCCTTTCTTTTCAGAGACAGGGCATATGAATTTATTCCACCCCAAAATCACTTATTCTAACGATCAAATGTCCGACACGACATCAGAAGTCACCTTTTTATTGACCCCTCGTAAATAAAACGGTACTGGAATAGTTTAAACTCCCAAAGGCATGTACTGGCTATTTGCCTGGAATCACCCTCACACCACATTTCCAAAGACAATCTACAATACACCTAACCATGGAACAACAATTGATGGAACAATTGATTCCACCTATCGAGCAAATTATCAATCAAACGGAAATACAAATACTACAAAAACATCTTGTACCCCCACACGAGTCAGACCTACTAAAAATATTTGGAAATACAGACATCCAGCTAGAAGATCGCTCACTGCGATGCACATTTTATACGTTCATATACTCCTACGAGATCGCAAGTTTTATACTAACTCTTATTTTATTATTATAGTATATGTTTCCAATTAGCGGAAATAGGTTATTTCTTAATACTAATATTTTGATCCTTTTTTATTTTTATTATTATACTTAATTATCTTAATCATTAATAATAATCCCGAGAGAGAGTATGGTAAAGAACGTGTAAACCCATCCATACCTCCAACGTACCCGAGGGACAAAAATTTAATCTCGATGCTCTAATTTAATATTACTTTTGTACTTATAAGAACAGCCTCCGAAGAATGGCCGACTGAAGACGAAAATCTACAAGCCTTCAGCTACTTTGACTTTTCACTCACCGACTCCGCAATTTATCAAGACACGAAAAAGAAACTGTTATTCACTCACCTGCGGATAATCTCCCAGTAAGAAATAATCGCTTACATCCTTAATTCCAGATAGCACCTCATCGATCAAGACAATACGCACCAAAGAACAACGAACGGTTAACCTACAAACGCACATGGCGCATTTCGAACTTTGAACCGCACCCTCGACCTCACCCTTAACGGGGTCAACCAATCAAGCACTTACTGATGTCACCGGACATCCACTTCCGACCTTCCGACTTCCGAACCCCGGAAATCCTATTTTGCTTCATTCTAAACCTAATAAATAAACTAGAACAAATAAATAACTTTTGTATCATAGAATACCCAAACTCTCACACTACGATATTTAAATAACTTCCCACCGCCTTATGCAAATACTTAAAGAGAGAAAAAAAATCACTCCAACAAAAAAAAAAAAAAATCGAACTTGCCCTTTTAGGACAACTACGATTTTGGAAAGCCTGCAGTGATGTGAGAATTCGAATTGACCGGCAAAATGAAAATTTAAATTAGTCTTTATCTTGACATCAATAACCAAATTCCAAACCGAAAACCGACCCGTCTTAGCGGAATGACGGTACTTCCCCCTCCCCTCGAAACTCGAAACTGAGTCACACTCTGAACTAAAGACAAAATTCGCTTATTGGCGAGAAAATTAACGAGGGGACGAAATAAAAAGGAGGGGAGCAAGAACAAAGGGGTCGTCGTTCGTAGCTCCCGCCTATAATCGGACTTTTGCGCCTCGCGCCTAAAATCTACGAAGCCTCTACGGCGCCGATTGGATTGACTTCCGAATAGACTCTGTCCTCAGACTCTGACCACCTGTTGTGGTATGACGACCACTTATTTGTAAACTCTCTCTCGGGTTCGAACTTTCCTATGTTAGTACGTAATATCGCTGTCAATGTTATTCGGTGTAACTGTTCTTTATTGTTTCGTAATAAATTCTGTTTGTTCTTGTAACTGGTGTCATTTATTCGAATCTCGCCCCGGTCTTATCAACGATCCCCCCTCTCCTCCTTCACTCGCCTGACAAGTTACTAGTTCCAGACTGGACAAGCCATCCTCGACAGTGGGCAGGTCATAACCGACCTGTGAACCGAGAAAAAGGAGGACGACTCCGTCCGACCTCCCAGTGATCCCAGAGTTCTCTTCGGCATTTTTTTCCAAAATAGCCCAGTTTCGTCTGCATTGAACACCTGCATAACCTTCTTTCATCATAAGTTTACTGAACTCGGCGACAAATTTCTCAGCCTCTTCCTTGTCTGAACTAGCTCACTCTCCATGCCTTACTACGTTATGTATTCCACTTCGGTTCTTAAAATTTTCAAACCACCCTCTACTAGCCTTGAATACAAAAACACTTGTACTTGTACCAGGGGTTTTCTTCACTAAATCGTCATAGATTTCTAGTGCCTTTTCACAAATAAATGTCTCACTAATGCTATCTCCTCGTAACTGTTTCTCATTTATAAAAATAAGTAGCAACTTCTCCACTTCTTCAAGTATCTGAGGCCTTTGCTTTGTCAACGTAGTCACTCCTTTTGCAACATTAGCTCTTTTTATTGTTTCTTTATTCTTTAAAATAGTCGATATCGTCGACTTAGCCATAGAATATTGGACAGCAAGATCCGAAACACGCAGTCCATTTTCGTGTTTAGCAATGATTTCTTTTTTCAGTTCGATTGTTGTTCTCACTGTTTTCCTTTTCACTTGACCACTCACTTTTATTCTTCTTGGGACCCATGTTTAAGGGCTAATAAATCAAAAGAAAATGATGCTAATCTAAAAAATATAGCACAGCGTAAGTTAATGTGCATGCAAAACAATGATTGTCTCGTAACTGACGCCGCCGCCGTGGCGTCGGCGTCGGCGTCAACTTGGCAGACTTTCCCGTTCGAGTACCAAAATTTTGTTCGGGATCAGGGGCATTTTTTTTTCGAAATTTTTGGTCGGGTACCGATTTGTTCGGGCTTCGAAACGTTCGAGTACCGAAATATGACTGTAATATATTAAAGCGTAAAGCAAAATGTTTATAGTTTGGAAAATAACAGGAAGTCATTCCTGACTTCCTGTTATTATCCAAACTATAAAAATTCCACATATTTTACAGATATTAAATTGTATAATATACTGCGAAACTTCTGGAAACAAGACGAAAACAAGAAGTATTAATAAAAAGTAACTCTGCAACAACAGGATCAGCACCCACAGAAGATCGTCTCGTTGATGGATAAATATGATGAAAACACGTAAAACGTTAAAATATGGATGAATCAGTCGAAGAAGAGAGAATTTCAGGACCCATTGAACATTTTTGCTGTTATTTAAGTGAAATTTTCTCTAGTCTGCCTGAAACAATCTTTAATAAAATCGGTTATAAAATTCTAATTCGTATTTTCTCAGCTTTGTTTCACGATAATTCTCGGAAAACGTGAAGGTAGTAATTCATCTAGTGGTGGAGGGATGTCAAATGCAATCACTGATCAAAGGCCGAGAAATGCTTCAAACGTTTATTTTTTTCTGTCTTAGACCCAGCAAGAAAGAAAATGGAAAGCGTTTTTTAGAAATTAATGCCGAACTAATCCGCACTGTGTCGTATTTCAGATTGTATGCGTTTACATTCTTTACGTCTCTACCAGCAACAGAGTGTACAAAACTACTTAAAATCGTTAGTTGACCCTGGGTTGACGTATCAGCAAGACAGGTCACGTGGAATTTTGGAGCTTTCTACATTCACATTTGTAATAATTAAACAGAGGTCAGTTTTTCATAGTAAATCTTTTTGGGAGGAACCTTGTTTGCAGATCGCCAACGTGTCTCGTTGTTCTACGACATTCTTTACGTAAATATCTTAAACGTGCATTTAACTTAAAATTAATTCAAAGTATGTCACTATCACTGAAAATGTTTATTCTTCATTACAAGAATCAATTAGGACAATTGTTTGTTTTTCATTATCCTAATGAATTCTTATAACGGTAAATGTTTATTCTCCATTGATCGAACGGATTCTTCTAATCGTACGTCACACATATGCATTAATGTCATGGTAAAGTTGCTTAAGAAATCGATAAGTATTTCCTTTTATAGTTATTACATACACTAAGTACGATCAAGTATTTTATTAAAATTATATAAAACTGCTGAATATATAACGGTAAATGTTTGCTATTAGAATTAGCAAACTATCAGGATTACCACTAATGTTTTGGCCCACCGGTGTCCGAGTAGTTAACCACTGAACATCTGTTGATTGTTGGTTGTGGGTTCGTAACTCACCAACGGTCCGATAGCGTGGAGTTTTCTTAACGTATCAAACATCTTAATGAGGATCAGTTGCTCGAAGAAAACCTTCTCTAGAAGAATTGCCCTTCAGAATATCGCCCATTTGTAACGTCACCTTTCGATATCATTCCCACAATTTTTTTCAAGACGAAAGATAATTTGTAAACGTTGATCTGTATGAGATCGACATTTACAATAAGTATATATGTATAATTGTAAGTGTATGTTATGTGTATAACTTAAATAATATAAAAAATATTTCAAGTGTATATATAGGCCATAATATTGTTCCACACAAATTGATTCGAACAGACAGAAGTAAAAGAAGTGTTTTAAACGTTACCAATCAGTTAAAAAAAATACAGCAAACTTATCATGCATTTCTTTTGTTTCTAAACTTACAAAATGCTATCACCTATGCAATGAACTCAAAACTATACTAAAATAAAACAAATAATGTTACTAATCTATGTCAAAATCTTCCTAAAAAACGAAAAAGACTATTCTAAAGAATTGGATGCACTGTATATTTTGGATCATTATTTTACTGATGAATGAAACAGCTTCTATCAAGGTGCTAATAATCAACTATCTCAGTATAAATAACGCTATACTTATAGAACATAGCAACACAGGCCCGATATAGGTAATACAGCCTCAAACTACCACCACCAAATTTATTGTCGCTCAGTTATAGACTTCAACCATCTCCGCTCATCTGAACCAATTCTATTCATTTTGGATTCATCTGATCATAGAATCCTCTTCCAATCTTCTAAGGTCCAGTCTTTATAGAGTTTGGCAAAATTAAGATGTTTCTGTTTATGTAAAGTTTAGGCTTTTTGGGCGATACCTTTAGGCATCTGCGGAAAGTTGAACTACTCGCTTTTATTCCTAAGTCATGTTTCATTTTTCTTTACTTGTAATGATGTATTGCAACGTCCCCTCGTTAGCAAGCGTTTCGGTTTTTGCGCTCAACGTTTTCTTCTAGCTTGCTCTTAAATTTTGGTGATATGGCAGCTCACTTTTTCTTGTTCTGGATACACTCCAACGCCCAACACCAACTTCTGATGCAGTTTGCTCAACAGAAAAACTTTTCTTTAGCAAGTTCACAATACGGAGTTTTTTTTCACTGGAAAGCTTCTTCGTAATCATGCGTATCAAACAGCAGCTCATTTGCATATACAAGATCAAGCCCCTGAGCGAGCATTAGTTCTAAATTATTCCGCAACGGCGAACAGCGCCAATGGCGGGAACTAGATTTGTGTCAGTTTCGGATTATAGTTACAAATTATGAATGCTTTATTCGTAATTTCTATTAGTTAAAAATGAAAATAGGTTAAATTTGTGAATAAATATCTTGCTTAAAAATTAATTTTTCCATAAAAAATAATACTGTATGATTATGAGATGGAATTATGAATAAAATAAAACAGGCAAACTTAAAATTTGATTGGCTCCCACTGAGAGAAGTGCTAGTATTGTTAGTAATTGAACGTTCTGTAATATGCATAAATGTATAGCCTAAAAAGACATTATTGTTTGGATTAATTATAAATTATTCATTACTCACATGATACACTCAACTATAATATTGTCTGGATAACATTATTTTGGAAAGGAGATTTAAGATAGTTATGGAGAAAAGACAGAGTTAAAAACTAAAACTGCTCTCACTCACAGCCGAGTTAGGTGGAGGGGACGTAATGTTTTCTAGAGGAAACTACTCGTAACCTTTTTCTTAAACAGCACAACTTTAAAATTCAGTGCATATTTGACATCAGAACACAATCTCTAAAATCAGTATGTCTGGTTACTTCAGCTATTTTAGAATAACTTTTACCTCGAGGAAAGCATAACAAAAAAGATAAAAAAAAAACTTATATGCACATAAATTTTCTTCGTTTTATGGCGTATGTGCAATTTCTAAACGTTTATTATTTTCTTAACAAATTACAACGTACTACATAATTACAGTATAATTCCTTATATACAGTATTTTGCCACATTAAATAGTAATATATTTAACACTCTTCCATCCCATTAGAACATAAGGGCAGATACGACGAAATCTCAAAATGTAATTTTTATATTAAATAAAATGTCGAGTAGATATGGTATGAACATCATCTGTATTGTTCCTATCCCAATCTGTCTCCGATAGCACAATATACTAATAGGAACTCTGTTGATAGGAACGAGAAGTTAACAATTCAAATGATGACGCCACGCAAAATTTTCTTGATTTATTACGACTAATAATATAAAAGTTATTTTTTAAATAAAATCTCATAACAGCTGGAAAAGTAACGAAACTTGCTGCTAGATTTATTTATAATTAAATTTACTCATAAAATATTTTACTTCTTGTAAGAATTACGTTAATCTTTCGTAGACTGACGAATTTACAAGAACATTATTAATATGACATTGCAGATTGTTTAGGCTATATCTAAATTTTATAAACGTAGTATATAATTTAGCTTTGTATATTCTCATAGAAAATAAGCCGAAGGTGTTTAAATTCCGCTAAAAGTCACAAAAAATGCTTTAAATGAACAATACGTTAATTTACGAAATGTGATAACATATTATTCAAAATGAAAACGCAGACTAATGACAGAATTTTCAAAACAGATATAAATTACTTCGAATTCCTTCAATACGTCGTGTTAACTGTCACTAAACATTTCAATTTAAGTCAGATTTTGTATCATTAAATTCAGCTTATCAGTGCCATTGGCCGAAAGACAGACTTTGGTCTGTTCGAAACCATTTATCGTTTTCAGAGTACCAAAGAAAGTAAAAGTTGCTTTCATTATCTGAAATGTAGAATTCGAATAGATTTAACAAAATTTTATTTATATAAAAGTCAGCTATAAAAATCATAAAAAATATTTTACTCTGAAAGCAAATTCCTTAGTAATTATGAAATCCAGAACTTCTACTCCCAGTTGTCTGGATCCCAATCTCTTCAGAAAGCACAAAAGCTGTAAATATAAAAATATTCTTGTCATATATGAGATATGATCAACAATTAATACTACAGTCAAATAGAATAAAATGTTCTGTTAAATTGTTTCTCATTTACCCTCATTTTATCGATGAATGGCAAATTCAGTGTGTCAAAGTATCTAGTCCCTTCCAGACATTTTCTAGACTAATAATAATAAAATACAATCTTATAACTGACTTCTTTATTTCACATCAAACCTCAAAAACATGTAGCAAAATGTTAAATAGTACTTTATAAATTAAAACTGTAATATTTTCATTTTTAATACTTAACAACCTTGCATACTACTTACCGATGTACATATCATTGAAGCTATCACACAAAGTGTGATCAAACATACAAGTAGTATCACCAAGAAAAGATAAAAAACAAATTTCCCTTTCATAGTCGTGTGCATGATGATTATAACTATAGTAGCTATGTAGACAATGACGAATACATAAGAGATAGAAGTAAATACACTTCCGATGTCATTTATTTTTTCCATTTCAAGCGCAATTTTAAAGTATTCTTTTTGTATGTTCTTTACGATACGAATATATCGCAGATGTCGCGAATGAATATAATGTATTTCCTGAAATAATGCCTCCAATTTATAATATATTATCATAAGGAATGTTGTTCCAATCGGAATGAAAGCTGAAGTAGCTGACAAACATGTTATGCTTAACGAAAAGAAACCTGTACATATACCTGCAAGTAATGCCCCACTATCTTCTTTCATTACCGGATAACGTTTTATAATTAGGAATATTGGTAAAATTGTATTTAATAATACAGAAAAGCTAGCATAAACCTTCACAGAATAGCGTTGTAATTGAGATATTTTGCTTGCTGTTTCTCGACTTATATTTTCATCGTAACAATGAAGTTGGGTGTTATTCATTTTCAAATATGTTAGATAAACTGTGAGTAAGAAAGTGAAGCTTTGTACGTTAACCATGAAAATTTTAAACATGGTCGGATGGTTTGTAGACTTGTATATGAAGCCCGAACAATAAGGAAGCGTTCGTGCTTTAGGCAATATAACAATAGCCAAGAAAGTTGTATAATATATACAAATGTAGATACTTAAAAATAATAATTTCCACGAAAGAGTTTTTCTGTTATTTCGATTGTTGTTTATGGCTTCGTGGTCGCACGTAATTATTAATATTCGATCGAATTTTTCAATAAGATTCAGTAGATATTTCAAACAGTCTTTGATACAAAATCGATTTCTTGTGCTTTGCATATTTATAAACTGCATAATAACGTATTACTGTATTTTTAACACAAGTAATTTATCTAACTACGCAGATTTGTATAAATCTAAGAGTAGTCTATACTATATTATGATGTGTCATTCTATGGTTTATATACAGCATACTACAAACGCTTTAATTCTAATGCTGAAATTAAATTGAATTAGATTTCAATGCCATTAATTACATGTAGAAATTATTAAGTTTAAGATATTATATCAAAATAAATTCTAGTATTAGTATATTGTGCATATACTTGCTGTTGTGGTTAGACTTTATCTAAAACGAGTTCTTCTACGAATTATTCGCCAGCTTCAGAATATTTCTTTAACTCTCATGCAAGTTACGTTATTGCTCTTAATGAATGTGATATGGTAAAATGTTAGGAATTTTTATTCTTGTAATTGTCTTCTTATATAAATGGAGAAATCGGATGAAAATTTAAGAAATTTGCATCCATTACAGCTAATGGATAGTTGCACTAATTGATGTATAATTTATTGCTGTCGTTTAATTAGTGCAACACACGGAAGTAACAAATATGCATTGTCATATAAATAGAGTTCATAATAAAATTACACAATAAAGTAGAATAGACCAGAAGAATAATAAAATTACATAAAAGAAGAACGGTGAAAATATACGATAAATTAACGATTGAAAATGTAGATGAAAATAAAATAAAATGGGAATTAAAATTGAAATTAGCGGTAAGATACAGCGCGGCGTATAAATAAATTCTTGTGTTTGAATTGAGAATTCAATAAGACTTATCAAAGTATATGTAATAAAGATCGTTTCTCGTAAGTTATTTATTAAATAATATTTATGCCAAAACAAAGGTCATTTTGTATGATTATTTTAAAAAATATCGTGTAAATTAAATAGTTTATTGTTTGTGCATAGAAATGATTTCGCTAATGAGGATTGCATTTTTCCATTAGTGCAATAAATTTAAAAAATCGGTAAAATTGCCCTATTTTTATCTTCTTTTTCTAAGTCAGCAATTTAACACTTTCTTGGCTCTGTCATAGGGGAAAAGTACGGCAATCGGTCAAAAATTAACCTCCGAAGTTTTTTATATTTTTTTCGGACTCCGTGACCCTAAAACGTCCAGAAATGCAAAATAATTTGTTTCTTCTCCTGTATGTATGGATGTTGGTGTGGAGGACCACGATTTTGTTCATTCTTGTCGAAGCTTAATTACTCCTGTACTTTTTGTCGAAAAATTCTGAAATTTTGCAGGGAGGTTAGGGTTCAATGGGTATTCTTATTATTAAATTTTAGTAATTAAAAATGGTGGGTTGTGGAAATAAAGGTGGTTAGGTATCCTATCTGGAGTTAACGACGATATTACTCGTTATTAGTATTTACAATGTTGTATAACACTCGCCCCTGCCCTCAAAATCAACATTTTTGTCATTTTATAATAATTAAAAATATAAACATTTTTAAAATAAAATATCGTAACATATTACAACATGTTTATAATCTTTAAATGTTGTCTAGTAAGTTACACAACTCGTTGTTTGATTTTTTTAATAGCAATTGCAATATATTTTTGAGATACAATCGACCCCTCAGCTATACAGTCGACTTTTTAAGCGTAAAAGTCGTATAGCGACGTTTCTCTCTGTTTACTCACTGTATTGTGGCAAGGGTGGAGGCACCCTACTCCCCATCTCGAGAAGTATGACAATTAAAGTGTTTTTTTTACAATATAGTAAAATTACGTAATTGTCGGAGTGAAATTTTCAAATTGCATATCTATAAATTCCCACTGCCCTCGTTTGTCCATCTTTAATCTCGACATCGAAGTTATCAAGATGGAAATCGAAGTCAGATATGAAAGCTGAGGGTTCAGAGGACTTAACTATGTGAGAACTTTCAGTCTGGACCGGAAGTCACGTAATTTTAAAAATTAAAACAATTAAAGGTTGCAACCCGAAACTGTGACCATGTCACAATCTTACGAATTGTTCAGAACTGCATAATATATATTACAGAAGGAAACTGTCACAAAAGTAACCTCTTGTGTATTGACTTCTACTTCAGAGGCCGGATGGCCGAGCGGTCAAGGTGGCAGCCTACTGCTCTGGGGGACCCGGGATCGAATCCGATCGGGTCGAATAATCCCCAGGAATTTTTCGGGGGTGGTCCGTTCGGATATGTTGGGCCCCGTCCCTCACCACCCGGACGCCCCATTGTGGGCCTGGCCGAACCCATAATGGGCCTTCTAAAAGAGGCCCTCTTAGTGCCCACAGGGTGGAAAGAGTTAAGAAAAAAGACTTCTACTTCAGATTTAATTTATTAATTGAAAGATTGTAATTTTCAGTGGTGTGCCGTGACATTTGATGATAGGGAAACTGTGTTTCTGTAACAAGCCGACTTACAGGGGCAATCAATTACAGTAGAGCATTGCTTATCTGACCCCCGATTAACCGACTTATCGGTTAACCGACCGCGTTCTAGTCGGCAAATTCAAATGTCCGCTAGTGATGTGGCGCTACAATATTCGGTTATGTCTTAGCTACTTTAATATTATTTTTGTTAAATTTTTGCATGTTTTAGCTGGCAGCACTGGCTCGACCATGAAAAGGAGGCTAGTATTTAAACCAGGCCTAATACACTATACTAATAATATATTTTTTCATACTTTTCGGTTATCCGACTTTTCAGTTATCCGACCAACCCCAGTCCCCAATTAAGTCGGATAATCGATGCTCTACTGTAATTGCGCGTCAGCAGTGACGTGCCATCATTGGAAGCGGTGGAAGCGCCGCTTCCACCTTTCAATGACCTTCCCTTGTATTTTCTAAAATATACATTTTCATATTTTAACCTACTTTGAATTAATTAAAATTAATATTTTATTATAACTGCATTCTATACTACGTGTAAAAAAAAACGATAAAATTGCTATTGTATATTCGAATATCAGTGGCGGAATGGAAGCGCTTACGAGACAGCTTCCACGGCGAGAATAACTGAATGGTGTAAAGCAGCCAGAGGGCATTGGCGCATGCGCTTTACAGAGCACCAACCTCACCCGGTTCAGCTGGTGGAAGCTAGAGTACCTAGATATCAGAGTAGCGACACACGAGTCATCGCCGCCATGTTCTGTCGACTGTCAACACGTGGTCTATGGGTTTATATTAAGAAATGACGATTTTTTAAAGTTTAATACATCATTTTTACGAATAAAATGCTTGATTACACTAAAAAAAATCGTCATTTCTTAATGTAAATCCATAGACCACGTGTTGACAGTCGACAGAACATGGCGGCGATGACTCGTGTGTCGCTATTCTGATATCTAGGTATGTACAGTACTCTAGTGCAGGGGTGGCAAACCTATGGCACGCGTGCCCAAAGTGGCACGTAAGAGAAATCATCTGGCACGTAATGTATCATATGATTTCTGTCTTTTTCAATCATCCTTTCTGTTTACCACCTAATTATCTTTTTTTTCAATCAGATTTTTTACATTTATTCGAATTAAAGCGTATTCGTTTAATTTCTTTAAATATCATTATTCGAAGTCTAATACATTGGCACGCATCTTTAAAGATACACGTGCCAATGCACGTGTATCTTTAAAGCTAAGTATGCTTACAACATGGCACGCGGACTCAAAAAGGTTCGCCATCCCTGCTCTAGTAAAAGCTACACACGTATAACGCTTCGAAACAGCCAGATTATAGGCATTTGCGCATGCGCTTCACAGAGCACCAACTCAGCCGGTTTAGCTGGTGGAAACTACACACGTATAACGCTTCCGACGATTCTATTCCTTAGCCACTGGGTAGGGAGCTATCCGACTAAGTGAATTGTTTAAGATTTAAAAAGTAAAGAGTATTCGATGTTAAAATTTATTTTGTATACTAGTACTTTCTATATATTAACAGGACTTATTATACTGGAAATTATGGATGCAGATATTTAGTCTTACAGATCAAAAATAATGTTCTTTATTTAGTTCGGGTGAACTAAATAAAGAACATTATTTTTGATCTGTAAGACTAAATATCTGCATCCATAATTTCCAGTATAATAAGTCCTGTTAATATATAGAAAGTACTAGTATACAAAATAAATTTTAAATAGAGTTAAAAAAGACACAAAGGCATAATAATTAAGTATTCGATGTTATTTTTATATACGTTTCTTTGCAAAGTTATATTTAATTTTAATTTTCTTTTAATTATACTGTAATTATATTGACAGATTTTCAGACATAAAATCTTTATAATTTTTATCACTTTTAGATGTTAATAATTTTACTATTATGAAAAACAACTTTTCCAAGCGTGTTTTAATTCTACAAATTAAGTACATTTTATGGGAAATTTTTTGATTTATCTAAATTACGTAGTGAACCGTAATATTTATATTGGTGTCCGGACTATATTGACAAGTAACTCTTAGACATAAAACATATTATAATTAATGTTGATCTGAACAAAGACGTACTAAAAGAATTATATGATTTAATATCATTAATTTTTACTGTACCATCTACCGGAAGGTCTGTTGAGCACAGTTTTTCGACCACGGAGCGAATTCATACATTGGCCAAGAACACGGTCAGAGGAAAAATTATCGTCGCTAGCGTTGGGACGCGTTTCTTTATGCAGCGAGAGTGTAGCGAAATGACGTCACGAGCAGTGTTGGCCAATTAGAAACCAGTTTCAGTGTGTTCGCTGTAAAGCGACACACTGAAACTGGTTTCTCCAGCGCTGCATAAAGAAACGCGGCCTTGCTTTCGATACAAAAAGAGCTTTTAAATACGTCGATGGAGTCGACGACCAGCGACTTTTATGATAAAGTAATTAACGACTTTGCGGAAAAAATCGCCGAATAGAATTAGTTTATAAAAAATTAATAAAAGTTTTTCTATTATTATTTGTATCATATCAATTTTTATTATTTGTATTTTAGAACTAAAATACATAAATTGTTTATTTTTGTCATTTCCAGTATTTGTTTAAAACTTTTATGGAGATGTGAGGTTCCGGACAGGTCTGATCCGTCACGAATAACGCGAAAAAACGGTTAATTAGAGAAGAATTTATTAGTTTAAAAAAAACATAGGTAAAAATCGTTCGTAGTCAGACACCCATTGTTTATATCAAACTTGGAGGCAGAAACCATAAATCTCGGATGGAAGTCGTCCTATGATCGGTGGAAGATCGAATTCGTCTTCGATTTTGACTTTTCTCGCGCTCCAGGTAAGAGTCTCGTTACGTTTAGTAACCAGGGACCAAGCACTCGGGAAGTGTGATTGAGAGAGAACGACCAATCAAAACGGATGAAAGAAAGAACGGAGATTGATATAATCTCCGACAATCGAGGACACCTGGCACTAGGTTAACGTTCCGAATAACTAAAACGCCGCGTGTCAACGCGCAAAAAGAGGAAAAAAAACAGTTTCTCGTCTATTGTGCCAACTGGAAACCTGTGCCACTTCGGACTTAGACCGTGTCTCCGACGCCAACAGAGGAAGTCTCCCCGTGCCCTACAGACTTGTCGACGCCACTGTCCCGAGGCCATCTTCGATCGACCATCGAAGAACCACTTCGACGCCCAGATGTCCGAACGGCTGATTGTCCTAAAGCAAACTATTTTGTACTGTACATAGTATAAGTTTATTTTATGTTTCTTTTTTGTCGGTTTTTGTCAGATACGTCTCTTCCGCCACCACCCATGTATGAATGGACCCTAGGCCATCACTGACGCGCAATTAACTGATTGCCCCTGAAAGTCGGCTTCTTACAGAAACCAGCTTCCCTATCATCAAATGTCACGGCACGCCACTGCGCGTCAGGGCCCGTTCCTATTCGTTTGTTCGATAAGGCAGTAAAAACCGTATACTTCTTTAAATGTATTTTAAATAGATTATCTGACGTACTTAATAAATAAGAAAGTTCAATATAATTACCTCCGTTATTAGATTCAATAAATTCCCTACGCCCTCTAAATGCCAATTCTTGCTTTTAGAAAAAATGTATAACATCTATTAATTTACATATATCTATTAATCGTAATTATCTTGTTATAATTTTCAATATTTATTTCATATTGTCTACCAATGTTAAATTCTATTCTGTTTTGATTTCCAAATTGCTTCAATTTTACGAAAGAATCGTCATTCGTCATAAATTTTATCGTCAAAATGTCGAAATTTTTTTGTTGACGTATTTATATTTAATTTGGGCATTGGTCTTTCTCATTTAATAATGTTTTCTTTCTCATTATATGGTGTTGAGCCAAAACTTTTTTAAAATAAATTTTTTAATTACTGGCCACGACATAAGGGCTAAAATTAAAATTATAAAAAAAACTTACTTGGTAAAACAAAATGTGTGATGAATATACATACCTAGTACAAAAAATTCTTCAATTGTATGAATATACTTTTAAAAAACTTATAAAACTTATAATTAAATACAACTTTGTGAAGAAACGTACATAAAAATAAGAAAATATTCTTTACTTTTTAAATCTTAAAACAATCCACTTAGAGAAATAACTCCCTACGAGTGGCTAATGAATGGAATCAGAGACGGTCCAGGTAGGTGTGTGCGTGCCAAATCCCGAGGGTGCCGATACCGGTCAATGTCAAATGCCTCGTTTGTCGCATCACTAGTATATCTCAAAGGACGCGACAGGGTTGTTGTAAATTTTAAACGTTTCTCACCGTAGCTGTAAAAATCTAAATATGTTAAAATTAACAGATTGTCTGTCGTTCGTTTCCTGCTGATTCGTTTTAGGACCAAGTGTCCACGGAAATTTCCAAAATTTACAACTTTTCGGTCACTCTCATTGAAGTGGAAAAATTCTGTCTTTACTACATCTAATATTATGAAGAGATCAGACCCCATTGTACTCGGCAAGAGATTGGTTCAGTTAAGCTTCTGTTTAAGTAAAATTTCGGCTCTTTCAGCAGGGTTTTATTTATGTTTCAAATTCCCTAATTGCTTAATTGTTTAACTACTTCTTAAATAGAAATAAGTCGAAACCGGTTACTTTGTACTTGAATATCTGTAGTGGGAAAGAAGTGGAAAGAAATTTTTATGACAACCGATACATACATCGTAAATTTAAGGAAAATAAATTCTAGAGCTTTTTTTGTACCATTATACGTCTCATTCATTAAATTTGGTTGTAAATGATGCTGTCAAAGTAACAGTTAATTTTTTAACACTGTACTAGAATTGTACACGTTTTTTCTCCATCCCCTTACAGATGGGACATACTAAATCGTAATATCGCTGATTTAACATTGTAATATAAAATGGGTATATAATAAGTAATATAAAATGGGAGAGCGGAATAAACGCAGAATAAATATATCAAATATTTTAATGGAGTTTTTTAAAACTCCTGTCAACTATACAGAACTATCATAAAATCATAAAAACATGCCAGTAAATTCCTATCGGTTGGGCTAAGTTATAAATCTAGTCTAGAGTGGGCAACCTTTTTTATAACATGGGCCAGAATAAATTTTACGTTTTTTCCGCGGGCAGTAGTAGTCAATTGACGCCTTCTTGTAACTTGTAATTTTTTAGTCTGCAAATTTGAAATAAATAAATAGAAAGTTAATTACTACATTTATTTCTCTTATCGTTTTCGAAAATTACAAAGAATTGGAAAAATAACTATTAATTAGTTATTTTTCCAATTTAATAATCTATTAAAGATCTCGCGGGCCGGATAGAAACTTTTCGCGAGCCGTAGTTGGCTCGCGGGCCGGGGGTTGCCCGCCGTTGATCTAGTCTACTCATGATTCACATATCTAGCAAGCAGGCGGCTAACAGCCCACAAACGGTCCGGGATATAAAATTAGAAGCTTTATGTGTGAAGGAAGCATCCACCAGCTAAACCGGGTGTCGTTGGTGCTCTGTAAAGCGCATGCGCCAATGCCTATAATCTGGCTGCTTGGAAATTGACAGGCAGGCGGCTAACAGTTCAGAACCGGTCCGCGATATAAAATTAGATGCTTCATGCGTGTGTTGCTTCTACGAGCTAAACCGGGTGAGGTTGGTGCTCTGTAAACCGCATGTGCCAATGCCTATATAATCTGGCTGATTGGAAACTGACCTGGTTTCGACATTCCTTCTGCCACTGAATTATTCGAATATACAATAGCAATCTTATCGTTTTTTTCACATGTAGTATAGAATGCAGTTATAATAAAATGTTAATTTTAATTAATTCAAAGTACGTTAAAATACGAAAATTTATATTTTATAAAATACAAGGGAAGGTCATTGGAAGGTGGAATCGGCGCTTCCATCGCTTCCAATGACGGCACGCCACTGATCACTTCCAACATTTAAACGTTGTTTTTTCTCACTGTTACATACTTCTACATGTAATTGTAAGTGAAACAGAATACGAAATAGCATCACAATCTCCTAAACCTTGGTAAAACATTAAGATTGATAAATACACCGTGACGATTGCTGTTATAAAGAAATATACTCAACTAGCAGATGAGCATGGCGTTGCCTGGGCAAAAAAATAAGAAGAAAGGTTAAGATTATTAGATTATTTCGTACTTCTAATCCCTCTATTATATTTTAGTATTTCATTTATATTTACAAAGGTTTATCGCATCGAGTGACCAATCTAACACATTTAAAAAGTTTTTAAAATTGTGTACAGCACACGAATAAAGAACCCTTACATTAAAAATGATCTTTGTAGTTATATAAATCAAACACTATAATATAACAAATATTAAAACGAAAACTATATAAAGAGTTCTTATTATTTTAGCCTACCATTGTCACGTTTATCGCGAACTAGGACGGTACGGAAAGGCACAATCTCATAGGTTAAGTAATCACCAATGTAAAATATATCTTAAAATTTTAAGATATATTTTTTTCCTAATGCTAACTTTAAGCAACGATTGCCGTTCGCAGCCGAATATCGAATGGTAATCTGCAAACCAATCAAATTTCGCGAAAAATGGATTATATACTTAAACTCGGCACTCTCAAAAACCACTTAAAACATATTTTATGCTGGCCAGTAACTTTGTATGATATAATTTTCCTGTTTGAATGCCACCATACCGCTTGTCCGATGGAAAGGAGACTGTTGCAGAAGGAGGTCGAAGTAATTCGACCAAAAGTAGTCGTTGACCTCCTCCGAAAGAGGAGATGGTCAACGACTATTAATAACTGAAAAGTGATCCGTGATGGATAGGTTGTAATGGCCGTGCACGTGATGAAATTTGTTAAGCTTAATCTCCGAAAGACTTTATATGATTTGTTTAAATAGAAAGAAATCTTGTAAAATGCGATAATAATTACTTTTATATGATAATAAAGTGTTTATATTTTTGCAACAAACTGTACAAACTATGTGGAAACTACGTTCTCGTAAATATCGCTTTTATAGGAAAATTATCGGGCTGCAATTTGAAAAAATTGTAGACCTGTAAATTCCGACTGATGTCCCTTGTCTGTCTATGTGTCCTTCCTTGATCTCGAGAAAGGTGTTAGATAGACGAAAGTCGAGACCAAATATGCTTAGGAGCAGGAGGCCTATATATGAACTTTCGATGCAAACTGGAAGCCACATTACATCAATTTAATATTTTTCTCTAAACGGAGTTAGATAACCGGCACGACTCTATTGCTAACAGGAAAACTACGAAGAAGAAAGGCACCACTAAAGGAATGAGAACATTGTGACGAAAAGTTGCAGTGACCATGTCACAATAAATAATCGATATCCCGAGAGGAATGCATCCCAGGAATACTTTTATGAAAACCTGGACTCTATTTAGGTGTTACTGACGTGAAGAAAACCTGGAATATTCCAGCCCGTTGGCCATGCCCGAACCCCGACTAACTAACTACCAGAGTTTTGTGCTTTAATCCATTCGGCTACTGGAAAGCCCTTATTAGAAATCAGAAAATACCGTTTAGAAATGAAAAAAAACTCGAGTTATTAGATGTGTAAAATTAAACTTTTATAGAATTTTGTAGGATAACACTTTGGATTCCACGCAATAGACAACATTACCAGGAAACAACGTCAAATAAGATGAAATCGTACTTACGGAAGTTTTCTTTATTATTAACCGTATTTTAGAATATTTTCTTGCGATTTACACGTAGCGTAAAAAATTTAAGAAAATATAATTGGTGATTTACATTCGATTCAAAAATTCCATTTGCTCAAGGTCTTTATAAGAAGGTCAGGACACGCGTGACCTACTTCTTGAGCGCCATTTTGGGGTATTTTGAGTCGCACGTTTTAAGCAAACTTGTACGAGCATTAATTAAACTAAAATTGCATAAATCCAGTGATTTCCAGTCAAAAATATAATAATAATTTCGGATGATTATGCAACCCCAATTTTATGTGACTTTTCGATCAAATAGTTTAAAAGAAACAAACATCAATATCATTTGCTGTCGTGATTGAAACTAATTGAATAGGTTTTAAAACTGATGAAATTACGTATATAGGCACTTCGTAAAGTGATGCAATAACATCAAAGAAAATTTAAAGTATAATAAAGAATATACAGTGAAGTTATCCAAAATTTTATTTTAAAGCATTTACCAACACAATATTAATGCATCAGAAAAATAAATACTGGACTAACGTTTAATGAATGAACATTTTTGGCTTTACAAAAGCTTAAACGTCATATTTTCCTAATCACATAAACTTTATCAAAAAAGGATAATATTAAACACAATTTAATGATATTTTTAATAGACTTATCTGAGACATAACTTCTTTCTCTGTAAACACACAGAAAGCTGTAAACTCTGTAAACCTATTGTTTAACGTTTTGGATACGTACAGGGTGGGCCAGCGAAAACGAAACGGCAGAGTGTTCGTGTTTGTCCAAGCAAATCGCTCGGACAGGTCGATTTTATTCTCGAGGGGACATCTTTTTCAATAAAGATTTTGCGATTCTGAATATCAACAGACAACAAACATGTTTTAAAAACTCATTTTTTTGTAGTTAACTAAACAAACATGAGTTTTTCGAAAAATTGTTTGTTGTCTTTTGTATTCAGATTCGCAAAAACTTTATTGCAAAAGATGTCCCCTCGAGCAAAAGATCGACCTGTCCGAGCGATTTGCTTGGACGAACACGAACACTCTGCCGTTTCGTTTTCGCTGGCCCAGCCTGTATATATGTAATAATAGTCGATTCAAGCAGGAACCATGTGTGGTGAGCTCTATCGATAAGTCCCAAAATGGCCGCTGCCGTATAGAATCACGGGAGCGTGTCCTGACCTTCTTATACAGACCTTGCCTTTGCTCATTTACACGTAGCACCATCTATTGGCGCTACGTGTAAACCAGCAAATCGAATGGCCATAGAAATTAATTGATTTACAGAAACCCGATAGATATTTTGGGGTGGGGTGTACGACGTTATCTAAGTTAGTTGTATATAAACGCAACTGTTGAGTTTCGTAGCAATTGGTCGAACGGCCTAGGAGTGTATAGCAAACAAACATTCAAATGACTATCCAAACAAACATTCTCATTTATATATATAGATAATACATATTTCGACACAACAAACGTCAAGTGGATTAAACCACCGGAAACTTTATGAGTTTGTGTCTAAACTACCGGCTAGCCACGTTGAATTTCTAGGATCTCTACACGTGTCTAACATCTAACTAGGGGCCATTTTCCCATTCCAAGTAGGATTTCCCATGTGTTACGTTGTCTTATTCCACTACATCAGGGCTGTCCAACTGGTGGCCCGCGGGCCGTATACGGCCCACCAAATTATTTTTACGGCCCGCGAGTACATTTTACCATGAATAAATTTGTTACTAAATTATTATTATTAATATTAAAATTATTTTACTATGTGAAAATTACGGCCACAATGTTCTCATTAATATATTACGAATATTTTAAAGTTTTCTTTTTAGTATAAATAAAATATTTTTTTAATTAACATAAACTGACTTTTCATTTATCAACCTTCTTGGCTCCCGAAATGTTTGATAAAGAAAATATGGCCCCCGGGCTATGATAAGTTGGACAGCGCTGCAATACATCTTAAATCCTACACTAATGCCTATTCGAGATTTATGCGCATTGAAAACGATTTAATAATGAGAAATTTATAATGAGAAATAAACATTTCCTACAATATTCAAATGTAGGCTTACCAGATGTCCCGTTTTGACCGGCATTGTCCCGGTTTGACGATGTTGTCCCAGCGTCCCAGCCAGTCTGTGATTTTGTCCCGATTATTTGGTAAAATTTTAAAAGTGCCGAATATAAAACAAGTAAAAATAGTGCAGCCTCAATTGGAATGGCGATTTGGCAATTACCCCTTTGTCACAGTCACTGTTGCCAATCTAAATATTTCGTATCTAGATCTAAGTACTGTACTTTTAATGTTGTCTAGATGTTTTTCCCAAAACTTATAGCATATGGCCTAATGAATTTAAATGTTTTATTTTTTCACAGAATTTATAATAGCATGTAGCCTATGAGATCCAGATATTTTTATTTTTACTGCATTTCATTTTTTTTAGATATTTTGTTTCAATTAGAGTTGGCAATACTGAAACTTACACTGGCCACGTCATTGCTGCGCATGTCATATCTTATTCGAGTCCAAATTGCTGGTCGGCATTTACGATTATTTCGTACTGTACATTAAATTCATTTAATCTCTAAAATGCCAAAAAGAAACCATGTTTTTACTGATGACTGAAAAAAAGGCTGTGATCAAGTGAAATATGAAATGTGCTTTTCAGAATTTTCAGTAATTTATGGTGGGAATTCAAACATTAAAAATCACATGAAATGTGCAAAACATAAGGCAAGCAATAAGAACTTCCTCAAATGTATTGTGGTATTTTAAATGTACCGATTTAAGTGACAAAGAATTTTTTAAAAAGTTTACACTAGTGATAAATATGATAACTTAATAATAAGATATGTTTAGTTCCATTATTAGAAACTGCTTTTAACTCGTTGTTTTTCTTAACAGCTACTTTATTTAGACTTTTCAATCATAGGTACTGTACTTATCTTAGTAGGCTTAATTTCTTTTGCGAGTATTTTCTGAAAATTTTCCCGGTTTGAGAAAAAATATTATATTAAGACTATCAAATATCTTTGTCCCTAATCTGTAAATTTGAAATTGTTTTAGAACATAAATTATTTCGGAAACTAATGTTAAAAAAAAAATACGATAACTCAATTATATAAAAAAAAATTCACCGAGAAAAGCGGCTGAAATTCCAATGAAACCGTGAAATTCTGTATTTCGGACCATTTATCTCTATGTTTATCATATTAATGCATCGACTCGTACGATCTTTTATGAGTAAAGGATGTATGTTTTAAAAATCCTGCATGAAATATATTTTAAAAAATTCAACAATGAATACAGATAAAAATGTGATGTTTTCAACACAGGGACCTTACTCAATTTACATATTCGTAAGCAGGTAAGAACTTGCAAAGAATGGTCGACTCTGCTCCTGCCAATTGTGTTCCCGTGGTCGGGAGGGATGTGTCGGAGGGACATCATATTTCTATTTGTATTTGTTCTTCAATTTTTTATTGTTTTAGATTTAATGTTAATAATAATTTTTGTTTCTTGTTTTTGAAAAGAATTTGTATTAGTGAATGCAGGCGTAGCTTTTGTATCATCTTACAAAAGCAAGTGTGTCTTGTGCTTTACAAGCACGAAGCATTTTCCATTTTGTATTCTGTACAGATGATGCAAGAGATATTTTTTAAATTTGACGCCAAAGCAGAAAGATTCTGATTAATTTTAATGGTTTGATCCTACAAAAATAAAATTTGAAGTCTAAACAGATGCATTCAATTCAAACAGAGTTAATGCTTTCGTGGGGGAAATACAGACAGTTGAAACAAATATCACATTTTCATTAGAAGAAAGATGATAAGAGTTAAAAAAATTACTATGCGTATTTGACTTATATGATTCAGAATAAAATAAAATGCAGTGTTTTACAATTTGCACAACATTTAATAAAAGAAAAAGAGGCGAATCATAGACCTCTTTATGAAATTAGGAAGTCAATAAATAGTTTATGGGAAATCAGTGCAAATCTAATTCAAATTATTTCTTCTTCTGTTATCGTCAAAATATCTTTCGTTTCGCTTGAATAATGCGTAATATGGTAGCTATTTAATAAATATGTTAGGGTTATTCTTATTTATTTTTGTCTTTTATAGAAAAGTTTGTGAACTTCCTTAAAATTTGGAACTTTGGAGTATGAACTTGCGGTTTTTACATAAAACAACTCAATTCCTCATTATAGGGATTTAAAAAGTTAACGAGCAATTCTTTATTGTGACACCGTCACAATGCCAGGCTGCACTTTTTAAATCATATTTTTAATTTTTTTAAATTTAAAATAAATGTTTTTACGTCAAATATGTAGTATTTTGCGCCCAAATATCATACTTTTCCTGTTAGCAACAGAGCCATGCGAAAATGTAACTAACTCTTTTCACGGGTAAAATATTTGAATCGAAATAACTTGATATAAATAGTTGATTAGAATCTTCCACCCTATGTTTTCCATGTCTTGTCTCGTCTTTCATCTATCTAACTCCGTTCTCGAGATTAACAAACCAAAGTCACACAGCAAGACGAGCGTCATTAGGAATTTATAGGTAGCACAATGAAAATGTGAACTTCATGACATAGACTTGTAACATTATTTGTTTGATTTTACTATACTTCTGAGTTTATTGCAGAGGTGATACCATTTTGTACGTTTAGAAACAATGGAAACTTATTATAAGTTTGCTGAACATTTCCTTTCTGACTGATAACGTTAAAACCATGTCTTTTTTATGTGTCTCTTCGGATAAATCTGTGTGGATCTACATTACTTATGTATAGATGAAATATATTTTATATTATATATTTTTAACAGATGACTCATATTTTATATTATCCATATTTATTGTAAGTGTTGTTTAGATATAGGAAAGAAAAACGTGGGGCGAATTACTTTCAGGTAATTTTGTGAGCCTGGGGAGCAATCGGAGAGAGTCCGACTCCTTCCGGCAACAGGTCGTTCAGCTACCCACATGTCAAGAATGGCTGTTACGTTTTATTACGCGTTACGCGAGTGGAGGGGAGGTGAGATGAGGTCGACGATAAGGTGGGGCCAACAGTTGAATAATGACACCATTTTATAACAACAAAACAATATTTATTAAAATCAACGAAAAATTTAATTGCAATTCTAAGTTCGCTAAGCTACAATTCTAACTCTCAATTACACGTAGGGGGAGCTCGACAGAGAGTTTACGAATAGCATTTCATACCTCTTTGCACAGTCCGTAGACGACGAAATATCCAAAATTATAGGCACTAGGTCAAATTTCCGCGATTCCGATGAACAATTAATTCGCGGCTCGTCCACGAACACGTACGACTGGCAGACCGAATGACACTCCCCGAGGGGGAAAAAGACGCGGTTTTTATAGATTCGCCGTGGGAACTAAATCACGAGATCGTTGTTAGGACGAAACAATGACGAATTCGGATGTTGAGTGTATAATTTACGATGTAACAAAATATAAAATTTTCCACGAATTCTGTTGTTCGCTTCTAATATCTAATTCGGAAAAAACTAGATAAAACCCGAATTTCACAATTTTAACTAAATAGGAACAGTTTCTTATATAAAGTTCTCCCAACAGGCTCCATTGGCACAGTGTTGTGTTGTCAAATCCTATCAATCTAATAACTTGATTTCATTGTTGTTATTACTTTTTTCAAATAATATTCAACTTTGCTGATGAAATGAGTAAAAATTATGCTTAGTATTTACTTTCTTCTCGTACAATTAATGTGTGTTTTCTCACTGCAACTGAATCACGATTAGTATCAAGTGTTTGTAAAACAGAATTTTATTTAAAATGTGCATATAATTAAATAATATTCAAGTTTCAATCGTTAGAAATACCAAGAAATTACGACTACACATCTTTATTGAATAAATAAAACTGTTTTATGTCACCACATTATTTTTAAGTTGGCTTAACCGTGCCAAGAATAAAACTATAACAAAACGAAACATTTATTACTCATTGGTTGTAAATACATTTATTCATTAAAGCTTGAATTGCTACAGAGATTTATGAAGTAAACCTGAAAAAAACTATTTGCATTGTTCTTTATATATACTATATACAGGATATGAACTACATATGTATTGACTGGTGAAGCAGTCACAAGTACAATAGCGCTTTAACTTCCCTCCATTTCTGTAATCATATTAGTAATGAACGAAATGAATATTTATTTTTGTGCAATTATTAATGCAATTAATTTAGCTAAAATAGGTATAAAGAACTAGAATGTTACCACGTATAATAAATGTCTGCATCGGCAACTTGTAATTATATATTCATAAATAATATTATGCAACTTGTATTATTTGTTGTTGTCACCAGTGAATAAAAACCTTTGAACACTATGATTTGCCACTAGTTCGCACCCCGAGAAGAAAGTCCTTTTGGAACGACCCCATTGTAAGATTGCTCTCACGCCTTTTACCGTCGATCCCATCCTAACTTTTAGGAAAGGGGGGTTCAGTTTAATCATTCACCGAAGTACATAATGATCGTATCTTTATCTAACAAACCACAGTACTGTAAAGTAATCTATCTACGCGAGTGAATTCTCAGAAAAGCTGACACGCGACAAGAAGAAAAGAAACTGCGAAATACATAAAACGAATGTAATCTTACTTTCGTATCAATTAACGAAAGACAAAATGTACGTAATAAATGCTTCCGAATGTATGTAAATAGGCCTACGTAAACAATACCGCACCGCACGGTAAGCGGAGGTTACGGGTTCAAGCCCCGCCCCGGATCAGTCCTTTTATCCCACAAGGTTCTAAATTTATTTAGTAATTTATTTAAATTATAATTATTAATATAGTTAAGTGACTGCGCCTAACGTCTATCTCTAGTAACGAATTGCTTTATATCAATCATTTAATTAGCCAGATTATAGCCCGCTATTTAAGGCGATCGTTAGTAATTCTTTGTATGTAAGTTACTTAAATTTACACTGAAGTTCTTTATAATCAATATTGATCTTTTGTGGCCGCCTTCAGATCTGAAAGACCAGAAAACACGGAATACAAAGAACTCGCCATCTAAAATATTTGAAAATTATTATTAATTTTACGCGCCTTTAATCATGCCAATTACAATATTGCATAATTTAATTAAGTAACTTACCTTTATCGGAAACTTTTTAGTAACATTGAAGTAATCATTCATTGACAAACACAGGGATTCTTTGCCAAATCTCTTCATGAAATTCAGAATCTACGCAATAATTTACTTCTATCATCGTCTGATAATTCAAGATATACTAGAAAATGTTAAATTAAAATACTAAACCTTTAATTTCTGTTCTAAAGTCAAGTTGCAGTCAGCGAATCTTCTGATGTCTTGAAAAGACGTTTGCATCTGAAAGAAGAAAGTCAATATATTAATTTTAGTCTGCAGAAATGAAATAACCCTTAATATTTTTGTAGTGTAAATTACACTGGATGTGAATGAAGAGAACAGAAATGCTATTAAAACACTCATTAAGGCGATTACAACAGAGAGTACCCAAGTACCGACTTTCAACCCAAATGCCATGTTTCCAAAAATGGAATTAAAGTAAAGTACGCCGGTCTGCACTAACAAAGTGCCATAGAAGATTGATAACACGTAATTAAACGGGCCGTTTAGTTCATTGAAGCAATTCCAAACTTCATGATGTTGTGCCATTATTTCCTTTAATTCATAACTTAAATTCGGATTACCCTTTTTCAATCGATACAAATCTTCGGATATTTTCTTGAAAATACTCGTAAAAGTAAGGAAAAGCAAGAAGAGAAAGGAAAACAGAAACATGATGTTACCCACAAGCGAAATGGTGTAGATTCCAAATTCAACACAACAGAAAAGACCCTCGTATTCATACAATTTTTCTTTTTCCAAAACGGGAAAGACGACGAAAACGTTGATGCATTGAAACAAGACAGTGATATTTACGATGTTTATCACTGTGTGATTACGTGTGTAATTGATAATAGCGAGTAGCCGATCTTGGCAGAAGCAAAGAGGTTTTCTCAATTTGATTGCTGGATTTAGTTTGAATCTTTTGACCACGCTGAATATCAGGCTAAACATCAGAGAAGAAAAAGGTATCGATACTTTTACAAAGGTGTCGTTTTCGGCAATCGAATACCAGGAAATGCAAGGCATTTTATCAGATACGTGAGGGATTAGCATAGAAAAAGTGAAGAAGAAATGTCCCCAGTATAAACATTCGATGAAGGAAACGTAAAATTTCATAAAAATTTTGCGTAAGTAAGTATCGCTGTTTATGGTGCAGGAGCACCGTTTGAAGAAGTTCCATCCGTATACAACCGATATTGATGTGAATGAAGACAGAAAGCATTGCAAACACAACTCTTCGTTTAGATTTACAACTCTAGTCTCGATTGTCGACATCGTGTTTTCTCGATTACCAGCGACAATTTTGGTAAAATACGATGAATAAGTGACGAAAGTTACATTTGTCTTCCAGAAACACTCGTGTAGTGTTTACGTCTTCGTTTAAGAAAGACGAGGGGACAAAGACGTTTAGAGAAGACGATTCAACCTATTCATTTATATAAGTACGAATTAGCCAAATACCAAGTACCGAATTATTGGTACGATTCTAAATATTTTGCTTGTAAGCATAATTCGAGTCGAAACTTAATTTATCTCTTCATTTCAAATGAATATGTTTGAATTAATAATAGCATTTCTGGAATAAAGGCAGGTGATAATTTAGGTTTAGAAGAGAATATCATTTCAGGAATGAGCAAATTTATTGTAATTAAATTTGCAGTTTGGATTCGTGGAATAGTATTTCTATCTCATATGCAAGTTTTAGTATATTTTGAATTCCAATTGGAGAGAACAGCGTTGAAAATATGCATGATTCGCAACAACTAAGCATTATTTATTCAATAATATGCATTTCGAGTGTTTTAGAATTCCAGTTTAGTTGTGTTCTAGCATTTGTATTTAGTGTTTCCTGCAATTTAATAACAATTTTAGATTCTTATAATTCCGACTAATACGCATATTTTGCATATTACACACACATTTCTGGTATATTCTTAATACGTGTTCAAAGAATTTATTGTATAAAAATTCTATGAATTTTATAGAGATGTAATGTTCTAGCGTTATTGGGTAGCAATAATGCCCGAATCATTGGGAAATTCAACTGTTATTTTTACGCAGATTACTTGTTTAATATTTTCAATTATTATAATACATTAATTATAGTCGTCGTGAATTTGTTTAGGTCTGTCACCAGAGCGACCAGGACGGGGATGGACTTATATGGAATAGACCGCCTGTAAAAAGTTTTTTGGATTTTTCGCACACTTCCATTTTGGGGTTTAATCCCCGGAATGGAAGTGTGAAATGAGACCATTTTTGGTTTGACAGGATGAGGTATATGGGTGTTGTGGGTATGGGAAAATTGCCTGTATTCAGGTGTTAAGCACGTGAAGAAAACTTGGAAAACTACACGCGGCTAGTCTATTGGTCAGGCCGAAACTGCGACCAACTAACGATCAGAGTTCGGTAGTTGTATCCACTTGACCACTAGTAAGTATCCGACGTATTTATAATTTCGGACATTTACTCTGTTTGCATACTCCTCATCATTTTGCAATGTATTAAATGTATTTAACTAGTCACGAACTAAATATATTAGGACATTAAGCTTCCAATAATTTCCAGATTCCTTTTACTATTTTGGAATCTTTTCCTATTATACGATTATGTTACATTTATTAGTCCGGAAGTTGTAGGTAAATTCATACTTTACCTTGTAGTGTAAGCTGCCTTAGGTATGGACACTAACAGTGTTTTTGTTCTTGGCTCGTTGTCGATTAGTAGGTCCAAATGAGGGCGGCCGGATGACGAGGACAGAGCCCAATGTATTTAAGACGCAATTTTTATCTTATCGGTTTCGGTATACGTAAAAGTAATAAATATCACATATTAATTCTAAGAAAATTAAAATGAAAGCCTTTTGAGAATTGCGTTCCCCTTATAAGAACTTTTTACGTCTGTTAATGCTCCATTTACATATCAAATAAACCAAGTACGTGAATTATTTTCGTGTACGATATTAAATTTTCTTTAAATTTTAAATTTTAATTGAATTACAATATATAAATTTATTAATATTAAAACATTTTATATTATATAAAAATATGAATCAATTTTTTATGACATTATAAATTCTGTTTGGTTCTTAACTCGTTTCGCCATAAGGAAGACTAAGTGGACCTCTTTTCAGTAAGCCCATTATTAATTCAGCCGGGCCCACAAGGAGGTCTTCAACAGTGGCCAAATGGATAAAACCAGTGAACACTAGTCGTGGGTTCACGCCTGGCTACGTAGAATTTTCCGGTTTTTCTTCACGTTAGTAAAACCTAAATAGGTGTCCATTTTCGATAAAAATCCTTGAACAGATATCGTTTTGCCGTAATCAAATAAACCAAACAACAAAGGCACAACCGGTGTTGAGGGATGAGGCCCGAAATCTCCAAGTGGGCCGCCCTCAAAAATATTCCTGAAGTCTTTTGACTCAGCCACTTGTCTGGGGATTCGTGCTCGATTCGTCGATCTCTGATCAAGACAGGCTGCCACTTTAAGAGCTTCCTAAATATTTTGTTATTCTGTTTAATGAACACTACAAATTAATGAAAACTATTTCTGGAATTTAACACGAAGATAGGATTTATTGAATTATTACATACTTTGCACAATATTCGCATATTTTAGTTTGAATAATGCGAAGCCGGATGGCCGAGTGGGTTAAGGGGTAGCCTCTCATTTCGGGGAACATGGATTGAATCCAAATGGTCCAAAATCGTCAGGAATGTTTCCGACGTGTAATGTGTCACGGATATGTGAGATCCATCTCTCATTGTCACACTAGACTTAGCTTTTTTATATTATGTGAAAATCCGGCGCAATAACACGAATAAATTTCCACGATTAGAAATAACATTTCAGGAAATTTTAATTTAATATAATTTAACGTTAATCTTTCGACATTTTATTATAATTTACACGAAATCTAATCTTTATTTTAACTGAATTATACTTTTGATACGAAACTCACGAAAGTTTTTAATGCGATATTGTAAATACTTCTGAAAAAATCTAACTCACTTTAAATCAAAAATAATTCAAAATTATATATATTTTAATTACATTTAGCTCTTTAACATTGAAATTGGCAGTACAAACCGTTATAAAAGCTGACAAACATACAGATTGTGAGCATTCGTTCGCTGTCCGTCTGCTAGTCTGTTCGTTTCAGTGTTGTAAAACGTGGTTCCGATGGCATTCTTCGTGCGTGCACATTTCTATCTTTTTGTGTTATGCTTAGCAATTCATTACGCTGAAAGTTTACGCGGTAAGCGTGAATATCCGTACTATTCATTCGCAACGTACTACGATGATTACGATGAAGACGTTTACGTAGGTCAGAACTATTCATCATTCAAGAAGAAACCAAATCGCACAAGTAGGTGTATTAACGAATTTTTAGTGTTGTGTCTACCCTCAGATGCCCATTTTACACATTACGAAATGTATTGAACAGCATGGTACAAGGTTTTAAAACTCGGATTAGCAAAGATTAACATCACAGATGGCACGAACCTCACCAAAGGTAATTATTTAATAGTGTCGTTAAATTAATTAACTTTTTATTGATTTAATAATGAATTACATTATTTATTAGCTGAGTTAGATTTGCATCCGCAAATAGAAAGAACTGTTGTTATATTCTGTACTATATAATTTACTTTCAAATAATGGTAGGTATTTAATACACTTATTAATATCCTATCCTAAAACAGACCGTCTACAACATAACTTGTTTCGAGCCCATCAGCTTCCAAAAAGAATCAGTATCGAAGGACGACAGATTACGTCATTCTTTGCCTTTAAGTTTACACTCTAAGTAATCCGGCACTGTGCCAGAAACAGCCGGATTAGCAACAGTCTAATATATAATTGTTTAATATATCTGCATTCAATATTTTGTCCTTAAGAAAGTGAAGGAATATCACGAACTTCCGCTCTAGACCAGAAGTCTTGTTATTTCAATTCAAAACTACCCATCCCTGAAAGGAGTTAGATAGATGACTTTTGTTATCAGAAAAACGATGATACAGAAGCAAGACACTACTAATTTTAGGTGGAGAGGATATATTTTAAATTAAGTAAATTTAAAATATAATGAAAAATTGCAGCTCGGAATTTTGACGATGTCACAATAAAGTAATTGTTTGTTTTATATCATAGTGGAAATATTTTCAGAAAAAACTGCATCTCATATATATTTCTTCTTCCATTTATCCGAAAAATGCACGTAATTAAGAGAAATTGTAGTTTATTGTTATGATAATTTTGTTTTTTGAAACTTCATGCTAGAGGAGAATAGAAACTATTCACACATCAATTAAAAGACTATTTTTCTATAGTTATATCTTAATTTTCGGTTCGTTTGATAAATATTGTTATTAATTTTAATTAATAAATTTTAGAAAAACGCATTGATATTAACTAATTAATGTAGTTAGTTAATTTTAATGCAGTTTTCTAAAATTTGTTCATTAAAATGAATTTATTAAATTATATTTTTAATTATTTTAAAACAGAAAATGTATACAATTTAAATATTGATTACACAAATTACAATTACAACAAAGAAACATTCTGCTTTTGATTCCACATTTACTTTTTTATCTTTGCATTCATTTCAAATTTCTGGTAGATTGTTGTGGGTTCTCACGCGGAATTTTCCCTGTTTTTTTCACGTGTCCTATATGTATATAGCGTCTAATTACCCATCGAAAGTCCTTCCGAGAGGCACACCCCTTGGCAGATTGTCCACGTGCAGAGTTTGAGTTGTATTATCATATCACTCCAATTCCGTTTAGAGTCTGTTTTTCTTTCCTCTAAAGAATATCTTTAGCAAACCTAAAAACTAAATGATATGCAATTTACACAATAATAAATTCATTTGAACGCTTAACATTTTTAAAAATTAATTATACGGATATGTTTCTGCTTTGTTTTTATTTTTTAGATCTGTTTGAATGTTTTAACAAACAGTGACGTAAGATAGAGTCTAAAACATCCCTGTTATATATATTGTGATGTATATACTGTGTTACTATATCAAAGCTGTAGCAGTTTTGAGAAGAGACTTTCATGTTTCTCCATTACGTGTACAGTTTTTGTACTACTTTTGACCTATGTGTTGTGTCGCTTTACTACATCATTTCAATCATTCATAAGTTGCAGTGGATTGCGTTGATGGGATTAGGCAATACAACTCATGGTCGATCATTTAAAGGGGAGTGCCTCATGGATGGACTTTTATGGAAAATTCATCCCCATCCTCAAAATTTTGTTTTCCATTTTATAATAATTTAAAGTATAGAAGTTTTTGAAAACAAATATAATACCATAATATCATATCGTAATTGATAGCGCCATACGCCGGAAAAGTGAAGCAACTCCTTGCTGAATTTTATTTTTTTAGCATTCAGACTGAAAATTCCCAAGCAATAAGCCATCACAGAAGCAGAATATCACTGAAAATAGCAAATATTTGTGCTTTGGCTGTTCATCTATAAGTTGACTCTAATGAAATTTTTAATGCAAATAGATAGATATGTAGATTTTGTGTGTGTGTGATTTGTTTAACAATTTATTGCACTTCGCTTCCTCCTGCAGTCCTCACAGGTTTGCTTTCGCCTAAGGCGTCACAGATTTGCTAGCTGAATTAGCGCCTGATACAAGCTCAATAAAATATTTTTTAACCAACCTTACAGATTAATCAGAAATCGTCGTCATTTTACCTATCCAATTTCAGAACGGATGGTCGTAGAGGTTAAGCGTCAAATACAACTTTGCAGACCCGAAAATCGAATCCCAGTAGCAAGCCTCCAGAATTTTTTATGCACGGTGTGTCCTTCATATGTCGAGCCTTGTTCTTACCACCCAGCTTCTCCCATTTTTATTCTGGACCTGGCCAATCTCCAATGAGTATGTGAGAAAAGGCCGTCTTGTGGCTCACAGGGAATGAGTTAAAAATAAAATACAAAATTTATTATTAAATAATAAAAAAGTTTTATAGGATATTTACCAAAAACGTTTCAACTTGTCATCAAGTAAAAATGAGGGATTATGATATTGCCAAAAAAAATAAATAAATATTTTGGTGTCAGCAAAGCATTAGAGGGATTTATCAACTTCTTAATCAGTTTCTATTGTTTTTAATCTGTAATACTTTTCAGCATAAATTAATTTAATTAATGATAACAAGATTCTCGTTCAAATAAATACAAAATTAAGATGGGAAAGAGCATAGAAAATTCTATATATTAACATATTTTGAATTAGATATCCATAAATTATGAGTTTTAATATTAGAAACTTGTGTAAAACCCTATTATGATTTTTATTTAACACGACAAAACTTTCATATACTGTAAGAAAATATTGATTTAATAAAAATAAAATAAATATCACGATTTTCTTCAACATGATATTGAATGCGATACAGAATTAAAAAAGTATTTAAAGTATTTTATTGAAAATAATAAGAAAAAAAACGGTTTATTAACGTAATAATTCGCATGCAAAGTTATATTACATAAATTTCAACCTATAAATATATTGAAAGTGATGAAATTTTCTGTATTCATTGAAGAGTTTTCGTAAGTTTGCTCGCTAAAGAATTCGTTTGATATGACATTGCTCGGATCCTTGATGCACATCAGTTGTGTTTTAACAGTGTTGTACTTAACAGTAGGGCATAATTACGGCGCACTTATGGCGAACACTTATAATGGAAAATTAGAGAAGTTCGAAAATAAATACGATGATGCAACTACGACTAATTTTCCACCCGATTACTCACATGAATCGAAACTTGAAAAAATTCGTAAGGCTGCTATGAAAAGTGAGTACATGTTTCCTGCTACACAAGATAGACTTTTCTTAAAAGTCATGTATTAAAATATTATCCTAATATTTAATGGTAATGATTGTAAATTAAAGTAAGCTTAGGAAATTGCAGTTAATGGCAGTTGTGTCTAGTCAAAAGTACATTTTGTTTAATGTGAGAATGAATATATCAAATCTAAATACTGTTGATCCTCGTTAAATTAATATGCCTCAATGTCCTTATTTATTATATTATTTTCGTCTACTAGTACGTATTTTCTATTTTATTTATTTTATTTGATACACAGGTATATCAAATAAAATAAATTTCTGATCTGTAAAACTGTGTTGCAGAATTTTTAAAACCAGTCTAATAAGTCCTGATAATAGAAAATACGTACTAGTAGACGAAAATAATATTATAACTGTTGATCCTTGCTTTTCCCAGTGGATCTCCGAGTGTTTGCTTTGTCCTTCAAGCTAACGATCAACAGCTCAAAGCAAATCACTCGAGGATGAGTATATCAAATTAAAATACTGTTGGTCCTCTATTTTTTAGTGGATCCTCGAGAGGTTTTCCTCAGGTTGTTGATCCTTCTCTTTAATGCAAGAGTTTAATCATTAAAGCTAAGGACGAACATTTTGTACATTTTTAAAGAAAATTACACGTATTAATGTGTCTTTTGTATTAGATTTTCGTTGCAAAATAAAGAATGCATCTTTATCTATCTTTAAAACATTAATTATATTTATGTTACTTATCCAAAAATATATGATTGATGTTATTTTATGATCTATTTTCAAAGAATGGAATAACATAAGGGACTATTTCTTCAAAAATGATTCCATGAATAAAGAAGGTAATTATTGAACACCTGTAGTTTTTATTTTAATTTATTCATTTATAATTAATAATACAAATGCTTTATTATATAACTTATTGTATTTTTAATTTAAGTCTAATTGAAATGTAAATAGGAAATAGCAAATCAGTAGTAAATAATTTGATATGAATAAATTATATAAGTTTAAATAATTTATTGTTTCGATTTTTTAAAACGAAAATAGTTGAAGAGTCGATGCCTTCTCCTTACATAATGAGTTTGACGAGTGAGGACACGAACGAATACAAGCAAAAGAGGGACATCTTAGTGGAAATTTTACTTTCCGTTTATGACAATATGAATTTAATGTTGCAACTACTTGAAAGGAGTTTTTAAAAGTCTATAAACAATTATAGTTTGTATGTCACAATTATCGTTTTCGGTATAATAAAAATGTTGTATTCTAATAAAATACATATTTTTCCTGTTTAAATTGTTTGGTTGCACATGTCAACGCGACACATGGACGATATGCCGAGAGGGTTGCTTCCCGACATAACTTTTTATGGAAAACTGGCCCCACGTGATTGGTCGAGGGTTTGCCAGACGAGAACCCACGTACAATTACCGGTGTTCGGCTGTGGTTTTCATCCACTCGGACACTGGTAGGACTTATTATCTGTTATCACTGATGATTTATTATCTATGTACCAAACACATACACATAAATACATGTATCATATACATTTACTTGTCTCCAATACTGATCCAAACATAAACATTTCCTTACTAAATAGAATTCAAATTTATAATTTGAAGAAAAAGAGGCCGAGTAGATAAAATAACTGAGCATCGGTATCTCACCAATGAGCTAGCCCAGTGGCGTTTTCTCGACTTTATTCCCGTGTTTAACACCTAAAGAGGAGCCAATTTTCCATAGTCCCCACGGCAAATCGCCCATTGACATATCTTATCGAAGCAAACAAACCTATTAGAGCACAAATGAGAAAAGTGAAAATTGAAAAAAAAAAAAAAAATCTCTCGCATAATACTGATAAAATTAGTCGCTTTTATATGAAGATCAATTGGGATTGAGTGATAGAATTTTTATGATATACAGTGGGTAATCGTTTAACGAACACTTTCGCGAAAGACTTTTATATTTGAACAACCAACACCTTACAGAACAAACACAAGAAGAAGCGGCGTAAAATAATGAATATCGATTGGCCTTCCCTCGTCTTGAAGCAACAATTCGAAACTTTTCGGAGCGCGGAAGAAGTGGACATCGTCGCTCAACCCGGTATATACTAATCGAATAGTATTTCCCCGAACTTTGAAACTTTCCCTTGTAATTCCCGCCTTTTAATTTTCTGACAGAAACAATTATTTTATAGTATTCGCGAGAGTGTTGGGCTGGCACTCGTTAAGTTTTGCGTCGATGTTTATTTTTGAAAGGTGAGAGTATAATAGCAAAGGTAGAGAATGGGCAGAAGATGTCTGATGTTGATGAGCAGTATGGCTTGAACAGATCTACCGTAAGCCGCAGTTCAATTTTATTTAAGAAAGATACTGTATAATCAAGAAGGGTCAAACAGCTTAAGAAATAACAAAAATCACATCTGAGAAATAAAGAACATTGAAGAGCTCATAATGGATCTAATGGATGAAATGGATCTGGCGACAGAAGAATGCCAAGAACTCTTGAATGAAGAACACCAAGAAACTCGGCGAGATATGTTTTCTCCTGAAATGTGTCTATTATACGATGTTGACAAGTTTGTCAAATAATCATTTATTGAATCTCGAAAGTACTGTATAATCTTGCACAGAAAATTTGTCTGAATTGTTTGAAATTTGTTTGAAAGAAAATTGTCTCGAATTTAATTGTGATGTAAGAAATTTGATCGCGGTGACGCACCGTTAATTCTTTATAAAACCTTAGTTCCTGGATAGCACAATACAGTTTTCTATAAACTTGAAGCAACTCTAGAATGTGAAAGAGCTAATATTATGAAGTGCAAACGATGTAAATTTTTTCTATCTATTTTCTGTATCTGTTAAGCTGTATGTTAGATGAATATCGTCACAAACTGATGCATGTTTTTTGTATGTGAACGACTGGATTGTCAAGGCAGTTAATGCGTCAGCTTACTGTTCTGGAGGATGCGGATGGTGATAAACTTCTGGAATTTTTTGGGGTGGTCTTTACCGATTATAATGATCATCTATCACCATCCAGCCGCCCTATTGTAGAACTGGACGAATTACCACATTATGGATTCTGCCGTTAATACTAATATTGAATAGTGTTATACTAATTGCATGTGTCCAGTGTTTCTCGGGCTTTTCAGGAGGTTGGAGATTGATGAAGTTGAGTTGATAAATGGTGATAGAAACAATGGATTTAGTAACTAAAATATATATTTATTGATTTCACTATTTGCAATAACGAAACTGCAAAACAAAAAACATTGCTTGGGCTAAAGTTAACGGTATGTCCCATAGACTTAACATTCTATCTTTGCAACTTTGCCACCCCCTCCCGAACTATTGCACCTTTCTCAAGTCTCTCTTTAGCGGCAAGAACTTTAATTCGATAGCCGAACCATGTCTGTATTCTTAATTGTTTACTCAAACTAAGTCGAAAAAGCTGAAACCTTCTTTTAACTAATACACAGATGAAATCGACCGAGTTATATCTGATATTATTTAACCTTGAGTAGAACATAAGTTTACCAATAAATCTTTTTGACATTATTATTGATAAAAATTTTAATATTTAAGAAAGTTTCGTATAGATAATGCACGAATATCCTCCATTCGATACTTGTGTCATTCCAGCTGTGAAAAACTTTATATAATATATATATATATAGTATATATATAAACTATGTTTTTCAATATATACATTTGTGTAAATTATCTTATAAGACATAACTCGGTGACTTTTTTTATTCATTATACTTGCACACGCAACTCTGCTATTTATCTTCTTGCACATAATTGTTACGGAGTAAAGGCTAAATATGACACACTTCAACAATCCAAAACTAAATTTTTTATTCTAAATAAACGTATTCGACCAAAATATTTTAAATTTTTCCTGAAAAAGATGTACATTTTAATAATTATACTGGGAAATCCGGAGTGGAATCCGGACAATCAAGAAACTCCCGAGCATCTAGGAGCAAAACTGCTTCCAGTTTCTCTCTTTTACCTAAATTGACTTTCTGTAGCGTGATTTGTAATTGAGTTATTTATGTTTTTTATTCTATATATTACTTCGTTACTTAGAAAATTGACTTATGTATTAATTATGGAATATAATAAGAGTTTAAAACATCGAATCTCTTTTGTACTTCCGGCTTACCAGGGATCGCTTTGTATGGCACTTAAGTTGTCGTTTCTATTTAATATTTAATTATTGTTCTTATAAATATTTTGATGAATGTTTCTTGCACTTCTTCTACATTAATTAGTAAGTGATTAAGAAAATTGTCTATAAAGTATTTACAGGGGGTAGAACGTCTTACCCTTTATCCAGAAACATTAACACAATAAGAACAATACAATATATTTAAAATATAGGAAAGTTAATTAAAGCGATTTTTACCCTTTGAAACCCGTCTTAAAAGAACTTATCACAACAGCCCTCTTTTTTCTAATTTTAGTGAAAATATTCGTGGACTGATGTGATAAGTCCTTTATATTTATTAATTAAATAATGTAGTTTTAAAAGCTTTTTTAGCAGGCATTTTTAAGGTTTTTAATTTTTAAGATCTACCGTGTTTAGCTCTTATTATAATGATCTCCTTACTGAAGAGAAAACATGCTACCTCTCGAAATTAAATTTATATCCTGTTGTTTCTATCCCCAATCCTTTTCATGACATTTTAAGACTCCAGATTTTCCAGAAAGAAGTCATTACCAAAAATTATGTATGGGAATATATTTTATTTATTTATTTATTTTAAGCATTCTGGTACAAAGACCCTGATGCGGGGATAAAACAAAACAAAGTATACATAATCTTATAAAATAACAAAACATATTTCACAGATATATTCATCAATTGTAATAACATTAATAATTTAAAATTATAATTGCAAAATTTATAAACTAAATCCAAATCAGAAAATAAAACTTAAAGAACTACTTGGGAGAACTATCCGAAAGAAATTAACAACCAACAGAGCTAAAACTTACCTAGAAAGAAAAAAAACAGCAATTCAAACCAATTGTTCAAAAGAAAATCGGATAGTCTCCCAAGCAGTCCAAGCAGCCACAGATTAAATAGTAGGCAGACCACGCCCCAAAACGTAATTTACATAAATAAGCACAGCTTTCGCTTTAAGCCTAAAAAAAAACAATGAAAAAGAAATCGAAAATCAAATATACAATAAACATTATGAAATAATCAATTTAACCCTCTTTATGAAAATAAATACCTTAAAGAATAAATCAAAATCAGAAATAACTTTTTTAAACTGATTAAATGAAAAATTGGGAACCCCAAAAGTCTCCTCACGTAATTTTGACAAAAGAGAACAAACAGCAATAATATGAAATGCATCCAATGGTAAGTCCGCCACACCACATATGCAAATGTCCCTTCTGTAATTACATAAAAAACTTAATGAATTACATCTTATTTGCATTAATACGGCCATAACATTAGAAGAAAAATTACTATTATAAATAGAACAATCAAAAAAAGGTTTATTCAAACTCTTATACCATTCACAATAAGAACTTAATAATATGCCATGATTCAACTTCAAAATATAATTATCAAAATTATTTAACTTTAGTAAATAAACACTATTAAAATCTTGTAACAGATTATCAAAATCGATTCCGTTCCTTGAACAACTAGCCCACCAATACTTCGACAAAGGCAACTGAACATGTTTCACAACATAACGCAAACAAATCTTACTAAGGCGTTCTTCATTTAAACTCAACGTTCTAAAAATCCAATTAACAGATTTGTTCAGGATCAAACAAGACAAAGGAATCAATGAACATTCCATAGACACTAGATAACTAGGAGTACACCTTGGAAGCCCGTACATTCTCTTAACAAAAGTAGTTAATACCGTATCCAAACTCTCCGCCTGAAACCCCCATACCTCCGAAGCATAAAGGAGAGATGAGCCCACCACGGCATTAAATAACCTTAACCGATCCTTCAAATTACACAACTTAGCAGACTGACACATATGAATAACTTTGTCCATTTTTATCTCAGCATTAACTTGACAAGACCTCACATGAGTATTAAAATAACCATTACTTTTAAAAATTACACCTAAATACTTATATTGAGATACAACCGAAATTGGAACACCTCGAAACCACCATTTGTCAGCCTTAGAAGCCTTACCACCATTTCGAAAGACCACAATTTTTGATTTAGCAAGATTCAATTGTAAACTATTATCGCTTAAATAATTATCCAGAAGGTCAATCGACCTCTGTAATGACCTCGGAGAATCCGCCACAATTACCACATCATCCGCATACGCTAATACTTTAACAGACACACCACCGACAACTATACCATCTCCGCCGGAATCATCAATACAATTTAATAAATCATTTAAAAATAAACTAAAAAGAATAGGGCTTAAGATACAACCCTGTTTAACACCCTTATCAGAAAAGAAAGGCTGAGAACAAAAATTCCTCCATTTAATCCTAACATTCGAACCACTATATAACTCTGCCAATAAAGATACAAACTTAAAGCTTAATCCAAACTTTAATAATTTCCTCCATAATAAATCCCTATCAACAGAATCAAATGCTGATGCTAAATCTATAAAAAAAGCATAAACCTTACGCCGTTTCCTACTTAGTGTCTTAGAGATAACAGTATACAGAATAAAAATATTATCAACAGTAGAGTAACCTGCACGGAAACCAGCCTGACTCTCTGACAGAATATCTCTCAAATTCAACCAACTTATTAACCTGTAATACAAAACTCTACAAAAAATCTTAGAGACGCAGCACAACAACGAAATACCTCTGTAATTAGTAAGCACCGACCTTGAGCCACCCTTAGGCACCGGAACCAATAAAGAACTCTTCCATTCATCTGGAATAACACCAGTTCTCAGAACCTTATTAAAATTATCTAATAAACAGAGAAAAACACTATCAATTTTCCAAAATTCAGTAGGAATACCATCTATTCCCGGAGCACCGCCAACAGTCGACTTACTTAAAACGACTCTAAATTCCTCCTCCGAGATGTAAGAATCCAATATTTCGTTTGACCAAGTCACACAATCATTAAAAACCACTAAATCAACATCATATGGACTTTCAGAGCCATAAAGGGAGAAAAAATAACTGAACCAATCAAATAAACTAATATTAACCTTAGCATAATTTCCCCTTGCTTTACATAAATTCCAAAATAATCTATTATTTTTATAAAAATTTTTAACATTTTGTAACCTTTTACAAAATTCTTTCTTCTTTGCTAAACATAATTTTTTTACCAAACTTCGGTATAACACAAAAACTCTCCTCTGAGCCGGCAAACCATTTTTCTTGAACTCTAACCAAGCTCTATTTCTGGCTCTAACCATTAATCGACAATCCAAGTCAAACCAATCATTAATTCCAACCATAGTCTTTTTCCTTTGAGTCAATCCTTTCACTTTGGCAAAATCCAATATCACCTTACTTAGCTCCAACAAAGATAAATTGGGAGTCTGCTCCAAGCAACGCCACAAATCAGCGGACAACGACTCCAGCTGACCACTGTCCCAGAAAATCCTCTGGTAACAAGTACCAGAACCGCCCAAAGAATCTATGGCACGATCTTCCAAATAAAGTACTATCGGGCAGTGATCGGACCAAAAACAACTCTCTACTCTAAAACATTTAATACAGTTCCACACAGAAGGAGTAACCATTCCCAAATCAATTACTGAGGACCCTCGGTTGGAAACAAAAGTAAACTCTCCCGCTTCATCACCAGAAGCACGACCATTTAAGATTATTAGATCATTATCTGCACAATACTCAAGAACTTTCAGTCCTCTCACATTCATATTTACATCTTTGGAGGCTCTACTTCTCTTATTAACAGCAATACCACTACTATCACATATATTTGTCGAAATCACATTATCGTTCCCAGTCCGTGCATTAAAATCACCCAACCAAATCCAATTCGATTCGTCGACCTCAAACCTGGACAGTACATCAAAAATTTCTTGCCACCTTTGTTCCTGCATATAAACAAAACCAATATTAAACTCTCCTAATGGTAGCAGAATATTAATCAATACAATGTAACTATCCCTATAAATAATATTAAATTTCAAAGATGATTTAATGCAAAGCAACCAACCAGCCATAGGTCTACCCCTACTGTGAGCCCTCAAAGCATCACCAACAATACAATGATATTCTCTTAATTCCTCCCAATAGCATCTGCTCCCACCCTTAATAAACCAAGTTTCCGATAAAAAGACCACATCATACTTCAATAAATAACTCCAAAAAGACCGCGGTTTATTACCAATCCCAGCACAATTCCACGCCATAATAGAAAACACAGAAGACATTACTGGTTGCTATGAGATCGGCACCACCTTAGCTGATACTTCATCGACTTTATACCGAACTCCATCTACCAGTAACTTATCATAACTTAACCGAACACTTCTTGCTCCTTCTTCCCTTTTTTTCTTCCCAAATACCCTTAGGTTGTATCTGATATCTCGCAAACGTTTAGAAAAATCATCATACACAGAAACATTAAGATTCCGATTCTCAAATACAGTCTTTTTAAACCTCAATTTATCACTAAAAGACCCAAATTGGCAAATCACTGGTCTGGGTTTATCTCCAACTCTCTTCCCAACCCGATACGCGTTTACAATATGCAGCGAGGATAAATTTAATGTATTAACCGCAAAAGAATTAACAGTGTCAAATATTTCCAAAGAAGTCTCCTCTTTCCTCTCTTCCAATCCGTGGATAACAACATTGTTCATCCTTCTCTGATTATCCATAACATCCAGTTCTCTCTCAAAAAAAGAAAATTTCGTGAAAATTTTATCCATATCCAACGAATGCTCAACACCAGTTACCTCCCACTATCCAACCTCTGATCTCATTCTACATTCTGAAGCCACTCTGTCAGATGATCCAGTCTTCTGATAAATTCATCAACCTTACCGTTCAGCGAAACATGCAATCGCAATAAAAGCCTAACTCCCTCTGCCACATCAAAATTTGAGTCCTGTAATAAATTCGCAATATCCTCTTCACCAGAAGAAGTCTCACCCCTAAACCTAGCTGTTGATCTTTCAGGAACGGTTGGAGAAAAGGTCTTCCTCTTCCGAGCTTGGGACATAATTATAAACTAGACTTACCTAGAAAGAAAAAAAAACAGCAATTCAAACCAATTGTTCAAAAGAAAATCGGATAGTCTCCCAAGCAGTCCAAGCAGCCACAGATTAAATAGTAGGCAGACCACGCCCCAAAACGTAATTTACATAAATAAGCACAGCTTTCGCTTTAAGCCTTAAAGAATAAATCAAAATCAGAAATAACTTTTTTAAACTGATTAAATGAAAAATTGGGAACCCCAAAAGTCTCCTCACGTAATTTTGACAAAAGACAACAAACAGCAATAATATGAAATGCATCCAATGGTAAGTCCGCCACACCACATATGCAAATGTCCCTTCTAGAAAGAAAAAAAACAGCAATTCAAACCAATTGTTCAAAAGAAAATCGGATAGTCTCCCCATGTATGGGAATATAAATTATTTTTTTGTAATTTACACTTCAAAAGCGTATAAAACCTATGATGCTTATAATGTATCGTCAGCGTGAAAATTCTAGATATTTTCATCGGCTGAAGTAGATATGTTTTATGGGGAAAGTAGAACCTGGTCAACAGTCAATCGAAAACGGAAAGATATCAGTATTGCTTCACCTATGAAATAAATGGCAAAATTCGTGTTGAGTGTTAATTACTTGAGCAATGCTGAGTAAGTCAGATTTTAAATAGGAATGGGACATCCATTTCACAAGTAGAAAGTTTCCACCAATACAGTCTACAGACCGATAGATTCCTTCTAAACAGATCCTCTAAATGGTCGCAAGGTAGAAAGTGACGTAAATGAAAAAAAATAGTCATACAGCTTTCGTTTTAGACAATATGGCGATGCGACATGTGTGCACTCTGCCAAAAGAGGGTTATCTCCGGGATGATTTTCTATGGAAAACTGGTCACTACTTAGGTGATAGACACGTTAAAAATCCCTGCAATCTCCACGTGACTAACATTTTAGTCTGGTGCAAACGCACGACTAATGCTCAGTGTTTTTTCCACTGAGCCTATTAACTGCTGCATAAAAAAATAATAATGACAACAAGCAGCAGCAAATACTTGTAAATATTAAAAAATAAAATAAGTTATCAAATATTGTATCATTTGCATATTTTAATTTCTTTATTTTTCTTTTATTTTTATCGTTAAAAGCTAAAATTTAATAATATTACAAAAGAAACAATTCGTGAAATGACTCGAAACTTAATATTTCGGAAGCTATTTTCAAGAAAACAATGAAAAATAATAGCTTAAGTAAATTTTATACAAAGAGAAAATTAATTTAAATTATGTAGAAAATGAAAATTATATCTTTAGTCACGAACAAACCTTCATTTTAGCAATTTGACTAACAAAAATTAATTTATTCCAAGTTTTGTATTATTTTTGATGTGTGACTATACAAATGATTACCGCATCGTGATTGCTGAACATATTACATTTTCAATATACTATGATTTATTTACGTATTTTAACAAATAAGGTTTGTGTAAAAAAGGTATAAAAGGAGTGGTGACAGACCATCGTTCTCACAGAAACAATATGAAGTTCTTGATAGCTTTGATAATAGTTCTCTGTTGTACTCTCTGTTGGGCTGATGATGATCATGTTGTTGATGAAAATTATGGTGACGATGATATGAAAGAACAAAGCGATTCGGAAATAAATGTGAAGAAACGTCATATTCCATTTCATCCTGCAAGGAATAAACTTGGATACATTAAGGAACCTAGACCAATGATGAGGGGTAAGTTATAGTTTATGTACAGTATTTAGTATGTAGTGGTAACTTGAACATATATCCTAATATATATTCTATAAACAAACGTTTCAGGACGTAATCCATTCTTAGCACGAATTATGTCACGTCCCTCTTATCGTCCAAAATTTTATTTGTCTTCAAGATATAATAATCCATTTTCACGATATAATCCCTATTTACGATTTAATCCATTTTCAAGATATAATCCCTCTTCAAGATATTATAATCCCTATTCAAGATATAATCCCTCTTCACGATATAACCCCTCTTCAAGATATTATAATCCCTATTCAAGATATAATCCGTCTTCACGATATAACCCCTCTTCAAGATATAATCCCTCTTCAAGATATTATAATCCCTATTCAAGATATAATCCCTCTTCACGATATAACCCCTCTTCAAGATATAATCCCTCTTCAAGATATTATAATCCCTATTCAAGATATAATCCCTCTTCACGATATAACCCCTCTTCAAGATATGATCCCTCTTCAAGATATTATAATCCCTATTCAAGATATAATCCATATTCAAGATATAATCCTTCTCCAAGATATTATGGTTGACCGTCAAGACTATTCTAGATTTCCTCAATGTTGAGGTAAGAGAACTGTATTATTTAATTTTATCTTAAGCATCAGAGTGTGCAGATATTTTAAACTAGATATTTAAGTCGAATTTTTTACTGTAGGGTCCTCATATAATGATGCACCTCATTGATTGAACAACAAGGTATTTTATCTTCCGAATTCAAGAGGTTAGAAATGATTTAACAGCAATCATGCTTAATGTAAAACCTTTATTTGCTTGTTTTTCCCTTATTTACATAAAAATTTAACTCATACTTTCCTAGTTCCTTCTATAAGCATTCTTCGTTACATTCAATTTAATTTTTTTCAATGGGCATAAATTGAAAAATTTATTAATTACACAGGCTGAAGAAGAACCAATGAAAGATAGTAAAATATTTATTTCCCATTTAAAATTATGTATATAAAGGAGGAAAACAAGTAAATAATTAAATAATATAATAATTAAGGTGAAAGGAAATTTCATAAGCTTAAATGGCTTGTATGGTACCCCTTATAAATGGTACATAAAATATAGAGAAATTGCAGTTCCTGCTGTATACTTTTAATGTTTTATTTATTACTACTAGCAGAGCTTTTTAACAATATTTTATAGATTCTGCTTCATTTTACGCTTAAACCAATTAAATCTCTTCCAATAAATACTTAAATGTAGTTTTAATTATTTAATTTAACTGTAATAAAATTCTGTTTGCATACAATTATTCAATTATTGCTTCATTATGAAACTAATTTCGTGTAATAAAATCGTATACTTAAAACTATTTAAGCACTTTAAAATCAAATATATTTATACAAAGTTTAAATTTTATACCCGTGTCTTTTATTAATGTATTTCTTACAAATACTACTACGAAATATAATGCACCGTAAAGTCGTATTTCCTGCATACAAGACTATGTATGACAGAGAAGCCTACATCTCTACAAACAGCAGGGGGCGTATTCTGGTCACTGTCTCTGGTCTCTGTCTCTCACAAGCCGGTCGCTGATTGGCTAATCCAAATGATTAGCCAACCAGCGACCGGCTTGTGAGACACAAGAGACCAGAGATGATGACCAGAATATGGCCCCAGCAGGAATTGTCTTCGGCATAAATTTCGAGTTAAAATTTATTAATAATGTTATATATTATATACTTAACATACATAATAGTGCAAGTATACAAATATTAATTTGCAGTTTATAATAAAAATATGATACATATAATTACACAAATTTTATTTTAAACTAGAAGCAAATGAGTGAAAATAAATACAAGAGGTTTAAGAAGATTTCTTAATCACCTAATTTCACATTAAAAACAATTGCATAACTAAAATATTTAAGATAATTTTATAAAGTTTATATTTTTCTCGGAGTTCCGGAGAATAGGTATGAAAAAATTGGTGCGGATCGGACAAAGGATTTAGGTGTTAAAAAATGGCAATAAAATCAGGGGAGGGGTAAATTGTGATAGTCTATATTTTCCTCGGATTCCGAGTTAAACAAGAATACTTTAGAGCAAATCGTTGTTTTGTTAGTTACGACAACGCAATACTTGGGCGATCTGTCTAGAGGTATGCCTTCCGGGAGGTCATTTAAGAGTAACTGTCCCCTATTTAGGCGTTAAAGACGTGGAGAAAACCCGGTAAATTCCACGTGACCAGCCAGTCCTGGCGAGGCACGCACCCACGACCGAACTACCAATGTTTAGGGAAATGGAACCACTTGGCCATTGGTGGACCCAAGTTGGAGTAGATTGACCAAAACACAAAGAACAAAGACAAACATTTTATATCCTAAATAAAACCCACGAGGGACCGTCTAATCCAATGTTTCCAAAGTGGTTCCAACGGACCCCTAAGGTTCTTGAAACAGCTGATGGGATCCGTGACAAATTGAAATTAATTTGGGTTGCGTAGACAACATCAGGAGGTCTGCAAAAGGTTTAATCTGAATGAATATTACTTTAAATATCAAAATGTTTTATTTATATTACATTTTTACGTCTTCATTCACTATTGAAAACATCAACGTTAAATTTGTAACTTTGGTATCATTTAGTTGTATAGAATTATTTCACTTGAGGGTTCGTGGTAAGGATTTTGCTATGGGAAGGGGTCCGTGGGCAAAATAAGTTTAGAAACCAACAGACCAAGCAATTTTGACGTTACGTATTGATTCTGAGGAAGTCTACGTTTAACAGTTGTGAGGGACCGTCTAGTTCAATTGTTCAGAGAAATCGTCTAGCTAAAATAACACGATATTTTAAAGAGAACGGCTACAAAATTAATATAACTTTTGTTTACTTTTTGTATTATATTTTATTTAATTTTGAATTCTTTCCAAATAAAGATTAAACTCCTAAATTTCTCCTTGTGCATGACAACATCCCTTATTAAACTCCTAAATAAAAGAAGTGTTAATATAAAATTTTGTGTTGTATTTAAGAATATTCACATTATTATACTATGAAATCAAATTTTGCTAGTATTGTCTAAAACTTTTTAAAAATATACTGTGATTAGAAGTCATTTATTTGATGCTTTAATAAATTTTCATATCTATTTTCTATCAGAAATATAAGATTTTCCACCTCTGCTGTACATGTAATATTTTATAATCTGTGTATCTGTATCTGTATATTTATTTTTATATACTAAAAGCAAAAGTCCCTACCGAAACTAAAACCAATATTTTACAAACAAACAGCGTGTAAGTTGATCGCAGGTGGGTTCTATAATTCGTTTTTCGAAAAGATCACCTGTTAACTTCTTCGGGGACTCTGGAAATTGTGGAAAGGTTTAACAGATTTAACAACTGTGTGAGAATTTTATGGATTCTCCTCATTGTATAAATTTGTTTGCTTAAGTCTTCTGGTATTTTGTATATATTCCAACTATAAACAACGCTATTGTTTTTGTATAAGCAAGAAGAGCTTCAAGCTGTAACAAATAAGCGGATTGACAGCAAAATTTGCATACATACTGCATGAGATGCAAAAAAAATTGCAAAAGGAAATTTAGTTCACGCGTCCGATAGAGGGCGCATTACAAGAAAATTTACGAAACAGAACACAGTAAATAACTAAAACCAAACTTAGTACCGTTTTAATCTGTTATCTGAAACATTTTGTGAAGTCACCTGTTTATCGCCTTCAAATTTTACACCCAAACAACGAGGCACAACATACACCAGAAAACAGCCTCTGTGTAAGACCGTTTACTTTTGCATAATACTTTTTGCAGGATAGGGGCGGAAAACTAAGACTACTTGTTGGTATTGCCTAGTTAGAGAAGAGAATTGGAAAGAGGTAAATAGTGTAGAAATGAAAGGGAAGTAAGAAAGCACGAAAGGAAAGTTGGAGGAAAAAAAGAGTTAATGAGCTCCTGCATTGCATTTATTGAAATTAAATAGCTACAGTAACACTATAAACATAAAATCCAGACAGAAATATATATACATATATACTCATGATAAAGCATTAGCGAGTATACATTATTAATACAAAACAAAAGCACATTGACAACAACTAGACATTTAACGATAACGATGTAGTGTAACAAATTGGTGGATAGAACACCTACGTGTACACATAGTAATGCACGCGTGGATAAACATTACTGAACCGTACATTGAAATTTCTTAATAATTGTATAACTGCAATTTACACAGTACTGTATTGAAAATAATATTACATTACAATAATATGCGCGTGATGAGTAGCCATGGAACACTTGTAGATGAAGGAAAATGGAGTGCCCCATAATTTCTAAACTGTAAAAGATGAGATGTTCAAGATTCAGTGTGGATATGTTATCGCAGTCACAGTTCGAGTTGTTCCGGCGGCGAAAACGATGCAGGTATTGGTTGAAATTTCCGTGTCCTGTGAAGATCTGGGTGAGATGAAAATTAGTTAGGATAAATATGGTGTTCAGTCTGCGTTGAATAGCTGGGAAGTGGAGGTATCTAGTGCGTCCTGTATCACTTATCTTCCATTCCCTTTGCCAAAGTAGGATGGCCATGTGATGAATGGCGGAGTTTGTTGCAGAGTCGGAAACTTCATTGTAGCCGACAACGGCAGACAAGACTGCGACCTGTTTTGCAAGGGCATGCGCTTTTTCGTTGCCCTCAACTCCCAAATAGCCGCTCACACAGGAGAGTGCCACGTAGTTGTTCCGACTGCTATAGATCTATCTACTGATGGACCTTGATTTCTCAAGCTTTTAATGGCCGCCTGGCTATCGGTTCAAATCCTAATGTGTTGATTACTGACTTTCGTTTTGTTAACGTAGACCATTGCCTGATAAATCGCAAATATTTCAACTTGAGTAATGGTACAGAAACTCTCCAGACGATAGTTAGCGTAGTAGAGATACTTGTTTGTGTTGCAGTCTCTAAGAAAGAAGGAAGTCTCTACTTTAGTTCCACACTTCGAGCCGTCTGTGAAAATTTGTAGAGAATGATTAGGCCCCTCGTAAAGGTTCAGTGTAGGAATGGCACTTTTAATGCTGGGGTGCGATTGTAATAAGACTCTATTGTTTCTTTGGCCGGTTTTGAGTTGTTGTAAGAAGTTGTAATCAAGGTTTGGAAGAATGCCAATTTCCATATACAGTATTTGTAAAGGTCACTGTTTGAATCTTTGATGTAGCCATTCTGAGTAAGGTTCCACTTCCACATGGTTTCTTTCGCCCGTAGATGAAGAGGGAGAAGATCTGTGAGGACTTGAAGCGCAGAAGTAGGGACAGTTTTATAGGCTTTGCTGAGATGAAAAGCGTAAGACGTTCAGATCCTAATGTGTTGATTACTGACTTTCGTTTTGTTAACGTAGACCATTGCCTGATAAATCGCAAATATTTCAACTTGAGTAATGGTAAATTTATTTAATTCTTTACGAATCCTCACACTGCCTGTCATTTCTCCCAAAAAGGGGACTCCATACAAAGTAGAGGTCTCAATACAGGCAGTATATATGAGCTTTATGGCTTTGTTGTTTAGTCCCCAGTTCTTATGGCAGATGCCCTGAAGGGCATTTGGGATCTTCATTGCTCTGTTACAGTAGTGATATCATTTGTGTGGTCGTCCATTTCATATTCTGGTCTAATGTCTAGATCCGTGTTTCCCAACGTGGGGCCCATGACCCACAGGGGGCAATTCAAAAATGACTCGTCCAGAGTTTAAGTTAACCGAATAGCTGTTGTACGCTATATTTATTGTAAATATTGATTTAAGTTAGTTTTAGTTTTCTTTGTTCTTTGTTTCCCTTTCCTTCTAGAACTTTCCTTTATAACGCTTTTTCCTTGGGGTGGGATTCACAATTCTGGAAACCATTGAGAACAGAGAGATGAACGAAGCCCTGATGCCGGTGAAAGAGGAGAAAGGACATTCTTTGCCCAGACCTCGAGGTGGACAGACGTGAGTTGTGGTGTTCCAGGTCGCGTTTTGCAACGACTGGAAAGTGCAAGAGACTTTGATGAAAGGACCGAGTTTTATCGTGGTTACAACAAAACAGTGTGGCAATTAGGTGTATATGTTAGGGAGCATAAGAATTTTAGAAAGGCTTAGGTGGGGCATAGCACAAAAAGGGTTGGGAAACACTGGTCTAGATATTTGAGGTTAGTAGAATTTTTAATCTTTTGAAAACTTTGTAGAGTTTTTGAAGTTGGCGGCCTTTGGAAAGCACCATATATTCGCTTTTGTTGTAGTTTATTTCCAGTTTGTTTTCAGTATACCAATTGTATATTTTACCGACTTCATTTGCGTCTGCTTGTAGTTTATGACATGTTTTTGTTAGAGAACATGACCAGTGTATCATCTGCATACCCTTAAATAGTACAAGAGCTACTGTGGTTATTACTACTACTACTACTATAAAAGTTTAGAAGGCCGTACCTATGGCTTAGCCTTAGAAGAGAAGTGAGAAGAGGAAGAGGGGGGGGGAAGATGGGGCAAGGACGATAGAAAAGTGTGAAGAGAGGGCCGTGAGCGGTAAGTACCGGGCAGAGATAAGAATGCCAAGATAAGCTTTTACAAAATGTGGGCCTAGGCCCACAGAGAACAGTGTGGGTGCTCCAAATTGGAGGTGACAGATGAAACCCGACAATTACAGTACACTTAACTAAAACAAGAACAAAATGCTCCTTCGAAGGAGAGGTAGCACACAAACACCAACTCGGAATGGACGAAAAACACCACGAAGCAAACGCCGTTACATGGAATTCCGAGTAAAGCACAGGTGGCAGATGAACATAAACTGACGAACCACTGTCTTGGGGGACCCTGAGTACTATGTAGGACTTACTACAGGTTCAGGGGTACAAGAAAGGTCGCGTGATGAACATTCCCCAGATGAGAACATAACATCCCCAAAGTGGGAGAACAGAGCCCGATAGTGAAGAGGCGCCCGACAGAACACTCGGTCCCGATAAACCGAACACAATGAGATAGCCTTTAAGAAGCCGAACGTGGGTGCAAAGACGAACACCCGGTGAGAGCCCCAGGGCTCGACATAACAGAACAATACCACGACAATACACGAAAAGCAAGCATTCGCGACAACCTTTGCTGACAAGTTCCCATCTTGGGAAGGTCCTGGGTGCCATATCGGACTTACAACCGGCACAGGATTACAAAAAGCCGCGTGTAGATCTATGTGGCAGGATCAGAGGAGGGACGCCTACTGGAGCGCTGGTTAGTACTAGGATGAAAGTTCGGAGATGTGATCCCTGTGTTGTAGATGAAGGTCTTGAAGGCAGTTGTTGTTTTCTTGTTGAAGAGAAAGTCCTTATTCTGACAGGGCCAATGGAACCCTTGGGAGTACATGACACTTTTCAGCTGGACACGGTGGGTAGAGTACACTGGGCAGTGGAACAGTATATGTTCTGGTGTTTCTTTCCCCTTCTTGCAATCACACATTCCGTTGCCTTTGTTCAAGAAACGTTTAAGGTAGTGTTTAAAGCCGCCATGCCCAGTGATGAACTGCGTTGTATGGAAGTCAGGAGTGTAGTGGTTCGCTTTGTTCCTCTCTTCGATGGTTGGGAAAAAGTCAAAAGTGCTCCTTCCCGTAGAACCAGTGGCCCACCTTTCTTGCCACCTACTGATAGTGAATTCGTGGAGCTGAGCTTTGACCCAGCTGAGTGGGACGAAGGAGAAGGTAGGTTCCGCTATATTACAGATGGCCTTCTTTGCTAAGAAGTCCGCTTTGTCGTTTCCTAGTACTCCGGAATGTCCCTTGGTCCAATGGAAAGAGATGTTAATGTTTTTCTTTTCCAGCAAGTTGGTCATAAGCGTGATGTCCTTAATAAGTTTTAGATTTGTGTTTAGTGCCTGGATCTGATGGAGCGCCACCTTACTGTCGCTAACCAAGGCTATCTTTTCCTTGGCTCCTTGTTTAACTGTCCTCTGGACGTATTTCAATGCGTTGGAGATTGCCAGGCTCTCGGCTTGATTGATCGTACAGAATGGACTTAATTTGAAATACGCCTGATGGATCACCCTACTGTTGTTGTTGAGGTGCACAAAGGCAGCCCCTACACCCATTGGGCCTTTCGACCCATCCGTGTAGATAGTGGTGCAAGTCTTCTCACGAATCCCAGAGTTAATGTCCACCACTGGGGGCACGGTGGCGGGGTGCACTAGACTGTAATCATTATATTTATCGATACCATTTTTGAGAATGTTTTCAGCTATGGTTTTAATCTGAGGCGGAGTAGTATTGCAGGTGACCAGGTGAGAAGGGAAGTGCTTGAGTTGGAATAACCAGTATCTACCAGCCGCCTTGAGGTCGAGAGGGACGGTGTTGGCTATCACTTGCAGCCCACTGGTCGGGGCCGTCCGATAGGCCCGACACACAGTAATGAGACAGCAGCGTTGAATTGTTTGGAGTTTTTTACTGATTTGTTGCCTACGGGTAGCATATCCCCAAACCTCGGCGCCATACAAGACAGCCGGCTCGATCGCACAATGGTAAATAAGAGAAGAACTTTTGTGGCTGAGGCCCCAAAGGTTCCTGCTAATGGACCTAAGAGCGTGCGACATGGTCACCGCTTTTTGCTTTACATAGTCCATGTGGGGCGACCAGGTCAATTGGCTGTCGACTTGTATTCCAAGATATTTGATTATGTCTGTACACCTGATTCTCTCATTCCGAATTTTTATTGATGGCTTTTTATTGAGCGGTTTCTTCCTTGGGAATACGATACAAGCACACTTATTGGTGTTGATGATTAATTTGTTTTTGACAGTCCAGTCCTGGATGTTGTCCAGCAGGGAATTCATTCCGCTTTGAATAACTTCTTGATTCCTGTGGTTCATCAGGATAAGGGTATCATCTGCAAACCCTATGATTTTGGCTTTCAAGTTGGAGTGAGCCTTATCCTGGATGTGAAGAAGACCATTGTATAGTATTATCCAAAGTAGGGGGCCCGAACTCGACCCTTGGGGGCATCCCCTAGTAATCTGCTTGATGACCATCTTGCCAGTTGGGCCCAACTGTGCTTGCCGGTGCGTGAGAAAGCTTCTATAAAGCCCAAGGATGTTAGAAGGGCAATTTATGTTTTTCAAGGCCAGAATGATGGCCGGCCACCAGGCGTGGTTAAATGCCCCCTTAAAGTCTATGGCTACAGCCAGAGTATGTTGGTCTTTCTTCTTAGCCTCCTTTATGCTGTTGATTAGTTCCTGGAGGGCCAAATTTGTACCTTTCTTTTTTCTAAACCCATACTGCAGAGGGTGAAGGGTGTTGTTGAGTTCTGAATGATGTTGGAGCCTCCTAGCCATAAGGGAATCCAAAATTTTCCCCATTATCGATAAAAGCGAAATGGGTCGGTAGTCATTCGGGGTGTTTGGCTTGTCGCATTTCGGTATCAGCCTAATTTTTGCCACCTTCCACCTGTCCGGGAAGTGTTTCATTTGTAGGCATTTGTTATAAATTACCAGGAGGTGGGCTGGGATTGCCCTAAGAGCCCCTTTCGCCATTTGTCCGGTAATTTCGTCTGGACCCGGCGCCTTCCTGTTGTTTATTTTCCTGAAAAGGGTGGCAATTTCTGTCATTGAAAAATTTTTGTCAGTGATTTGTTTATCCTCTGTCATGCTGCACGTCCTGATGTGATCGTGGTACTGAGTGTCTTCGCTGGGGTTATCGTCAGGAAAGAGAGCATTAAGAACATAACTGTAAGTTTCCTCGATGCTTTTGGTATAATTCCCGTCTTCCTTTTTGACCGAGCAGGGAGTGTGTGCAGCTTTTGTTTTGTTAAAGGCTATATAGTACGGTATAGTCCATGGCCCTTTCTCACCCACCCTGTTGCAAAACTGTTTCCAAGATTGTGTTCTCGCCTCATTTATGGCCTGTTTGTACACTTTTTTGATTTTTAAGTATTCCTGACGTAGGTCCTCCTTACTGTTTCCGTTAGCCTTCCTGTAGCCTCTTTTTGCTTTTCTTGTTTTCTTCCTCAGATCCTGGAGGTGCGAGTTCCACCAGGCTGTTTTTGTGGTATGAAGTCTCTCCTTAGTGGCTAGCCGATATGCCATGTGTAAGGTATGGGTTAATTCTTCAATAGCGTGGTCCAGCTCCCCAGTGGTTTGGATGTTGATAAGAGGGTCAGGCTTCCAGAGAGTTTTGACCAAGTCTTCGTAGAGGTCCCAGTTTGTGTGCTTACTGATGGTGCAGATGGCAGGAGGAATGGTGCAGGCAAGTATTGTGAGGATGTAGTTGTGGTCACTAGGGACCATGTAGTCCAGAGTCTTGCAGGAGTGAACAGACCCCAGTATCCTATTGTTCCCTATGCAGACATCTATCCAACTCTCACCCTGGGCCGAAGAGAAAGTAGGAAGGGGGGAGGTGTTGAGAGAGTGGAAGTGGTTCTCCTCCAGAAATTCCCTGACGATTGTCCCCCGTGGGTCTTCCTTTTTAGCGAACCACAGAGGGGATTTAGAGTTGAGATCGCCTGCCAAAAGGATCTGGTCAGTCCCTAAGGCTCGTATAGTGTCTCGGACTTCCTGAAGGGGTCCGAGGATGGGGACAGAGGGAGGAAAGTATGCTGAGATGATGTAGCAGTTGAGGTTGCTTTGCTGAATACTAATCGTTGTTACTGTCGTTGAGCTTTATAAGACCGTCATAAGCAATGTTCCAGAGTCAGGGGCCCGAACGGGACCTCTGAAGACACTCTCTGAAAATAGAGCGGCTGATACCGGTACCTTTGAAGTACACCCCAGAAGTCCTATCAGTCAAGTAGTTACATATTACAGTAGAGCAGCGATTATCCGACTTAATTGGGGACTGGGGTTGGTCAGATAACTGAAAAGTCGGATAACCGAAAAGCATGAAAAAATACATTATTAGTATAGTGTATTAGGCCTGGTTTAAATACTAGCATCCCTTTCATGGTCGAGCCAATGCTGTCAGCTAAAACATGCAAAAATTTAACAAAAATAATATTAAAGTAGCCAAGACATAACCAAATATTGTAGCGCCACATCACTAGCGGACATTTGAATTTGCCGACTGGAACGCGGTCGGTTAACCGATAAGTCAGTTAATCTGGGGTCGGATAAGCGATGCTCTACTGTATATTGTATAAATTCTTAGGAAACAGGAATTCTTTAACCACCCAACTTTCCCCACGATCAGTGTAGAACACTTGTATTACAGGAAGTAAGAGAGTTTCTAACTAAAAATTTTTTCAACCTCGTGCCCCAGGAGTCATCCTCTGGGCTGTGCCATATTGGACATTTGGATTGAAGTCGCATCCAATAAGCCATGGACTGCTGGATATATTAAGATGGATGTTATCAAAGTCATCAATTAAGTTGTTGATGTCTTCATAGGGGAACAGTACTGTACACTGATGAAAAATAGATGTTGAAGTTATTGTAGTGAAGAACCGTAGTCACGCATTCTACACTGTTTATTGGACAAAACTGAACATTAAGGTTTTTGTTACAAACAAGGATACCAACTTTGATATGAGGAGTGTAGACCGTAGGAGGAAAATTTTTCCAGCGGCCAAACCTGACAATGCTATTTTTGATGAGGTAGGGTTCTTGTAGCAAGACCAGGTCAGCCTTCCATTCCTCGGCTGTCTTCAGTACTAAAGAAAAGATTGCCTTGTTCCTTTGGATATTAATCTGAATGATATTCAAAGTATTGGTCTACTGAGTAGAGTCAGAATGGGAATATACAATGTCTATGTTGTTCAGTAAATACGGTTTGTTTGATGCTTTGGCGCTTGAGCAGCTGTGTTCTAAAACATTGAGAACTGAAAGCATTGTGTTCCTTTGAAACTTGTTCGTTACTTGGATAATTAAGATTATATTCCATGCAGTTAATGCACGATAGTGTCCTATGTCTTATGTTACACTCCGCGTACCTATGCTTTTTTGCCCAGTGACTGCATTTTAACTTGTTAGTGCATTTGCGGGCTTGGTGATTATATCAACATTTGTAACACCTGATTAACGGGATATAATAATCAATCCTAACGTTTGCCCAACCGAAAGAGATGTGTTTCCTATTGATAATGAAGTTGCGAATGTGGGAAGGAACAGAGATGACTATGTGGCAGCAGTTTTCTTTTATTTTTCCACGATGTATGATTGTTCTTGCAGGGCATACTTGTAAGAAATCCTCCTTCTCCATATTTTCCCAGATGTTATTCTGTTCGTGTAGAGTTTCAATTACTTCCTTCTTACCGATAGCATCAGGTTCTGTACATTTAACGGGATTAACCGTGGTTTCCTGCTCTCAGCTAATTTGGATTCTATTCTGTCGGCGATTTCCAGAATGGACTGACAGGCCTTTTAGTTTGGCTGTCATTGTTATTATAAGTGAAACGCTGTCCCGAAGCTCAAGCTTTTCCCGTTTGGTAATGTTAGAGCTGCAAGACGTTGGAATATAATCTAAAATTTTTCTCATTTGTGCGCTAGCCTCACGTACAATGATATCCTCAGGAAAGCCGGGGCCCTCCGAGGGGGAGGGCGATAAATCCGAGAGAGTTACCGAGATGGGAGCCGCCATTACACTTAGAAAACAACCGAGATCGACCCCAAGACAGGAAAAGCGTAAATGATGCAAAGCCTAAAAGTCCAGTCAAAAACCCAACGAGAATCTTAAACTAACTTAAGAAGCAGTAACAGCAAAGTGCACACCCAAACACACGATCCGAATCAGGTAAAAAAACAGCAGTGAAGTAGCTTCTGTAAGAAAGATTGCTCTGGTTGAGGTCAGATAACGTAGCGTAGCACGTGGCGAGAAAGAAAGTGACCGTTAAGAGAAGACAATCGGCAAAATCACACACACACACACATATATATATATATAAGTATGAGACTGAACAAATAGACGAAAGTGAAAATAACAGAAATCCCTGGCCATAAACTGAATATACAAGAAAATTCTTAATATCGAATACAAATAGCTACACGCCGATCGGCATAACACGGCTACGGGGGTTAAACAACTAGCTTTGGCTTTGGATTCTGGCTTTGATACCAGAAGCCAAAGCCAAACCATGGCTTTGATACCTGGAATAAAGATAATACAGAAACGGTAAAAACTAGAATTACCAAATTAACAGGTACTACTTACTATGCGCTGTTGTATATGACCGTCGATAATTCTCGAAAAAATCCAAAAATAACAAGAAAAAAGTAACCTGGCCGATGAGCCCGTCACACTCAAAAACTCAAACTCCCGTAACTTGAAAAAACTCTAATGTTATCCAAAAAACATATAACATAATAAAGCATCGACAAGACGATTCCAGAGTTTTATTAAAACCTAAGATAGCATTAAGATTAAAACGAAAAACACGATCGAAAAAACAGTGCCAATCTACATGCATCCAAAAATAATCAAATTTTGAAAACTGATAGATGTTGCTTTTCTTTTACATTCTGAGAACGTTTGAGTTTGATTGTTCTAAAAACGGAGGAAGCAGTTGTGAGTGATGTTGACGGGTGCAACAATCTTTTTTCCAATGAAATTCTATCATCCCGCACTGTCGTTAAAGTCATATAAAAAATAATAAAAAAACAACGAAATTGAAGTTTTCCAGTGTACAGTTATCAGAGTTCTTGGCAAGAAAACGAAAAAGCGACAAGCGAGTGCTCCTGGTGAGTTGCACCCAATATTTGTAAAGGCGCGCAAATCTCGGAATAAGGATAAGATAAGGAATGCTAAGAAAATAATTAAAAGAAAAATCCACCTAGCCAGTGGATCATAGCAAAACGTCTGAGTGTATCTTAGTTCACACCATTATGCACAAAGATCTGCAAGCAGCTATCAAGAAAAATACATCTGGACATCGCCTCACATCTGTGTACAAAAAGAACCGAAAGACTAATGCAAGAAAGCTGTATGAAAGGGATCTGGCTGGACGAAAAAGCGAGTACATAGCCACCCTCGGTGAAAGCGCATATATATCTTGATTACTGCAATGAAACTCGAAAACTTCTGTACGTGCAGCCCGGACAGGAAGTGCCAGAAGAATGGCTTGTAAAGTGTCATGCAAGATGGCCTGAAAGATTTGTGATTGTTGGGGGAATGACGAGCTGAGGAACATTTCCTCTCAGAATGCCGAAAACTGCGAATGTTAACGCTAATTACTATATGGAGAACATTTTAAAACCATATTTGGAAAGTGACATTCCACAGCTGTATCCTGGAGAAGCCAATGTGACTCTTTACCATGACACAGCTAGATTTAGTCACACAGCTAGATATACAGCGGCTTATCTCTAGAAGTTGAAGGCTGACGGTGTACTTACTCAATGGTTTCTTGCATCATTTGTGCAATTTCAATGCAAATTTTGATGTCGATCCGCTTATTGGTAAAACGAAATCTAGACCAATCACAGTCAAGACCGAGATGGGTGAAACTGCAGCATAACTTGGTTCATGCACCTTGGCGCATCTTGCACGCAGGAACGAAACTTGAACGAAATCACCGTTATTCTCTGACATGCAGGATGCTAACGAACAATACTCGTTTTCCTAATACGGTGTTTGTTCTGAAACCAGGAGCAATGTGGGATATTTCACAGCAATCTGATCGAAGGCGACGTCGAACGAAATTCGTTCGATCGGCTATCGATACATCGATAGCCTGTCATCGACTCGACGTCACTCTAAGTCATACCTTTCGTCGGAAGTAGACGGTCCCTTCGACGACTCTCACATCAAAGAAGTTGAATTTTCCAGGCGACGATCAGAGACGTTCGTGCGACGAAGAAAAATTTATGCCAGTTACTTTGGGCTGATATATGTTTATGTTATATATAAATATCATTAAAGTGTTTTATATATCAATGTATATTTTAATCACCAAATATGTATTTCGTAAATACAGATCTGGCGTGTACATAATTGGATCCTATATTCACATGATGGCCAATCTTCTGTTCGCGAGCTGCACGTGACTTTTCTACATCCTTACTTAGGCTTCCGTATATTTATAAAATTTTCTAACAAATTTGTCATATCCTACTTACACATATGCAATATTTTTTGTAGGTTTCCTGCAGTTATGCTATAAATACAAATTTAATGCGCTCCTTAGAGGTAAACAAAAAATTAAAAGCTAAACTTATGTTGGTAAGGACCAAGTTTTAGACAGTTGCTGTCTCAACTACAAATCCACAAACAGCAAGTAATGAAAGAGGAACATCGAAATATATTTAAATAAGAAAATAAACAGGCTTAATTATAAACTAATTTTTTAAATTTTCAAAAATTTTATATTGCGTACATATGGGTAAGCAATACTTTCTTCACCTTTCGTAGTAGTCAGTGGAAACTATAATATTTTAATCATACAAGGCATAACAATATTCTAATAGGGGAAGCAGTATAGTGTATTTCTGATAGGCGATATGTGTCTTCAATGGTTACAAAGTTTGACTCTGCTGTAATCCATCAATAAGTAGATGTACCTCGTTAGCACCACTAATTATACTTCATAGAATATTTTATCCATTAAAAGTATTAGTTAATGACAACTGTTTAATAACTTTTGAAAGAAAAATGATGTTTCATCAGCTAATTACTATTGTGAGATAAGCAGAGGATCAGGGGAAAAACCTCGCTGACCACTTACGCTGCACGGGTTGGTAAGACCCGACCTCGTTGTCGTTGGATGGCTAGGAGGGCAAAAGTGAGTGGGGAGGTGCGTCAGTACGTCGACAGGCGTCCTTACTTTGACAGGAGACAGGTTTGACAAACAACAATAAAGGTTTATTAACTAACAAAAACGAACATACAATAAAGATACACATAAAATAAAGATATACAGATAACTACTGCTAAAATGCGGGTAAAATATCCCTATCGCTAATCGCGATCTAACCAATAAATTAGTCACGGGCCTAACCTCGAGTGGGAGAGAGTTTACAAAGTCAATATACCTCAATATGTGGTCCGATGACCGTATGCGACGACCTCCTGGACTATGGAAGCTGGAATCAGTCTTATGTTCGGGACTGGAGACACTGGATTCAGACCTTCCTGGACGATCGCCTTTTCTAGAGTTGCTCGGGTTTTTATACAATCGTTGTTGGCATTGAGCCAGTCTATTATTCAATGTTCGATGACTAATGGGCTAACTCGGGATGACTGGGACTTTTGTTTTCTCTTTTTGATCTGATCCCGATGCCTTGGATTTTTGGTTTCTCTTTCTGATCGGATCGGATCTTTCTGCGGGCTCACACTATACATCACACAAATAGAGGACAAGCTGCGAATAAGAAGGATGATATTGTGGCGTTAATATAATATAAATACTTCTATTAACGTCTGTTCACTTTATATATTTATAATATCAAAAGAAGAATTCCAATGATTTCACTGGTAATAAGGTCAGTTTTATTTTAATACTAGCGATACTTTCTTCTTTCTTAAGCTATGAAGAAATTGTTTCTTTCACTGTATTTTAAAGTATAAAGACAATTCTCTTTAAAATATTTTAAGCATTAATTCATTTTCTGTCGTATTTTAAAGCGATATCTTAATTCAGAAACAAGTGAAAGGATATCGTGAATGTTATAGAAATGTCGCAAGTAATGTAGCGATCATTACATTTCAAGTAGAATTTAATAATTGTTTTCTTCTATCCAAAAATTAAAAAATACTTTAAATACAAATAAATATACTTTAAATATTACAAAAACAACAGAATATTAAAAGTATTATGGTATTATCGTTAATCTCGTGAACAGCTTTAAATGGTAATAATAATTAATAATTTTAGATATAGAGTTTGTAATAATAGAATGATTAGTTGTAAAGTGAATTTTGTTAATTTAAATAAATTCTTTTATTTCATAATTATAAATTGTTTATAAAATTAATAGAATTGTTCTATAAACGTTGTAAAAGTAAAATTTTAAAACAATTAATAATTAAAATGGTAATAAACACATTCGAAATTGTTTACGATCGAAAATGCAAACGGAGTTGTGCAGTAAATCCCTTAAAAAATATATTTTGTTTTATCTTAACATTAATGTTAATTACGTTGCAAAACTAAATTTATTATTTATCTGGATGAGAATTTGTCAGTGGAAGAAGTGAACTTTAAGTGAAATTTCTTTGAGCTACAATTTTTCAAATTGTAGACCAATAAATTCTCACTGTCGTCCGTCCGCTGTCCGTCTGTCCGTCCTTTCTTAATCTCTGGAATGTCAGATAGGAAAATCATAGTGGAAGAAAACCCTGTATAACTACATACGAATGTCCAATGCAAACGGGAAGTCACGTTATTTCAGTTGAAAATTTTTCCGATAAGAAGTTAGATAGATGATCGGCAGGATTCCGTTGATAATAAGAAAAATATAATGTATAGGGGAAAGCTATTATTATTTCGAGGTTGAGTGCATATATTTTAAATTAAAGAAATTTAAAATATGTTTAAAAATTTCAATCCGGCATTGTGATGATGTCACAATAAAATAATTGCTGTATTATGTAAAATAAATTATACGCAATAGACTGGTCAATACAACGATAGAAGGAATTTAATATGCATATAAGCTAAATTTTTTAAAATATTACCATTATTATACGTAGCGATATTTTCGTTATTATTGTAAAATATTTTTGAAATTCGCTCTTACACACAAATCTTATTAGTATATATTTTCATGCTACTTTCCGTTGTTCGATATGATATAACTATTTTAATATTAAACTTCTTTATACTTTTATAAAATTTTAAAAATTCGAGTGAAGATATGTACTTATACACATCAATGAATACAATAAATACAATCCACGTATTCTATATGTAAATGTTATAATAATAAATTGAGAAACTGTATAAATTGTTACAGGCTCTATCCTATTTTTTAAAGTAATTCCCGTTGCTACATTTCTGAATTCCGATTATTTATAACAACAAATTAAGTCTCTCAAATGAAATATATTCCTAATGGCACTCTATTTACTCTAAATTAAAACATTTATTTAACATTACTAACTTATTTATACTACTTTACAATATAATATTATTCTATTTGTCACAGAGTGAAAAGATAAACTGGAGAATTCCGTTTATTATAATAGGAATATTGACACTTACGTCTGGTTTGTGCATTGTGCCTTTACCCGAGACCAAAAGTATTCGTTTGAACGATGCCATTGTCAAGTGAGAAATTATTAATTTTTTAGAAAATAATTACATTTTATATTATTATCGTCATTTAATTGACTTACGTAAGATTCATAAAACTGTATTTGAAATAATTTATACAAATATAAAATAATATTTTGTTAAATTTTTGCAGTAATACGCCAGAAAATGAAGAGGAATAATAATGATAATAAAAGAAACACAGACAAGAAGAATGAATAATATTCAGTAAATTCCTGAATTTGTAGTAGTAATGTTAAAAACATATACTAAAGATTACGCGAGAACCACTATTTTACATGGAAAAGTCATTTATTTATGGGGAGAAGAAATAAATTGATGTTAGTTAAAGAATATATATTTTAGTGGCCATTAGGATTGCCAGAAAAGTCTTTGAATACAAACAAGCTACAAAAATAAAATGTTCGTAAACGATCTTTTTGTTATTAAAAAATATGCTCCTATTTACGGTATTAAGTAAATATAGCAAGATCTCGTTTAGCGCTTCCTCGATTAACGCTGATTCGATATAACGCGGTATACTCGAAGCCGAAAAAATAGCTCAAATTTACGCTTATTCAAATCATCGTGGTATTTTATTGATTCGTACATAATAGGAATATTTTCGAACACGAAGCAATCAACAAAAGGTGGCATATCGTCGTAGCGTTGTACTTTTCTTAAATCTATGTTTGTTTGGTGCAATTTTGAAAAAAAATATAACACCGTGGATGTTATAAACAATATCGACTTCGCTTGTCAAGAATTAACTGATTAATTCATAAACGGACTGTGTAAGAAGGTATGGCCGGAGGTATCCAAAAATTCTGAACGAGAAGAGCCTATTGTTGACCAAATGGTCAACCTAATCGATACAGAAGGACTAGGAGATATAGACGAAATATACCACGTACATTGTTTTTAATTACAATACATTCATTGGTGAAGAATAAGCTTCGAACATTGATAGGATTGTTCGATTACTATAAAATGGGAGGCATGCAACTATGTCTCAGACAAATATGTAAATGGCTAGAGTTGTGGATTGATTGTAGGCTAGTTAATGTCATCAAAGTGCCTTAAAATCGCAATAAAAAGGCTGGTAGAGACTCAGTATTTTCAGAACTTTATGGAACTGCTATTTGGAGGTCTTGAAACGCTACTCATACTTGTATGTATATTACGTCTTTAACCGTGTTATACAGGTCTGACGGAGTTTCAAAGGCCACATCATTGGGTCGAAGAAAGCAAAATGATAGTTTCCCCTAACTGATCGTGTTTTGGACTGTTTTGTGAGCAGGGGTTAAGTGCAGTGAATACGTAAGTGCAATTGCACTTTGGTTATGATGCCCTCCCCATACAGCCACCGGAAGTCAACACATAGGTGATCTGCCGAGGGTGTGTGTTTTATATGTTATATACGCGAAGAAACCCGGAAAATTCCACACGGCCAGCCCGTTGACGATGCGAAAACAGACCACCTACTACTAGGTTAAAATGGTTTATCCGCATTACTTTCCCATTTGTTACGCAGATAACACGGGAAAGTAATGGAAACGTGTCAAATTTGAATTTTAGGCTTTTTTAAACCTCGACATTTGAGAGTCGTGAACTGAAAAAAATCAATAAACGTGGAAAAAATTCCCTGGATGTGTGCGAGTGGGTGAGTTTGCGTATCTGCGTGTATTGTCGTCTATTTCGACAGATATCTCAGGATGGGGAAATGTTTAAGAAACGAAATTTGGAATTGTAGCTTGTGAATAAGGGTCATTCGTGGGCATGTCTGTAAGGGTCAATCTTGTAAGTAAGCGCTATTTTTTGGTGGATGAAGTTCAACGGGGTGGAGAGATCGAAGGGTCATATCGCGTATGGGATCAGATGTAATAAAGATTTTACTCGTTATTCGCATTTACAATTTTTAAAAATAAAATTCATCTCTATCTTCAAAATTAAGCGTTTTGACATTTTAAAATAATTAGTAATGTAAAAGTTATTTCTTTAAATAAATATCTCATAAGAGATGTCGCCAAAGACAATTTTACTTTAGGATAAATATAGCTGTGTTTCACCGGAAATGTTACGCAGTTCGTTGCTGGATTTTTTCGTTTATAAAGGTTTATCATTCGTTTCTTTCGAGGATCGAAGCATCTCTTTGCTCCGCTAAATCATTATTGGAATCATTTTTTGTTAAAAAATATTCAAAAAGTATTAACATAAACTGCCTCTATTTATTTTATTTGTTAGGCAATACACCTAACAAATAAAATGAAATAAACAGATTCATTTTACTCATTTGTTTGAATTGTACACAGTTTTACTTTCGCCAAAATCGTTTCTGCGTAAGGCAATAAAACTGTTGAGGGTTTTTTCCACATAATAACATTTTACAAGCCGATTTTTGTGTTTGAATTTTGTCCGTGCAAATCGTTTTTAATTGCATAGCAGCCTTTTCCTTTGCCACATTGGCAATTGGTGAAATTCCTGCTACCACTATTATAGTAGACATGGTAATTTTGTAATTCTGCATCCATTGTTCTACAAACAGCCTTTTATTTGAATTATTTTTGTCCATTGCGATAAGTAATCGCCACATACGTGACATTTAAGAGAAAGACTGCGTTATATGTTGTCATCGGGACATCGGAGTAAAAGTCCCACGCAGCCTTTGTCACTAATTCCAGTTTTGTTAAAATGAGGTTGGATCTGTTTTAATCATATCTGCGTTGGCAAGCCGGGACAGGTGATAAATCAGAACCACGCCCAGAAATTTATCCACTTTGATGCTATTGTTATTCACTTTAATTGACGTTTTATCTGCGACTTATAATAATCTGTTATAATTTTACGTGTAGAGATGAGTAAAGTTACAAGACAAAGAAACACACCCGTGATGGGTACGTGTTTAATTTAATAATTTATAGTGAAGTTACAGCAGAGAAAATAGACACATAGACTAAAATAAAATGAAATGTAATAAATATATACAGAAAGGTATATAAAATCGCGAAAAATCAGGAAGTAGTTACATTAGTCAAATATCATAGTTATAATTAATTACATATTTTATATATTACACTACAGTTATTCAAACTAAGAATATGTTCAATACGATAAGATAAAAGTATGCTTGCACCCCGAGATAACACAATTATAAATACAGTATATAATCAGTACGCGTATGTACGAAAGACAATGGTGAAAGAGTGAAAGTTCCAGGATAGAACCAGGAAGGGTAATGGAAGACAGCCATCGAAAGAAGTGAGAGCACAAAGACAACAGTGGGGAAAAGCAACGGATTTAACTGTTAGCAGGAACTCAGGCGAGCCTGAGATAGCTCTTCACAAGTTGAAGAAACTGCTGATAGTTCGTCCTGTCTCGAACAAGCTGTCTGTTGTCACATAGCCAGGAGCCACCATTGCTTTCAATGACAAATCTCATTGGATGAAATACAGTCCAATCTCGGGTTTCGAACGCCTTGCTTTTCGAACAATTCAGTTTACGAACAAAATTTTGAACGCCATATTTGCCCCGATTGTCGAACGAAATACCAGGCGATGGTCATCATCCCGTGTAAAAGAAAGTCGACGAGACCGATCAACGGCAGGACTACCGGTTCAGAAGTTAGTGGTGCCATGATTTCATCATTTCACGTAACAAATCGTCTATGACGTTCCTATTTAAATTAGATTTCAATGAGGAAAATATACTCTATAAATTAGAGATAACCATCATACACGATACAGATGTATTCTGTAAACTGTAGAGAAAACATTCCTCCCCTTAACCAAATACGTATAAGCAGTAGCATACGGAGCCTGAAATATAACGTGCAACCTGACTTACAACGGCAGATAATACAATTTCCTTGAGTTTTGAATTAAATTTGTCCATTTTTCTACAGATGAAATCTTTCGTACAGGCTTGTATCATAAAAAATTCCGTCACTCAATCCCAATTGATCTGCATATAAAAGTGACAAATTTTATCAATATTATGCTAGAGTATTAAATAGAACGTGCTCAGCAAAAGATTATACAATAACCAAACACCTTTATCGTTGCCGAGAAAGTTTATTAACTTGTATAAAATTTTAAGAAATGACAAGGATAACATTATGAAGGAAGAAAAAGCAGGAGTGTATAAGATTCCATACAAAAAGGCACAGCTGGGAATTAGGAAAGTATATCTTGGCGTTATAACAAAGAATTTGAGTGTAAGACTCAAGGAGCACCAGTATAACATCAGAAAAAGTTCAACGCGACGGTGCTTACCTTACCTTAACCTTAAATGGAGCAGTCCATCCTTCCTGACAGTTCGTCAGGAGGTTGGTACTCCAACTTTATTCACGACCTTGCTTCGCATCTTGCTTTGCAAGGGTTTAAATACATACATGCGGACGTAGCCGCTATATTATTATCCCGACATTGTTATCTAATTTATAATTTATTTGTATCCGGATAATGTTGATGAGTTCGAAAGTTCACTCATGTTAGAATGTTTGTTAAGTTTTTGAGTAGTGACAGTTTGTCTTTTTCTTGTCTAAGCTCCTATGAACTCCCCTAACACTTTGTGCACAATACTCACTTCGGTATTAAGACGCGGTACGCGACGGTGCTATCCCAGATGGCTCAAACCCAAGGCTCGGTAGTTAAATGGGACATTATTATTACCCGTGAGCACTCCCAAAGTTAGCGAAGACCGCTGAGAAAATAGAGATTTATAAGAGCAAAATAGAAGAGACATGTATAAATGCGAGAGACATGGAAGGCCTTTCATCGGCCTGGAAGTATATTGTTAAGAAGTCTGCCTGGAACTCATAATTTACACGTTTATTTAAGGTTTTAAGTAGTAGCAGTTGATAGTTATATTTAGTAGTTTTTCTGAGTTTACTTTTATTTTTTGTTTTTTATAATATATATATTTTTATACATTACTCGTATGTTATTTTTTAATCCGTTGTCAGTTTTTTTTAAAAATTTAATTATTTGTATTCGATCTTGTGGAACGAAAACGTTCCAATTGTCCGTTTTCAACCTGACGATGGCCTATGGAGTAGGTCGAAAACGTTTGTTTTAAATGAACTTTCTCGGCATCAATAAAGGTGTTTGGTTATTATATTATGCTAGAGATTTTTTTTTTTTTTTTTTCAATTTTCACTTTTAGCACTTGTGCCCTAATAGGTTTGTTTGCTTCGATAAGATACATCAGTGGGCGATTTGCCAGAATATGGAAAATTGCCTCCTCTTCTGGAGTTAAAAACGGGTATAAAATCGAGAGAGCGCCACGCGGCTAGCCCATTGGTGAAGTAAGAACCCGCGACCGATGCTCAGTTATTTTATCTACTCGGCCTCTTTTTCTTCAAATTGTAGATTTGGATTCTATTTAGTAAGGAAATGTTTGTTTGGATCAGTATTGGAGACACGAAAACGTATATGATAGGGTATGTTTATGTGTATGTGTTTGGTACGATATATAATAAAGCAGCCTACCAGTGGTCGAGTGAATAAAAACCACAGCCAAACGCCGGTAATTGGACGTGGGTTTTCGCCTGGCCAACCCACGACAAATCACGTGGCGCCAGTCTTTCATAAAAAGTTATGTCGGGAAGCAACCCTCTCGGCATATCGTCCATGTGTCGCGTTGACATGTGCAACCAAACAATTTAAACAGGAAAAATATGTATTTTATTAGAATACAACATTTTTATTATACCGAAAACGATAATTGTGACATACAAACTATAATTGTTTATAGACTTTTAAAAACTCCTTTCAAGTAGTTGCAACATTAAATTCATATTGTCATAAACGGAAAGTAAAATTTCCACTAAGATGTCCCTCTTTTGCTTGTATTCGTTCGTGTCCTCACTCGTCAAACTCATTATGTAAGGAGAAGGCATCGACTCTTCAACTATTTTCGTTTTAAAAAATCGAAACAATAAATTATTTAAACTTATATAACTTATTCATATCAAATTATTTAATACCGATTTGCTATCTCCTATTTACATTTCAATTAGACTTAAATTTAAATACAAGAATATAACATAAAGCATTTGTATTACTTAAATATAAATGAATAAATTAAAATAAAAAGTACAGGTAATCAATAATTACCTCCTTTATTCATGGAATCATTTTTGAAGAAATAGTCCCTTATGTTCCGCCATTCTTTGAAAATAGAACATAAAATAACATCAGTTATACATTTTCGGACAAGTAAGTAAAATATAATTAATGTTTTAAAAATTGTTCGGCGTCGACAAAGATGCATTCTTCATTTTGCAACGATCATTTTAGGGAAAAATTAGTGTCTTTCTAAGCAACTAACACAGGAAGTTCTAATACCGAAGACGCATACTTCTAACTTTTTAAGAAAAATGTACAAAATGTTCGTCCTTAGCTTTAATGCTCTTGCAATAAAGAGAAGGATCAACAGCTCGAATAAAACCACTCGAGGATTCACTGAAAAAACAGAAGACCAACAATATTTAAATTTGATATATTGATCTTCACATTAAACAAAATGCACTTTAGACGCTAGTGCCATTAACTGCAATTTCCTAAGCTTATTTTAATTTATAACCATTATCATTAAATGTTAGGATGATATTTTAATACATGACTTTGAAGAAAAGCTTATCTTATATAACAGGAAATATGTACTTACTTTTCTCAGCTTCTTTTCGAATTTTATCAAGTTTCGATTCATGTGAGTAATCGGGTGGAAAATTAGTCGTAGTTGCATCATCGTATTTATTTTCGAACTTCTCTAATTTTCCATTATAAGTGTTCGCCATAAGTGCGCCGTAATTATGCCCTACTGTTAAGTACAACACTGTTAAAACACAACTGATGTGCATCAAGGATCCGAGCAATGTCATATCAAACGAATTCTTTAGCGAGCAAACTTACGAAAACTCTTCAATGAACACAGAAAATTTCATCACTCAATATATTTATAGGTTAAAATTTATGTAATATAACTTTGCATGCGAATTATTACGTTAATAAACCGTTTTTTTCTTATCATATCCTTATTACTATAAATTCTTTTTTAATTCTTAACGTTAATAACGTTAAATAACGTTAAATATTATGTTGAAGAAAATCGTGATATTTACTTTACTTTTATTACATCAATATTTTCTTACAGTTTGTTAAAGTTTTGTCGTGTTAAATAAAAATCATAATTGAGTTTTACACAAGTTTCTAATATTAATATTCATGACTTATGGGTATAAAAATCGAAATATGTCAATATATAGAATTTTCTGTGCTCTTTCCCATCTTAATTTTGTATTTATTTGAACGAGAATCTTGTTATCATTAATTAAATCAATTTATGCTGAAAAGTATTACAGATTAAGAACAATAGAAACTGATTAAGAAGTTAATAAATCACTCTAACGCTTTGCTGACACCAAAATATTTATTATTATTTTTTTGGCAATATCATAATCTCTCATTATTACTTGATGACAAGTTGAAACGTTTTTGGTAAATATCCTATAAAACTTTTTTATTATTTAATAATAAATTTTGTATTTTATTTTTAACTCATTCCCTGTGAGCAACAAGACGGCCTTTTCTCACATACTCATTGAAGATTGGCCAGGTCCAGAATAAAAATGGGAGAAGCTGGGTGGTAAGAACAAGGCTCGACATATGAAGGACACACCGTGCATAAAAAATTCTGGAGGTTTGCTACTGGGATTCAATTTCGAGTCTGCAAAGTTGTATTTGACGCTTAACCTCTATGACCATCCGTTCCGAAATTGGGTAGGTAAAATGACGACCATTTCTGATTAATCTGTAAGGTTGGTTAGAAATATTTTATTGAGCGTGTATCAAGCACTAAAGTGGTGTTTTTAAATTGATAAATCTTGGAACAATCCTTGTTCAAGAATTTCAAATCTTTTACGTGTAATCTCTCTCAAAAATGCTAGATCCTGTCCCTCATCATCCGGCTAGTTCCAATAAATATGCCCTGATAGATATAATTAAAAATGACCTCTTATAGCCATTAGGCCAAAACGGTATTTAAGAGATTAAAAAAAAAAAAAAAACGCTAATTTGAGTAAAAGATAGTTTGTAAAGCCATACACTTGTGTGTTTAGAATTTTTCTTTTACTTCATTATTTATTTAAAGGCTCTTTTTGTGGTTCACGTAAAGGAAAAGAGCCTTTAAATAAATAATATGGAAGTATAAAATACTTGTATAATATAAAGGCCTTTTTACTGCTACATGGAGACGTTTTCCATGCCCATCGTGAGGTTTGCCCAATCCCTCGGTAAAGGCGGCTGTGTAGCGAAAGATTGGGTACGACATATTTCGGACAGACAACCCTATAAATAATTCGTGGTGTGCTCGCGCGGAATCGATTTCGAATCTCCGACGGTAGACTGAAGTCTTAATAGGCTTGGCCAGCCAGTAGATAGCATGAAAGTACAAACAGAAATCGATGAAGTTGTTCTAATGAGGACTATGATGATAATTCTTATCATTTATCAAGTAATTAGCAAGAAATATGTGATCAAAATCACTTAAGATTAAGCAATATGTACAACTTAGTGTTAATTGACATATTTATATAACTTGTATGGATTCAATTCTGTAGATAATAATTTAAAATACTTAAACATTTTAAATACTACACCGAACAGAATAGGCCTGTAATTATCGTTAATATATTGTACTGTACATCGTAATTTACTACATATTGTAGACTTCTTCAGTTCTTAACAATGCTCGATTGTTATGAACAATGATATGTATTAGGCAGAATAACAGTTTTTTGTTTCTGTTTCCAGTGGTGGTGAAACGGGGAGTAATAACAGTTTATAATAAAATAATTAACGAATTTAACTCATAGGAGAAATAAATATCTACCTGATACCCACTTCTTTTTGGTATAATTCCTCGAAATAAAAATTAGGTAGTCGTTAAAAGTATATTACCAATTGGAAAATTCTCATAAACCGAAAGATTAAATCTAAGTATGTCTTTCCGAGAAAAATTATGTTATGATAAAGTAATAGGCCTACTAACATCTATTAATGTCAACTCTGTCAAACCTGTAAAAACTATACAATATTTAATTAAATTTATATAAAATTAATTTATTCAAAGACAGGAAAAATCTAGAAATTTATCAATCAATCACCCCATGCTGCGGGTCTTCTACCCCACGCGTATTTGTCATAGATTGTTTTTAATTCAAGAAGCAAACCTGCGACCCCTCAGAAGGAAAGAGCAAACCTGTAAGGACTTCGGGAGGAAGTTAAGTGCAATAAATTGTCAAACATATCATTCATACAAATCTACATATTTGCATTAAAAATTTTATCAGAGTCAACTTATGGATGACACAAATATTCGCTATTTTCAGTGATATTCAGCTTCAATAATGGCTTATTGCTTGGGAATTTTCAGTCTGAATGCTAAAAGATAAAATCCAGCAAGGAGTTGCTTGACTTTTCCGTCGTGTGGCGCTATCTATTACGATATGATATTATGTTATAATATTTGTTTTCAAAAACTTTTATAGTTTTAATTATTATAAAATGACAAACAACTTAATTTTGAGGACGGGGATGAATTTTCCATAAAAGTCCTTCGATAAGGCACTTCCCTTTGAATGATCGACTATGAGTTGTATTGCCTAATCCCATCAACGCAATCCACTGCAATTTATCAATGGTTGAAATCATGCAGTAAAGCGACACAACACATAGGTCAAAAGTAGTAGAAAAACTGTACACGTAATGGGGAAACATCAAAGTCTCTTCTCAAAACTGATACAGCTTTGATACAGTAGAACAGTATATTCGTCACAGTATATATTACAGGGATGGTTTAGACTATCATACGTCACTGTTTGTTAGAATCATTTGAAACAAGTCAGAAATCTGGAATATATCCGTATGATTAATTGTTCAAAACATTGAACGTTCAAATGAAGGGCTTTCTGTGGGTAATTGGATGTTATTTTGATATAGAACACGTGAAGAAAACCGGGAAAATTCCACGTGAAAACCCACAACAATCTACCAGAAATTTGAAATGAATGCAGAAATAAAAAAGTAAATGTGGAATCAAAAGCAGAATGTTTCTTTGTTGTAATTGTAATTTGTGTAATCAATATTTTAATTGTATACATTTTCTGTTTTAAAATAATTAAAAATATAATTTAATAAATTCATTTTAATTAACAAATTTTAGAAAATGCATTAAAATTTATTAATTAAAATTAATAATAATATTTATGAAACGAACTGAAATTAACATATAACTATAGAAAAATATTTTATTAATTCGTGTGTGGAAGGTTTCTATTCCTCTTCACCATGTAGTTTGAAAAAAAAAACAAAATTACCATGACAATAAACTATGCTCTCCACTAAATTAGTAGTGTCTTGCCCCTGTACAGCATTGTTTTCCTAATAACAACAGAGTCGTACCGGTTATCTATCTAATTTCATTAGGAGAGAGATTTTTGAATTGAAATAACGTGACTTCCGCTCTAGACCGGAAGTTCGTATATAATAGTTAATCGGAGACTCTTACCAATTAAGAAAGTGATATTTCTTCACTTTCTTAAGTACAAAATATTGAATGCGGATATATTAAACAGTAGACTGTTGCTAATCCGGCTGTTCCTGGCACAGATAGTGCCAGGAACAGCCTTTTACTGAGAGTGTAAACCTAAAGGCAAAGAATGACGCAATCCGTCGTCGTTCGATACTGATTCTTTTTGGAAGCTGATGAGGAAATAATACAAGAATGCGCTGACAAGCAATACAAGAAAACAGGGAGTGAATCCACTAAAGTAACGGATTCATGAAAACGATTCTTACAGGATTAATCCTATCATTTTAGATTACGTGGTGTTTCTCCACTATTACAACATTGGTGTTAATGGCAAGTTTCCATATTACCACTTCAGTTTTATCTTCCTCGATAGTCCTATCACAGTTTACTGATTTCTATTGACCCGCTTCATCATACATAGGGCCAACCAATGTTGGGTAGATAACAGCACGGAACATACTGGTACTTGGGTGTCACCAATTAAAATTCCTCAATAACTCGTTTGTATCGATTGAACGCATTTCAATTGTGATTTAAATTTAGCTGCTCTTGCGCCGAACTATTTTTGTTTAAACAGGTTATGTCACGCAATTAGTTTCAGTAAAGCTTTTCGCTTCCGCGTTAGACAAGTTTCAGGAATAGTAATTTATATTTTCCGCTCTAAGCAAGTTATGTTCTGTACACGGTTTGTTTTAGGATAGGATATTAATAAGTGTATTAAAAGTAAATTATATAATACAGTATATAACAACAGTTCTTTCTGTTTGCGGATGCAAATCTAACTCAGCTAATAAATAATGTAATTCATTATTAAATCAATAAAAAGTTAATTAATTTAACGACACTATTAAATAATTACCTTTGGTGAGGTTCGTGCCATCTGTGATGTTAATCTTTGCTAATCCGTGTTTATAAACCTTGTACCATGCTGTTCAATACATTTTGTAATGTGTAAAATGGGTATGTGAGGTTAGACAAAATTCTAAAAATTCGTTAATAAACTTACTTGTGTTATTTGGTTTCTTCTTGAATGACGAATACTTTTCACTGACGTAAATATCTTCATCGTAATCATCGTAATAATACATTTCTGATGGATAGTACGGATACTCACGCTGACCGCGTAAACTTTCAGCGTAATGAATTGCTAAGCATAACACAAAAAGATAGAAATGTGCACGCACAAAGAATGCCATCGGAACCACGTTTTACAACACTGAAACGAACAGACTAGCAGACGGACAGTGAACGAATGCTCACAATCTGAATGGTTGTCAGCTTTTATAATGGCTTGTACTGCCAATTTCAACGTTAAAGAGCTAAACGTAATTAAAATATATATAAGTTTGAATTATTTCTAATTAAAAATGAGTTAGATTTTTTCAGAAGTATTTACAATATCGCATGAAAAACTTTCGTGAGTTTCGTATCAAAAGTATAATTCAGTTGAAATAAAGATTAGATTTCGTGTAAATTATAATAAAATGTCGGAAGATTAATATTAAATTAAATTGAAATTTCCCGAAATGTTATTTTTGACCTCGTATACTAAGAGGCCCATAAGCTAAGTCTAGCGTGATGATGAAAGACGAAATCCCTGTTATCGGTGACACATTTAACGTCTAAAACATTTCCTAGGATATTGAACCACTTGGATTTAATTCCAAGTTCCCCAAAAGAGCAAGTTATCCCCATAATCCACTCGGCAATCAGACATTCTCATTATTCATACAAAAATATACGAATATTATGCAAAATTTATAATCAACTTTTCTGCTTCAAACATAGTCAAGGTTTAAGTAGGCCTACGGTTTTAGATTATAAATCAACTTTTCTTTTGTTGTTCCTGAATTAACTCATATTTTCATGTGAAATTCCAGAAAAATTTTCATTAATTTGTAGTGTTTATTAAATAGATAAAACAAAATATTTAGGCACGAATGGTCAAGAGGTTAAGAAGGCAGGCTGAGTCAATAGCCTCCAAGAATGTTTCTAGTATTGGTCGGCCCAGAAATGTTGGGTCCCATTCATCATCACCCTGCCGCCTCTTTGTTGTTCCGCTTATTTGATTACGGCAAAGGAACACGTGGGCAACAATTTTTAGGAAACTGGCACCTATTTAGGATTTACTAACGTAAAGGAAATCGGAAAACTCCACAAGGCCAACCCATTGGCCAGGCGAGAACCAACAACCATTGTTCTGTAGTTTTATCCATTTTTAGTAGGCCCGGACGAATTAATAAATGGATTTACTTAGTCTCCACATGGAGGAACGAGTTACAAAGCAAACAGAATTAAAGCAATCCTAAAACATACAGCGACCGGATGGCCGAGCAGTCAAAGTCGCAGGTTACACGAAGTGGGAAATTCCGGCTCGATCCGGACGGGTCGAAAAAATCCCCAGGAATTTTTTGGGGGTGGGCCGACCGGATATATCGGCCCACTGTCCTTCACCACTCGGTCGTCCTATTGTGGGCCTGGCCGAACCCATAATTGGCTTGCTACGAGATGCCCTCTTAGTACCCACAGGGCGGAAAGAGTTTAAAAAAAAACAAACGGAATTTAAAATTCATAAAAATATTACTTGATATTTTTATTTAGAATTTAATTTTAATAAAGTTAAAAGAAAATTTAATATCGTACACGAAACTAATTCACGTACTTTGTTTATTTGATATGCAATGAAGCATTGACAATCTTAAAAATTTCTTACAGGGGGGACACAATTCGCAAAAGGTTTCATTTTAATTTTCATAGAATTAACATGTGAGATTTATTAATTTTGCGGATACCGAAACCGATAAAATAAAAATTGTATTACTGAAAAGTACTAACGACGATTAAACGTTGGCTAGGAATATAATATTTAAAAAGTGTCTTTTATTTATTAAATTATTCAAAAATATCGGTTTACAGGGCCGTGGCTGAGGTTGTCGAGGCGTCACTGCCTTATTCGAGAATTCGCGATCCAGTTCGAGTGAGCAGTTTCAGAAATGATTCGAAGACGATGTGTCCTCTCCAATACGTTGGGCCCTATTCCTAATCACCCGGCCGCCCTCGTTTGGGCCTACCTAATTCACAGCGAACCTAGCACAAAGATTCTATTAGTGTACGAAAATACGAGAACTTACACTATAAGTAAAGTATGAATTCGCATACAACTTTTGGGCTAATGTACACCTAATAAATGTATCGTAATTGTTTAATAGGAAAAAATTTCAAAAAAGAAAAAGGGGTCTAGAAATTATTGAAAGCTTAAATTAATGTCCTTATATATTTAGTTCATGACTTGTTAAATAAACTTCAAAGTGATGAGGAGTATGCAATCAGATAAATGACCGAAACTATAAATACGTCGGATACTTACCAGTGGTCAAGCGGATATAACTACCGAATACTGGTAGTTGGTCGCGGGATCGCGCCTGACCAACGGACTAGCCGCGTGTAGTTTTCCGGGTTTTTATCCACGTGCCTAACATTTGAATACGAGCTAGATTCCCATCCGTACTCCCTTTCGCAAAACACCGATGCTCCTTAACCTGCCAAACCAAGAAAGGTCGCATTTTATCCTTCCGTTCTGGGAATCTACGATAGAAAAGCGCGAAAAATGCTAAACGGGCGGTCTGCTCCATGTAAGTCCATCCCAGCCCTGGTCGCTCCCATAATAGACCTAAACAAAGTCACGACAAGTATAATTAATGTATTATAATAATTGAAAATATTAAACAAATAATCTGCGTAAAAATAACAGCTGAATTTCCGAATGATTCGGACATTTGTGCAGTCCAATAACGCTAAAAAATTACATCTGTATAAAATTCTTAGAAGTTTTATACAAGAAATTCTTTGAACACGTATTAAGAAATATACCAGAAATGCGTGTGTAATATGCAAAATATGCGTATTACTCGGAATTATAAAAATCTAAAACTGTGTTTAAATCACAAGCAAAACTAAACACGACTAAAATGAAATTCTAAAACATTCCAAATGCATATTATAGAATAAATAATGCTTAGTTGCTGCGAATCATGCATATTTTCAACGCTGTTCTTTCCAATTGGAATTCAAAATATACTAAAACTTGCATATGAGATAGAAATACTATTCCACGAATCCAAACTGCAAATTTAATTACAATAAATTTGCTCATTCCTGAAATGATATTCTCTTCTAAATCTAAATTATCACCTGCCTTTATTCTAGAAATGCCATTATTAATTCAAACATATTCATTTGGAATAAAGAGATAAATTAAGTTTCGACTCGAATTATGCTTACAAGCAAAATATTTAGAATCGTACCAATTCGGTACTTGGTATTTGGCTAATTCGTACTTATATAAATGAGTAGGTTAAATCGTCTTCTCTAAACGTCTTTGTCCCCTCGTCTTTCTTAAACGAAGACGTAAACACTACACGAGTGTTTCTGGAGGACAAATGTAACTTTCGTCACTTATTCATCGTATTTTACCAAAATTGTCGCTGGTAATCGAGAAAACACGATGTCGACAATCGAGACTAGAGTTGTAAATCTAAACGAAGAGTTGTGTTTGCAATGCTTTCTGTCTTCATTCACATCAATATCGGTTGTATACGGATGGAACTTCTTCAAACGGTGCTCCTGCACCATAAACAGCGATACTTACTTACGCAAAATTTTTATGAAATTTTACGTTTCCTTCATCGAATGTTTATACTGGGGACATTTCTTCTTCACTTTTTCTATGCTAATCCCTTACGTATCTGATAAAATGCCTTGCATTTCCTGGTATTCGATTGCCGAAAACGACACCTTTGTAAAAGTATCGATACCTTTTTCTTCTCTGATGTTTAGCCTAATATTCAGTGTGGTCAAAAGATTCAAACTAAATCCAGCAATCAGCTTTTCTGAGAATTCACTCGCGTAGATAGATTACTTTACAGTACTGTGGTTTGTTAGATAAAGATACGATCATTATGTACTTCGGTGAATAATTAAACTGAACCCCCTCCTTTCCTAAAAGTTAGGATGGGATCGACGGTAAAAGGCGTGAGGGCAATCTTACAATGGGATCGTTCCAAAAGGACTTTCTTTTCGGGGTGCGAACTAGTGGCAAATCATAGTGTTCAAAGGTTTTTATTCACTAGTGACAACAACAAATAATACAAGTTGCATAATATTATTTATGAATATATAATTACAAGTTGCCGATGCAGACATTTATTATACGTGGTAACATTCTAGTTCTTTATACCTATTTTAGCTAAATTAATTGCATTAATAATTGCACAAAAATAAATATTCATTTCGTTCATTACTAATATGATTACAGAAATGGAGGGAAGTTAAAGCGCTATTGTACTTGTGACTGCTTCACCAGTCAATACATATGTAGTTCATATCCTGTATATAGTATATATAAAGAACAATGCAAATAGTTTTTTTCAGGTTTACTTCATAAATCTCTGTAGCAATTCAAGCTTTAATGAATAAATGTATTTACAACCAATGAGTAATAAATGTTTCGTTTTGTTATAGTTTTATTCTTGGCACGGTTAAGATAACTTAAAAATAATGTGGTGACATAAAACAGTTTTATTTATTCAATAAAGATGTGTAGTCGTAATTTCTTGGTATTTCTAACGATTGAAACTTGAATATTATTTAATTATATGCACATTTTTAATAAAATTCTGTTTTACAAACACTTGATACTAATCGTGATTCAGTTGCAGTGAGAAAACACACATTAATTGTACGAGAAGAAAGTAAATACTAAGCATAATTTTTACTCATTTCATCAGCAAAGTTGAATATTATTTGAAAAAAGTAATAACAACAATGAAATCAAGTTATTAGATTGATAGGATTTGACAACACAACACTGTGCCAATGGAGCCTGTTGGGAGAACTTTATATAAGAAACTATTCCTATTTAGTTAAAATTGTGAAATTCGGGTTTTATCTAGTTTTTTCCGAATTAGATATTAGAAGCGAACAACAGAATTCGTGGAAAATTTTATATTTTGTTACATCGTAAATTATACACTCAACATCCGAATTCGTCATTCTTTCGTCCTAACAACGATCTCGTGATTTAGTTCCCACGGCGAATCTATAAAAACCGCGTCTTTTTCCCCCTCGGGGAGTGTCATTCGGTCTGCCAGTCGTACGTGTTCGTGGACGAGCCGCGAATTAATTGTTCATCGGAATCGCGGAAATTTGACCTAGTGCCTATAATTTTGGATATTCCGTCGTCTACGGACTGTGCAAAGAGGTATGAAATGCTATTCGTAAACTCTCTGTCGAGCTCCCCCTACGTGTAATTGAAAGTTAGAATTGTAGCTTAGCGAACTTAGAATTGCAATTAAATTTTTCGTTGATTTTAATAAATATTGTTTTGTTGTTATAAAATGGTGTCATTATTCAACTGTTGGCCCCACCTTATCGTCGACCTCATCTCACCTCCCCTCCACTCGCGTAACGCGTAATAAAACGTAACAGCCATTCTTGACATGTGGGTAGCTGAACGACCTGTTGCCGGAAGGAGTCGGACTCTCTCCGATTGCTCCCCAGGCTCACAAAATTACCTGAATGTAATTCGCCCCACGTTTTTCTTTCCTATATCTAAACAACACTTACAATAAATATGGATAATATAAAATATGAGTCATCTGTTGAAAATATATAATATAAAACATATTTCATCTATACATAAGTAATGTAGATCCACACAGATTTATCCGAAGAGACACATAAAAAAGACATGGTTTTAACGTTATCAGTCAGAAAGGAAATGTTCAGCAAACTTATAATAAGTTTCCATTGTTTCTAAACGTACAAAATGGTATCACCTCTGCAATAAACTCAGAAGTATAGTAAAATCAAACAAATAATGTTACAAATCTATGTCATAAAGTTCACATTTTCGTTGTTTCAAAAGCAACTGTTGGCATTTTCTTATGAAGGCGTTAACTCCATTTCAATTGATTTGCATTTGTTTATATTTCAAATCCTATTCTTGTACGATTAAATCTGATTTTGTGTCAAATTTAAAAAATATCTCTTGCATCATCTGTACAGAATACAAAATGGAAAATGCTTCGTGCTTGTAAAGCACAAGACACGCTTGCTTTTGTAAGATGATACAAAAGCTACGCCTGCATTCACTAATACAAATTTTTTTTAGAAACAAGAAACAAAAATTATTATTAACATTAAATCTAAAACAATAAAAAATTGAAGAACAAATACAAATAGAAATTTGATGTCCCTCCGACACATCCCTCCCGACCACGGGAACACAATTGGCAGGAGCAGAGTCGACCATTCTTTGCAAGTTTTTACCTGCTTCCGAATATTTAAATTGAGTAAAGTCCCTGTGTTGAAGACATCACATTTTTATCTGTATTCATTGTTGAATTTTTTAAAATATATTTCATGCAGGATTTTTAAAAAATACAACCTTTACTCACAAAAGATCGTACGAGTCGATGCATTAATATGATAAACATAGAGATGAATGGTCCGAAATACAGAATTTTACGGTTTCATTAGAATTTTAGCCCTAGTTCTTGGTGAAATTCTCTTTAAAATTCAGTTATCGCATTTCTTTTCACATTAGTTTCTGAAATAATTTATGTTTGAACAACAATTTCAAATTTACACATTAGAGACGAAGATTTTTGAATATTGTAGGAAATGTTTATTTCTAATAGTTTTTTATGCGCATGAATCTCGAATAGGCATTAGTGTAAGATTTATGATGTAATGGAATTAGGTAACGTAACACATGGGAAATCCTACTTGGAATGGGAAAATGGCCCCTATTTAGGTGTGAAGGCCTACATTAAATTAATATATAACAGTTCATTCCTGGTAATCTGACACATGCTTGTGAAAAGAGTGGTCGGTGTACCGAAATTATCACTGTAATATCATCCACTAATTATATACCAATCATCTCTAGTTTTGAATTTTTAATCATGTTAAGTGCTAAAGAAATTCTGCAATGGCTTAATGTTTACGAAGCTTTTAAATTCATTCATTAATCATAACAGTTACACCGTATTAATTTACTAATTATATTCTGACCATGTATATTTTTGCCTACGCCAGCACTGTTCAAATAGAGTGGAACCTCGCATAACGTGTGATTCACATTACGAGCAAAGCAAATTGTGAAAAAATGATTCGCTTAAGGAACGACGTTTCGTATAACGAGTGACCAGAAGAGGGGAAGTCCTGGATTGTGCGCATGCTCCATCAGTCTGCGTTTAGCACTCGTTCTGCAAGCATCTTAGTGTCGCTCGAGATCACATTTTTTCAAACTTGTGTTCACACATATAAACATCAACAAGCATTGCCCGTTATGTAATAAACACGCCAAACGATATGCCAAATTCTTGGGCTAGGTAAAGGCAATAATTAAATATTAGAAATTAAATAATTTGACTAGAGGTAGGCAGTTATGCTGCCATCTCGTGTTAAATTGAATGACCAATTCCAAATTAAATTATAGAAATGTCTAAATTAAAAATTTAAAATTATTAAATTTAATACGAGATGGCAGCATAACTGCCTACCTTTAGTCTTATTAATTTCTAAAATTTAATTATAGTCTTTACATAGACCAAGAATCTGGTATATTGTTTGTCGTGTTCATCAGATATTATCTGTGATTTTTTTGTTATCTGCAAATCGAATTAGCATACCAAGTTAGTCATTCCGTGCTAGAAGAAAAGATGATGATTCACGCTCCTTAACAATATATATTGTATAATTTTCTTTGAATAAATGTTATACATAAAATATGTGAGTATTTTTTCGGCGTGGAACGCATTATCGTATTTTACATTAATTTACATGGGAAAAATTGTTTCGCTGAAAGTGTGTTTCGCATTATGAGTAAGATTCTGGAACGAATTATGCTCGTTAAACGAGGTTCCACTGTATCTTAATAAAGTTCAAATGATTACGAAGCCATCCATTTAAAATTATATTTTTAAAAAATATTAATATGTGACGTGTTGCCAGAGAACGTCGTATATTAACAGAAAATAAACCATTTATGCTAAATAGTGTACAAGTAAAGTCGAGTTTCTGAATATTGTAACATCATGAATAATTCTCTTCACAAAATTCTCCAGCAATCCTACGAATCTTCAGAATATTCATTTACGAACGAAACGATTATTTAATGGCGACAATAACAATATTTCAACTGTATTTCCTATCCGGGGCATTGATCTTGGTTATATTTCCAGAGAAAACATCCAAGAATCTTCTAAAACCTCATATACCTTCAAGTTTCTGTGCTGTTCCACAACTCTGGAATACTTTGAAAAGAAATTTCCGTTATCTTGTGTTTGTGGCCATAACGTATTCTGTCGTTAATTTCTCATTATTTCATTGGAAATTCTTTGTCATTAAGGAAGCCATAAATTTCATTGACAAAAAATAAAATAGAAAGAAAATTCTTTTTCAAAGTTACGGAGTTTTTAAGATCTTACCGTTTCTCCGCTTACTTCTTTTGCCGTCATTCTTTATTTTCAACTTTACGTGCATCTCTTTCAGATTTTTCGAATATAACAACTCGTTATGGCGGGAAATGTTCTGTATTTTTCACGTGTCCATAGCTGTGATTATCGTTATTAACGTCAGAACATATACGACGGGATTATTTGGTGTCTATCTTATGTCAGTGTTTTGTTGTTAAAAACATTTGACACACATCTAAAAGAGAAAATACAGGAAAGACATACAGAAGAATGTACATCCGTCTTTTCAGAAATTTCTGTAATCCGTTGCTGTATCAATAAGATGAATCTTATTCTACAAGAGTTGCATTTCTTTGCAGTATTGATACTAGTATCCGTGTCGAGTGTCATCTTTGTATAAACATTATTATCTAAAGACTACACAGAAGAATTAATAGAATTTGTTTCATTCGTATATTTTGCAATTTTATCTTTTGTCCCGACATACATAGGTTATTTGTTTCCAAACTACATTAAAATTTAATATACAAGGTGATCATCGTTGAAGTTTCCCCATTGAGAGCATTTTGTAGCAGTAACAAATAAGCGGATTGACAGAAAAATTTGTATACTGCAAGAGATGCGGAAAAAAATTGCAAAAGTAAAATTTAATTAAAGCTTCGATAGGAGCGCATTACAGGAAAATTTACAAAACGAAACACAGTAAATAACGGAAGCCAAACTTAAATTGTTGTTTTAATCTGTTATCTGAAACATTTTGAGTCACATGTTTATCGCTTTCAAATTTTACACTCGAGCAATGGGGAGCAACATACATCAGTAAACATCTTCTGCATAAGACTGTTTACTGATGTATGATATTTGTTGCCGTTGCTGTTAAGAATTAGGATTTATCTTAGAAACTTTACCAAAACAAAGGAAGTGATTGTTGATTTTGCTAGATATTCGATCGTCTCTCTTGTTTATCTGGCCCGAGGGAGACGAAAATACTAATTGGGGAAAAAAAACAGATTTTCTCCAGGTTATAATTAACGGTATAATTAACTCCAGGATCTCACAATACTGTTTGATGTTGTGATTCATTTTTGAACTGTTGATGCAATGTAGCGCAAAGATACATTTGAGCTACATGTAAAGCCAATAAATCGAATGTAGATAGAAATTAATTGATACACAGAAATTCATTCGCTATTTTGGGATGGGATATAAGACATTATCTAAGTTAGAAGTATGTGAACGTAACTGCCGAGTTTCGTACCATTTGGTAAAGCGGTCAAGGCGTGCATAGCGAACAAACATCTTCATTTATAGATATACAATAACAAGAGCGAAGATTAAAATTATTAGATTATTTCGTACCTTTTTATTATATTATATTATAGTATTCGGTTTATATTTACAAAGATTGTCTTATGTAAGAGATTATCACACCAAGTGCCCAATCTAACACATTTTAAGAATAATTGTTTAAATTCTTTAAATTGTGTACAGTAGAGAAATAAAGAATTTTTTAAAATGTGTGAGATTGGTCACTCAGATAAGATAACCATTGTAGTTATATAAATCAAATACTATAATATAAGAAGCATTAAAACGAAAACCATATAAAGAGTTTGGTTATTTTAACCTATAATTGTCATGTTTTCCGCGATACTCGGATCGTAGGAAAAGGCGAAATTTCATTGCTTAAGTAGACAGCATTTTTCTAATATTAGCTCTAACAAATTGTTCCATTCATAGCCAAATATCAAATGGTAATCTACCAACGAACTAAATTTCGCAGAAAACAAAATATTTAAACTCGTCACCCTCGAAAACCACTTAAAACATATTTTGCGCTGCCCGGTAACCTCGTATTCCCCGTAAATTCCCTATCTAAATGCCAACATACCGCTAGTGTGATAGAAATAAGAGACTGTTGAAAAAGGGTATTGAATAATTCGACCAAAATTAGTCGTTGACCATCCTCTCTTCCGGGAGTAGATTAATATCGGTCTACTATTAATATTTGAAAAGTGATCCGTGTTGAATAGGTTGTGATGCACGTGATCGAATTTGCTAATGTTAACGTCCAAACGACTTCGTATGACTTCTTTAAATAAAATAATCTTTTAAAAAGTGCGAGAATAATTGCTTTTATGTGATAATAAAGTGTTTATATTTTTGCAACAGATTGTATAAACTACGTGGGATTTATGTTATCGTAAAAATAACATTAATAAAAAGTTACTGTGCTGCAATTTGAAAAAATTTTAGACCTATAAATTCCGATTGTCGTCTGTCTTTATCAGTCTGCCGGTCTATTCTTCTTTGATCTGGAGAAAAGAGTTAGACAGATGAAAGTTGAGACAGTTGTGGAAAGCTTAGGACAGGAGGCCCAGATTAACTGTATACGAACTTCCGATACAATCAGAAGTCAAGTTACTACAATTTTAAATTTTCCCACAAAAGGAGTTAGATAACTGGCACGACTCTATTGCTAACAGGAAAAATATCATATAGAAGGGCTATGTGAAGTGCACTACTAACAAACAAGTGCTATGTGCGGCTGTTTCAGCAATGCTTCATAACACGGCAATTACGTTCAAACACTTCTAACGTAGATCATGTCGTACATTCCACCCCAAAATTATCGATTGGATTTCTATATATCAATTAATTTCTGTATAATTTGATTGCAGGTTTTCAACGTAGAATCTATAAAAAAAATTTAACAAAATAATTAACTGAAAATAATTCTTACAAAAAAAATAATAATTTAAAAAAATTACGTTTAAGCGTATGAACATCAAAATAAATAAATATATTATTAAATATTCTTTGCTTACACAGACACAATGTAGTGACAATTTTCAAACACTAGGCAAATTATTCATCTTTTTATTCAGTTGGGACGCTTACTACAAGACGCGTTTCGGGTTCCTGCCCCTCTTCAGCCAACTGAACAATAAAATCAAACGTGAGAAGAGGATACACATAAATACGCGAATTATAATCCGACAATACACAAGAGAACTATGGCCCACGTAGATATAAATATTCAAAAACGCCTTAAAATTTCCATATGCAACAAATACATATATACAGACAGCACTGCATTTTTAGGTTGACACATTCAAAATTTTTTTCTCTTTTGCTAACAGTAATCAGTATACTATTACTTAATGGAACGTACTTCGTTCCATAGGTTGGGCAAAGAACGAACAGACCGACAGGGCGAATTTCGACGAGATTTTTTTTAACATTCATCTATATAAATCAAATTTACAGAAAGGTATAGTAACTTCTATTATACCTGTAATTTGTATCTTAACACATCACTTAAATTTACATAATAACTATTGCTGCTGCTACAAAGAGATCTCACGCACGACCATCTCAACTCTACAACAAATAGGTCTCCATCTGACCATATCATACCTACGTAATCTCTTTCTCTTCTACAGGTGTTTGATATGGAGATTTTAGCTCAGAAAGGCCCTTTCTCCGATTAGACATGTGTATATGATCGCTACGCGACCGAAGAGCCAGCCGTATATCGAAGGGCCTAAACGCACGCGCGGGAAATAGTGGCTTCCGGGAGGACTTTTATGGGGAACTGGCCTCCTATTCAGTTGTTATTGGCTAGGAGAAAACCCGGAAAACTCCTAGCAGCCAGCTTGTCCGAGTCGCGACGTGAACCCACGACTGAACTTCCCAGTGTTCAGGGTCTAGTGACCACCGATGAACGGCAACGGAGACCACTCGGCCACTGGCGGGCCACCTACGTAATCTGGTTTTTTAATTTGCATATAAACCAATAAAACGAATTTAAAAGAATTTTTTGGTATTAAATAAAAAGTTTTATACAAACCATAACAACGATAAATAAAACCTATTAATATACAATAATATTAGTTAATAATTTTTTCCAATTTTAATAACTATTACGCAAATATACATAATATTTGAACTCAAAAGATTAATATCATAACGGGATTTAATATTCTCTAACACTTTTATAGCATTTTTATCCAATTTTCACTAATTTTAACACTTAAATTTTTATTTATGCAATTCTTACTTTTATTCTTAATAATTTCTATACTCTCTTTGAATTTTCTATGCGATGTCTTCTTTTCTTTATGTAGAATCTCTATATTGGATTTATTAATATTACAATTATTTAATATACGATGGTCATGGAATGCAGAATTTAATCAATGGTACTTTAAATCAGCCATATGTTCTTTAACCCTTATTTTAAGCTTACGTTTCAGGTATAAAATACTATAAAAGATATGTTGATGACGTTTTAATTATATACAATAATGCAGAAGTTAAAACTAAAAAAATAGAAAATATAATAAATAATATATACGTATATGTTACCGGCAAAACCCGATTTTACGCCAAACTAGTTTCGCCTAGGCAAAACTAGTTTGGCATAAATCGGGTTTTGCCGGTAACATATATATATAGAGAGATGGCGTGATTCATTTACCTGCTTTTAAGAAATATTAAGAATAATATCGATTTTGTCAATGCTAATCTACGGCAATAACTGTAATACACTACATGTACAGTGCAATATCTTAATTAATACGTGCTCTTTATTCATTCACATTCTTTGAAAGTTTTTAAATTTACCGTCCAAAATGATAAATATAACTTAATGAATTTTGAAATTACATTACCATAAAACGTTAATTTCCATTATGTCAATCAATATTCGCATATTGTTAATTTAGCTAATTAAAACATAAACAAAGTAAGGAATTCAGTATTAACCTTGAGTGCATAATAGGTACGTAGAATATCGAAGAAACGAAGAGAAATTTTAATTTTATTCTTTGAGGCTACAAGTTAGTATAAATCTATTAATTCTTCGTGGAATATTGTCTTTTGGATACAATTCGTCCTTATCTAAACGTTTTACGCGTCATTGTTGTATTTATACCCATGCGCCAAGATTATTTATGGGTTAAAGCGCTTCTATTTAATACATACTTTATAACGATAATTTCCATTTCATTCTTGTTTTCTGATCAATTATCAAAGATTTTTATAAATTTTCATATTGACGATTTCTGTGGCATTCTCGTTTTATGGGATATCTACGGTACGCATTCACGCTTGATATTATTCGGTGCACTTTTAATCTCTCCATTCTTTCTTTACTTGTATAATACAAATGCATTTCACATAATAAATGCGATCGAACTCCTGGACGAAAACGTAAAATGCGCAAAGAAAATTCACTCAAAATTACTGCATTATCAAGACTCGGTTGTTCTGTACTTCAGCTTCGTCCAAGTATTTGTGTGTTTGTTATTTGGCGTGTTATATGTGCGTCACAGGAACACTTACGAATACTCTAAATTACTGTGGCAAGAAAGTTTTTGTAACTTTCATTTTTTATTTGGCGTATTCACTAACGTCAACGTCATTTGTTATGGCACAGGTTTCCTTTGGATTCTTACTTACATCTGTATTCAATCGTTAGACATATTTATTATAGACATAAAGGAAAAAATACGAAGGAAAGAAGTTAATAGCAAGACATCGTTACAGGAACTGTCTTCGATTGTTTATTTTATTAAAAACATCGATAAAATATGCAAAACTATTCATGTTTTGATTATAACAGTTTTCATTCCCATAATCAGCATGGTAATTATATATATGGTACTTTACGTATCTATTACGCACGAACCTCTGTTGATACGCTTTGCAATATTTTGGCTGTGGGCTGTTATAGTAATATATTTTCTTTACTTGACAAGAATTCCTTCGAACGTAAGTTACTTTCATTTTACAGAAAATTTGTGAATTGTATGTCTCCTTACCATATAAATAGTTTAACGACGATTATATAATTGATACATTTCAGATGGGACGGTTTTTCACTTGCATAATGGACATTTATTTCCTTGACAATGACAATAACAAAATCGTAAATATTCTTTTTTAATTTATAAATTGAATATTTTACTTCGATTTCCATTAAAATATGTCTGATTTTTATTACATTTTAAATCAGAACTCGCGTAACGACAGTACAATGAAATGTGTTTTCTTTGTTCTCAGAGGGAAGTATTAATGTCCGTATCGAGAGCCGAAGTGGGATTCAGAAGCAACAATTTCTTTTTCTTCGACAAGCAAGCGGTTTTAAGTGTAAGTTTAATATCTCATATACCGTACTATATTATAATAAGGTACTACATATTGTTTCTACCTGTTATATAAAGAGACTAGCAGGTAGGCCCGGCGTTGCTCGGGCAAAAGTAACGAGAGCGAAGATTAAGATCATTACGTTATAGTCAACCTTACCCGTTTTCACAGAAGAATTGGGTCCCCCTGTTTCCAGACTAATTAGAGAATTTTTAGGTGGGTCTAAAAATATTTCGATTTCCGGCAAAACCGAAAAAAACTGCATCTGTGTCTTGCACGTCGCTTTCTCTTAACACTTCCATTGTTGATGGAAGTGTTAAGACTTAATCCTGTACCTCTCCCCGTGGGGAGGAATTTCGAAAAATCCCTTCTTAGTGTGCATTCTTGTGACGTACCCTAACTGTGTCCCAAATTTCAACTTTCAACTCCTAACCGTTTGGGCTCTGCACTGATAATCATTATTATTATTATTATCATTATTATTATTTTTATTATTATTATCATCATCATCAACTTGTCTCGATTATATATATAGATATATATATTGTAGTATTTATACAAGCAGTTTTCTGTGAAAAGTGTATTTTGTTTCAGTATACTGTCGAATTCATCACACAATTATTTGGATTTATTATAATAAGAAGTAAATCTATCATAAATTAGTACGTATACCACGAAATATTTCACTGATTTGTGACATAATTAATGAAAAATTCAGTTCGATGCTCCTTGCTAACTGCAGCAATACTGCAGATTTTGAAATTGGACGTGACGTTCATATTATGTTGAATCTACAATGACCTTATGTCATCATTTTTAATGCTCGTATCCCGAGAGAGTTGAGGCTGGAGTAGATTTTCAACGGTTTCGATTTACAGCAACGGTATTCAAACGTTAAGTTGATTGTAAGGAAGTTCTTCGTTGATTATTATGGATTCACCAAAATGGAAATTTGCCTTTTAATGTGAAAGAAGAAACGAAAATGTTTTTATTAGTTACGACAACGCAATTCTTTCGTACATTTAGAGTCCTTTTTAACTTCACACACGACAAACAATGCTCAGTTACGGAAAATAACTATTCGAGTCAGTTGAAAAACATGGGAAAAAATTATATCTTCTCATGACACAAAGAAGTTGGACGAAATTGACATTCCTCCCGTTTGCAACTGCGATGAAATATTGCGCAGAAGAGTTAAGAAAACTGTTTAATATAATTTAAAGTGAATCGTTTATAAGCATTAATTAAATAATATTAAACATAGGAGAATGGCATCTCTGACACATAACTAGAAGTCCCATTTGTAGCAATGTGGAGTACCAAACGAATGCGATCTTTTTCTTCTTAATTGTTCACCAGCGGGGGAAAAAAAATTGTATAATCTTTCTACCATTCGAAAAGAGTGCAACTAGTAGAAGCTTTTGCACCTTTCAGAGCAAAACCTCTGTTTGTCGCACACAGAATAGAGAAATATGTGAGAAGCCGGGGGGAAGCACGGGCTGTTCCCTAAATTCCACTTACACGGCAACAGATCGATGAGACCTACTCACGTTGTCTTTGGATGGTTGGTAATATAGTAAAGGCCAAAGACCAAGACCTTTGTCTTGTCAGGCTGATATCAGTCAGGATGAGATTAGGATAATTTAAATCGCATCCTAACTTGCGATTCTTAACAGAATTTTTGAGTAGGAGGGCTCGATAAACGATCGAGTGGGGAGTGCGGTGGGTAAGATCGTAAGATGACCGATTTTCGATTGACAGGTAGACAGGTTAACGAGCAACAAAAATCTTCTTCTTCTTCTTCTTCTTCCTCAGCTTTTCCCATTCTATGTAGGGTCGCTGTTTCTGATGAGTCGCCTCCACTGCTCCCTGTCTTGGGCTGCCTCCACATTCAGATGCTTCCCTCTCAAGTCCTCCGCCACAAGATCCATCCACCGTCTCCGCGGTCGTCCCCGCCTCCTCCTCCCCCTCACTGACATCTGCATAACCCTTCTTCCCACATACTCTTCTTTTCTTCGTACCACATGACCAAACCACTTCAACCTTGCCTCCTGTATCTTTGCTTCTATGTTCGTAACTTTCACAGTCCCCCTCACACATTCATTTCGAACGTGATCCCTTCTCGTAACCCCACACATCCAGCGGAGCATCCTCATCTCCGCCACCTCCATCCTTTTGACATGGGTTTTCCTCAAGCTCACAGTCTCAATAGCATACAGCATAGCTGGTCTCACCACCACCCAATAAACTTTCCCTTTCAACCTAAGCGGCACCCTCTTATCACATAACACACCTGACATATCCCTCCAATTCCTCCAGCCAGCCTGAATCCTGCCTGTCACCTCCTTATCCACACCTCCATCCTCCGCCACAGTCGACCCCAGGTACTTAAAGGTATTGACTCTGCGAAATACGTCTCCCCTCAACTCCAGATCCCTCTCCCGGGCACCATCCACCTCCCCACTACACATATACACTGTTTTACTCCTACTCACCCTCAAGCCCCTCCCTTCCAACGTGCCCAACCACCTTTCCAATTTAACCCTCAGCTCCTCTTTAGTCTCGGCGCACAGAACGATATCATCTGCATACAACATGGTCCAAGGCGCCTCTTCTCTGACCCCGTCCGTGATCACCTCCATCAGCATGTTAAACAAGAAGGGGCTCAGTGCTGACCCTTGATGTAAACCAACTCCCACCTTGAAGCACCGGGACACTCCAACACAGCTCCTAACCTTTGTGGCCACATCCCTATACAGTTCCTGTATCAATCTAACATACTTTTCAGGAACTAGCTTTTCCCTTAGACACCTCCAGAGTTCTTGTCTAGGCACCGTATCGTAAGCTTTCTCCAGGTCAATGAATGCCATATGCAGCTGGGTTTGCTTCTCCCAATATTTTTCCAACATTTGCCGAAGGGCAAAAATGGCATCGACTGTTGACCGTCCTGGCATGAATCCAAACTGCTCTCCTGCAATGGTCACCTCTGCTCTCAACCTTCCGTCCAAAACCCTTTCCAAAATCTTCATCGTGTGGGACATCAACTTTATTCCTCTATAGTTTTTACAATCTTGAACATCCCCTTTTCCTTTGTAGATAGGTACAAGTATACTTTCTCTCCATTCGTTAGGTATTTCCTCCTGCTCAAAGACTTTTTTGAATAGGTCCCATAGTAGGTCAATGCCCTTCCTCCCCAATGACTTCCACACCTCTACAGGAATTCCATCCGGGCCCTCCGCTTTACCGTTCTTCATCCTCTTTAGGGCCCTTTCCACTTCTTCTCTGGTTACCATCTGTACCATGCCCATGTTTTGGCTTCCTTCCTCTCTGTTCTTTGTTTCATTCTCTGTATTCAAAAGTCCCTCAAAGTATGCCCTCCATCCTTCTCTTATATCGTTCTCCCTTCGAAGGACCGTCCCCGTCGTGTCCTTGATCTGCCTTACATGCGAAATGTCCTTCGTTGCCCTATTCCTGATTTTGGCTAAACGATATATTTTCTTCTGTCCTTCCCTTGTATCCAACTCCTCGTATAAATTCGCATATGCTCCTGCCTTTGCCTGTGCCACTACTCTCTTAGCTTCACGCTTTGCCGTTTTATACGCAAATCTATCTTCCTCAGTACGTGACCTGTCCCACTTCCGTTTTGCCTCCTTCTTTACCTGAACAACTTGTTGCACATTTTCATTCCACCACCAACCTTCCTTTTGCACCCTAATCTTTCCAGATGTTACACCAAGCACCTCCTCCGCACAGTTCCTGATAGCCTGGGCATTATATGCCCACCAGTCCTGCACCCCCTCCCATTCTTGCGAGATTTGTAGCAGCACCCTCTCCACATACTCCGCCCTCGCCCTCTCCTCCCTCAAACGAAACCACTTGATTTTCTTCATCTGTGTATTTCCACTTTTCCTATACATTCTTAACTTCATGTCTATGCACATCAACCGATGTTGCGCCGATACCTGATCTGTTGGTATAACCTTACAGTTTATCACCGTCGCAAGGTACTCTCGTCTAGTAAGGATATAGTCAATCTGCGAACTATGAGGCCCACTGTTGAAAGTTATCATATGACTTTCCTGCTTGGTGAAAAACGAATTCACAATCCCCAGATCAAAAGCCACAGCAAAACCCAATATACTCTCCCCCTCCTTGTTGGGTTCCCCAACCCCATGGCCTCCATGGATCCTTTCATAGCCCATGTTCCGCCCCCCTATGTGCCCATTGAAGTCGCCTCCCACTATTACTCTCTCCCCTCCTTCCAGTGTCCTCATTTCTTCATCCAATTCACTCCAAAAACATTCTTTCTCCTCTGTTGCACATCCTACCTGGGGTGCGTACACACTAAACACCACAAGTAGATCATCTCCAAAACTCAGTTTCATTCGCATCATCCTATCACCTCTCCTGTACACCTCTAGTACCTCGCTCCTCCACTTGCCAGCCACCACTATTCCAACCCCATTTCTTCCATTCCTGTTTGCACTGCTATAAAACAATTTACATCCATCTCCAAGTTCCTTCGCCTTGTCTCCCCTCCACCTCGTTTCTTGCACGCACAGTACATCAATCCTCCTTCTCCGCATCATATCCACCACCTCCATTCCTCTTCCCGTCATACTTCCCACATTCAGTGTTCCCACTCTCAACACCTTTTCCTCATGTAGGGCTTGCTTCTTTAACTTCATCCGCCACTGGTGAGGTAGCCCTTGCCCACTTTTCGCAGCTTTAGGGCGATCTAGCTGCGCGTCGCCTACAGGGTACGCCCTAGTTCTCCTTCTATCACAGTTTCTGAGACTCATCATGTAGTTTTGGCAAGAGCAACAAAAATATAAGTTTAATATAGATCTAAAGCTAGGATACATAGGTTACAAAGGATATGGCTAAAATATAGCGATTATATACAGATTTTAGATCGTACAATTGCGGCGTGAATATTCTGTTCCCCGACTATTCGACTATCCCCTGTGCCGCGTGATGCGGGCCTAATTTCCAGAGAGAGAGAGAGAGTTTACAACTTTCTAACAAAATAATTCTATTCTTTATTGCTCGTCGATATGACGTTCGTTTCATCGTCAGGAGAAGAATTCATAGTGGATGAATGACGAATCTATGGCGAGTCCTCGAGTCATTGTCCTTTATGGGGATGTCCGTTCATAGATGTCCATTGAATCTGGCTCATAGAGAATTCTATCGTCTTGACTAGGATTCTTTGTCGAGGGAATGGCGAGTGTCTTCTCCAGAGACAGGGTCAAGTCCGTTTTATGGAGGTAGAGCAGGTCAGGTCTAGCTCTTCTGCTTCATTTAAAACCTCATTATGACAAAACGCCCAGAACTGTCGATGTCTCGTCTTTTTATGCGTTTAGCCCGGGAAAGTTTTCATGTGATCGGCAGTTCGAATGACGAATCTGAAGGTGCGAGATGAAGGGTTACCGAAATGATGCAACGCTGTCGCTTCCTTTCCTCACCTTTCGCAATCGGATGTTATCATTTGGCAACTGAGTGTTAGAATTCTCATCCATTTGTTGATAGAGAACGTCATTCGATCCGTATCCGGTGCGATGTTTTTCCTAACTATAGTGACGGATATTATATAAAAATTTGCTTAAAACTGGATTTTAATATCCTTAAAATCATGGATCTCACAAATTGTTTCTGCATCGGCTAAACATGTATGCAAATATGTTGATCTGTGATAGAAATTCCAACATTGTAACAAATTCAAAGCCGAACCCAATGCACACGGTTATCGCACTGTTCGGTGCTCGGAAGAAATTTTTATTAATATACAAGAGGTATAATAGATAAAGTTTAATATTACTATAATTACTTTAAAAATCACTTTCTGTAACGTGAAACAACAATTCTACTTGTTAATTGTTTATTAGTTTGTACGTTTTAACACGAATAACAAATAGGAGGAAATATATAGATAATAGTGATATACAAATATAACGAGCAAAGGCAAATAGTATTGGAACATCAGATATCAAAGATACTTTAATAGGTACGAGAATAGATAAGTGTTTTTTATCTATAGTTTCATCAGTAAAATGATGTATGTATAGGCGTTATTATTGTTAAAATATTAAGTGTTAATAAAACAATCAATATCTTGTCTGATTAAAAAACCGTATTTTAGTGTATTAGCTTCGAATACTTTACCCTGAAATAAATCACGTAGAGACGTCTGAGAATATTGTCTACATAAATCATAGAGAAAAATTTTATTTCTTTCCTACGGATGCATTGTTTACATAAGCAGTGTACATAGCGTAGTGCGGTTTAAAATAAGCGGTTTGTAAACGAGAATATAGGCTATATCTAACAAAAGTTTTCCAGATATATTGTAGCTAGTAATCCATTCAATGGTAAATCAACTTTGTTTTTTAAAAAATCTAGCAGCGAGTCGCTTGATACAAAGCCATACTAGCATGAAAGTGAAATTTTGTGTAGCGCCATTTGTTATGAGATTTTCTAAAAAATAATTGTTATATTATTAATTTTTATGAAATGACAAAAACCTTAATATTGAGTATAGAGATGAGTTTATAATAAATAAAAAAAGTTGTGAGTGCTATTAACAACTAAAATATTAATGTATCAGCCCATGCGAGATATCTCACATGACTCTCAGCCTTCTACCACCAAAATTTAATAGTGTCAATACTCTTTATATATAAGTTACCATACCATATTTCGTTTTGTCATTAGCTAATGTTTACGCCATCCTAAGGCATTAAACGAAAGGACACTAACAGAAAACACACACACATGTGAGACTCACCCTTATTTACTTAACTGCATCCTGAACTAATTTTCTACCAATACCGTTTTGTTGAATAACTGTCAACTTTCACACCTGGGAATTAATCATTTGGCCAGTTCTCAGCAACTAAATGACGCTTTCTCATAACCCCCCGACCTATCGTCGCAAGATTGTCAATTGAATAGAGACAGAGACCGAATGCCAAGGCAGTCGTCACCCGATCGCCTTGGATTAAGGGGGTGACGACTTTCCTGTGCCAAATTCATCGCCGTGTTGTGCCTTGGAATATTTTCGGATATTACCTTCGACCAATATCGCCGGCGAAGACGAACCTCCCCGAGAACCGTCATCTGAACTCCGATCCAAACCTTCCGAACGTCCAACGAACACTATCGTCATCTCTATCAATCCCAACTTTGTCAGGTATTTATCGCCTAGCGAAATCGATGTAAGCTCTCTCTCTCTCCGACCGCGAAAGTATCTTAGATATTTCCCTCTCTTTCGAGGACCACCTGTATTCTAACGTTATGTGTCCAATAAACGTTGTTTCGTTACTCTAATCTCTGCGTGAGTCACTTCCGGTAAGCTGTCTCTCACTCCAGACCGAATCCGATTGCCCGCGCGCGTGGCCGCTCGCGTGACCGAATTAATCGCCGTCTCGGCTCCCGTGTTCATCTCGACACGGTGGTGTTTATGCTGACAAGGAGGCATCGAGGAGGTGCCGACCCTCCGGTCACACACATATCCAAATGTTTTCCTGTTTTTTGACAATTTTGGGTTCTGGAGGTCTGTAAACGTGGAGATTTGCAAAAACCCGGGAAGGTCAATTTGACACAATTACAATACTTTCCCTTGTTATAATACAGACCTCCTTTAACGCTACCTCGATTTACGCTGATTCGATATAACGCAGTCTGCTCGAAACCTAAAAAAAGCTGAAAATTTACATTGATTTAAATTATCGTGGCATTTCATTGATTCGTATGTAATACGATTATTCCCAAACACGAGCCAATCAGCAAAAGGTGGAAATTCGTCTTAGCGCTGTACTTCCCTTAAACCTAGGCTTGTTTGGTTCAATTTTGGAAAAAAAAAAATATAACATCGTGGATGCCATAGGCAATATCGATTTCGCTTGGCAAGAATTAACTTATAAATGCATGAACGGAGTCTGGAAGAAGTTATAGCTGAAGGTATCCAAGAATTCTCAACGAGAAGAGCCTATCGCTGTATCATTAGGTCGACCAAATTGTTAATTTAATCAATACAGCAGGACTAAGAGATGTAGACGAGCAGGATATTGAGGAGATACTGTATGTTTCTGGTGAGAGCCTTACCAAACACGATCTTCAAGAACTGGCAGAACAAGGAATTCATGTAGAACTGGAAAATAGTGATTCTGAAAACGAAGAACCCAAAGAATTTCTCTACAGATTTGCTTAGTAAAAGTTTGGTACCGATAACTGAAATCGTTGATCAAACTGTAGCGAACGATCTAGATTTTGAAAGGAGTGCAAAAGCGAGAAGAGTCGATTTAGATGCGATTTTCTCTTACCGACATTTGCTTAAGGAAAGAAAAAGAAAGCGACTTCATCGCAAAAAATCAAGATTTTCAGAAGAGCCTGGAACTTTATCACAAACTGAACTTTATATTTCTGTGTGCATATGTTTATGTGTTGTTTAACATATATTATTATGCAAATTCATATAAAAATAACTTAAATAATCACAACACATCTTAAGTTGCCGAGATGATTTATTAAACACTAACATTTTCGGCCTATTCCATTGGCCATCCTCAGGTTAAACCAGAAGATTGAAACATCAGCGTTCCAAAAATGGAACACATTTAAAATACAAAAATTAATAAGGGTAAATAAGAAAATAATAGAATAATTATACATATACATGTAAATGTAAGTGAAAAACAAATTCGTATACAATTGTAAAAATAAAAACAGTAAAATATCTTAAACAAACATTAATATAAATGATTAAAGTATATTCATAAACTATGAAATTATAAACTAAGGTAAAAATTAAGAGTTCGTAGAATTCCTATTATTGAGCAAGAAGGAATCGTAATAAATAATCGAAAGATTGTAGCCAATAAAGTGAATAATCGATTTTCTCGATTATTCACTTTGTTCATTGTTGAAGTATATACTCTATCATTTAGTGACAGAGTATATACTTCAAGGCACACAAAGGCATACTGCCCTTGTGTTATTCCAGTATTAACGTGTGTTCTGGGTGTTTCTTGATACGAAATTATTCGGAAGACTTTTCCTTGAACGAGTTGACACCACGTGACACTTGTATGCGAATAGCGGTTGTGTGAAATGGTTACTGTTGTAAATTACAATGCTCGTATTTATGTCTAAATTGCAATAAACAATTATGTAGTTTGTAAATATAGTGCATCTTGTTGGTTTTTGTCTTAATAATACAGTATTTAAAAGCATCCAAACTGGCACCCAAACGAGCACCCAATCCATTCTAAAACTGCACCCAAAAATCCAGACCTTAGTCATCATACACAGTAGCCACAAATTATACTATCATTTATTAAGACCCATATTTTATCCTTCAGATGCATGACTAAAAAAAGTGTACAATGAACTTAAAACAGGAGGCACAAAAGTATAATTCTAAAAAATCCAGAAACTTTGCCTGTAATACAAACAACTTGCATTAAAAACCTGATTAAGGGCTTTCAAGTATTGCATCAGCAGAAGTTTTTTCCTTTGCTGATCCTTCTATTCCCAACACCACCAGTCATCTGAAATCAAGATAATTCCCTCCCCTTAATTGTCATCAGGCCAGAAGTTAAAACCATTCTCTTAATGTGGCACACACTACAAAGGCTTGCAGACTGATATTTCCAATGTATTAAACCATTAATAAACAAAGTTAGTTTCTCAAATCTAAATATATTTAATGTATTAAATATTTAAAATGAATTGTAATAAATTGCATAAACAACAAATTTTTCAGAAAGGTCAGTTGCTGAATCAATACAATCATTATTTTGCGTAACGACATGTTAGAACATTTAAATTCTTGTCAAAATCAGCATCAGAATACGAAAGGTGCATGATATATAATTTTAAAAGAATGCTATATTATTATTGTATGCCACCTACAAGTTTTGTGATAACTGGGGAAAAATGATGGATTAATCTTACATCAAAGAAAACCTTTGTTATCTCAGCAATCGTCAGATACAAACATCACTCCTGTCACAAACTACTGACTTGAATGGTTCCTAATCTGAGTGAGAACAGCATCTGTTCAACCAAAACAATAATAATATCATAATATTTAAAAAACAAAAAAATCCTCTAAGCCAGTGGTTCCCAACCGGTGTTCCGTAAACATCTCCCAAGTGTTCCGCAGATTTAATCGCAAATCGGAAAGTGTACAATCGTATTCGAGCCGCCAAATATCAAAAAATTAAAATCATAAAATTTTCATAAACTTAAATATATATGTACGACTCGTACTTATGAAGTGTACTACTGTTTCGAATAAGATAAAGGCAATGATAAAAACTGAATGAAATATGTAAAAAACATCAGGCACAAGTTTCCCATTAAAGTTATTTAGGTATATTTTTTCCTGTCTTAGAATTGGCGTTAATAATATGAGTAGAGATTTTGAATTATAACTGCTCAATTCTAATAAAATAACTGATGACAAGCTTATGTATTTCATATTAACTTAAGTAAGTGTTTCGCTAAAGAAAATTGCTCACAAAAGAGTTTCGCATCCTATAAAAGGTTGGGAACCACTGCTCTAAGCAAACACAAATCTGACAAAATTATGAATATTTGAAGAGAAATTACAAATACAATACTTGATTCTGGTACACACTACTGAACAACCAAGTATCAATAACTATTCATTAATACCTGTTACCTCCTAATGAATAACAAATACTAAGTATGAATATCTACACCATTTCTCAAAAAGTACTAGATTTGCACATCACTAACAGGTAGTAACTAAGTACTATAATAAGTACCAATACCTATCTATGAATAAGTAATGGTAATAACACATTTGCATCACTTCTGAGCTAATATCAAAACAGCAGTTGATCTAATTGGCAACAATTTGAAAAAATTGTAGACCTACAAATTCCCACTGTCATCCGTCTTTCCTTAATCTCCAGAACAGAGTTAGATAATAGACGAGACCAGATATGGAAACTTTAGGGGCAGGAGGCCCCAATTAACTATATACGAACTTCCCATGTTATTTCAATGGGGCAAACTGGAAGCCATGTTATTTCAATTCAAAAATTTTCTCCGAAAAGGTGTTAGATAGATGACCAGCACAACTCTATTGTTAAAGGATGAACAGGAGCAAGCCACTACTAATTTGAGGTGGAGAACATATTTTAAATTAAATAAATTAAAAAAATGATTAAAAATTGCAGCCTAGCATTGTGACTATGTCACAATAAATGCTTGCTCGTTTATTCTACATAGTGATTTACAGCAAAATTAATTTTTAATCGATTTATTATAATTTCTTAAATACAGTTTTTTAATCTAGATATCCAAAACATTTCTTGGATAAAAATTCAGTCAATGGTTATTGAAATATTATATAAATTATATATAATCATTAATAAAAATACAAATTATATTTCATAATACAAAACAAAACGACATAACCATACATGCATGTGTTTTTATCAGAACTGTATTGCAAGTTTCTTGTCAGCATCCATTCCAGCATTTAACTGATTATGATATCAAATTTTTAAGTGAGAAATTATTCTTATGACATTTAAATACATTACTCAAAATTTGTAGACTCGAATGCATTAATAATATATAATTTTGATACTTAGAAAAGATATTTTGTAATTAAATATTTTAATCACATAAACTTTACAGGCTTGCAATGTTAGCTATTCTGATGGATTCTGGATAACAATAAGGAGGTATTCTTTATCTGCAAAATAATGATTTCAATAAATAAGAATCAAAATAGTGTAATTGATTTTTGTTTTTGAAAAGAGTGAAATTTGATATAAACATACATTTTTCTCACTGATAAGATTAGGCTGTGAGGTGACTAGTAATGAAAATACAGGGTCATCCAAAATGCTACCATTTTAAATTACTGTAATTATCTTAATTAATATCCAAGAAGTACTGTATAGTACATGACATACACCAATTGATAGAGTAACCGTGAGAGATTTTCTCCTATTTGCTTTTCAATGTCTTCTTGTCTACTGCCTCTAGGAAACACCATAAATGAAAATGGTGACTCCAAAACTGAAAAGGTAATTTATGTTCCACAGTTAGTAAAGTCAGAATCATTCATCATCGTGCAGTATAGTCTGCAGAAGCCATAGAATTGTAGCTGCCGTGGGAGAAGTGACAATGAATATGCCATAAAAAGTAAAAGAAAAATTTCAGTATTGGTTGGATGTCTCTGTGTGGTGAAAAACATGAAAACTGAGAACATACAATGGGCAAATTTAAATCTTGAATGGTTTTCCAATGTTTTAATGACATTACAAAATTCTTGGATAATAATTAACATACAGTAGAGCGTCGATAAGGGAATATCGGTAAGTGGAATGGCCGGAAAGTGGAACAATTTTCAGTCGGACTGTGCCGTGCTGAATCGAATGTTTTTGATACTAAATTTACTTCTAAAGTATAATTTTCATGTTTTTTATATTCTTTAATATATTTATTTTGTTTGTACAAAATGCAGAAATAATTTTTAACGATACAATAGCCTCGATGATTATTATAAAAATTTTCGTTAGGCTTAAAATCGACAAAAATTCAACACGAAGCGATACGCAACGGAGAAAAATTTGAACATTGGACAGGTTAATGTATTTTTTTGTACAAAGTTGGAAACTGGAACAAATCATTAACTGGAAGGACCCCAGTCCCCAATTGGTTCCACTTATCGACACTCTACTGTAATTACAATGGTTTAAAATGGAAGTATTTTTTATGGAAAATCCTGTATATAAAATCTCATCAAACATAATTTCAATTCCAATTGTTTTCTTGAAAGAAAATATTTTTAGAAATTCTAGTTCCAACATACGGATTGAACAAGAGAAATATCTTATGATTATTGCACTATTGAAATAATGTGTAATTAATTATAAGAATAAAATTTCTGTATATAAATACATGTACAATTTACAAGTAATTAAAATATACCTGGTGCAATCATAATTTCATTCTTTTTTGAACGGATTCGAAGAAACGTAAGATCGTTTGTAGGATCGATGTCTCTTACTGTATTTCTTGCTCTCTCCACAAGTTGTGTCATAAGACCAGCATACTGAGTTGTAGTTGTATTATCCAAAGATGTTTTAATAGGAACACCTAAAAAAGATAAAGTTAGATTTCAACAATATATGCATCAATTGATCAAACTGTTTAAAAAAGAAATAAAAATTTATCATTTATGTAAAAAATGCAATTGAGTGTAATTTTATTCATTTGAAAACATCCTTGTTGCAGTGTAGTCTAGTGAATATAAAATAGTTTAATTTATAGCTTTTTAATAGTATGAAGAATCCTATGATATTTGAATATATGTTCTACTTTTATATTACTGTTATGCAAATACTATAAGTTTGTTGTTTAAATATATACAAACATAACCATTCTTATGCAGTAAACCAAGTATATACAGATATATCTCACCTTACGTCTATAATTTGTTCCATTAGGCGACTTAAGTTGAAAAATGACTTAAGTCGAATTTACTTGTCACTAGGCTAAACCACAAATAACCATTCCCAGTTCTGTATTTTATTTATAAATGCATTTTTAATAACATATGGCTAATAAGAATCTATTTTAAGCTTACAAACAAATAAATTTTAGTTTTTAATATAGAAGAGGGAAAAAAGTAATCTAAATTTACAAATACATGTACATACATACTTGTAAATGTACATGTTTACAGTACATCAAGGACTCTTTATTTGTGAATGTGGTCTCTCTAAGACATAAAATAAGATGATTTTTTAAGGTTAAATAACAAATACAGTTATTAAAATTATTTTGCGATAGTAGAAAATAAACTAATTTATGTTAAATTTACCAATATTGACAATGACGCCAAACAGTAGATATTTGAACTACATGGAAAATGCCAATATTGAGCTCTTAAAAGACTGTTAAATAAGATGCCAACACAGAGTCACAAATGTTTCATATTTTGTTCTCTAGGATTTATAATGATTATATTAACATATAATGTAAATGTACTTGAATTTTAATATGGTTTTATATACTGTACAATAAATAAGAATAAAAGTAACATGATTTTATGTGCTTTTAACACTTTTCTAGTGATATTATGAATTCAATATTTGTGGCAAACAGATGTAAAGTCAAGTAAGATTACTTAAACTTGATTTTTATTTTTCCATATATTTTTTTTGACAAATGACATATAATCAAGAATGACTTAACTCAAAATGACATAACCCAAGGTATACCTGAAGATATAAATACAGTAATTTAGACTAAAAGTAAGTGATTAAGTGATCAACTTGTATTAAATTTAATAATTAGAATTAGATTATTTAAAATATTCCGGAAGAAAAGTTGGATTCGAAGCAGGATGAGAGTTATCACTTGATTAACATTGTTATTCCCACATTAACTTCTCTTTAAGAAAAGTTACAAAGAAAATATAATGCTATAAGAAAAACCACAAAAGTATAACATATTTTGTATGCTCACCTTTATTCACTTCATAAATTTATACATATTAATCACATTAAATACAACTTAAAATTATTGTAAAAACTAATAATCAATTTGTTAAAAGTCTATTATTTTAAATGTATATAAATTAAATATTATAAATATATTTTATGTCAAACTATAACAATAATAATCTTATTCATACTATGTAATGATTCAGAGCAATTTTTTGTCATGAATCATTTTTTCAATTGTAACAAAAAATAACATAATAAATTACTATTATTTATCATATATAGTAAATATAAATTGTTGTTTTATAAATAATATGAAATGTTACACTAGAGATTGGAGCACTTACCAAACAACAATCTCTATTTAAATTTCATCCTCTTCAAAGAGAAATTCCTATTGGTAAATTAGAAACATCTTAATACAGTTAGCTGAAAAAAACTAGTCAAATGTGTTAAGGATGGACCAAATTTATACTAAAAAAATCCAGCAATGAGTTGCGTAGCTTACCGGCAACATTTGGTGGCACCATCTGTTATGATATTTTATTAAAAAAGAGCTTTATATAATCTTAATTATTATAAAATGGCAAAAAACTTAATTTTGAAAGTAGAAATGGGTTTTATAAAAAATTGTAAATGCTAATAATGAGTAAAATTCTCACTGAGTCACACCCTACTTGAGATATGACACCACCCCCTCAACTTTTAATCACCAAAATTTAATAGCATCAATCCCCCTACACAAACCTCCCTGAAAAATTCAGAAAATTTCAACAAATAGCACAGGAGTTATTAAGCTTCAAAGAGGATGAATAAAATCGTACCCCCATACACATATTCATACATACTGAAAAAAATCCCAAATCTTTTTGCATTTCTCAATGTTTCAAGATCCCAAGTCCAAAAATATAAAAATCTTAGAGGGTTCATTTTTTGACCAGTCACAATACTTTCCCTCTGTTATGTATAACAGCTAGGAATGTAAAAATTATAATTTGACATTTTTGTCAGCATTATAAAGTAAAAACTAACTGTTCAAATTATATTTTCTGTTTTCTTATACATTTTTCAAGAAAATGATAAGAATTTATTTAATTTTCTGTAAATTTTCTATAGAATGATACATTATTTAAGTAAGAAAGAAAGATTTTATTGTCTCATCTAATCTATTTAAATCAATTATGGTCCATTTGTCATTACTTATCCCAGTTCTAAGCTGTTGAAACAAAATCATAACTGTTAGCATGCAGATATTTGCTAACAGTTATGTTATGTAGACTTATGTTATCTCCATGATCTTCATGTTATCTCCATGATCTTCATTATCTCTCAACTGACTTTCAGCTTTACCTCAATATCATGTGATTGTGTGCTTGCGTAATTGTGGTTGTTATTCTGTGTGTCTGTGTAAATATAAACCATATTTAAAAGCTACATTATTTTAAGCTACTATTAAAATAAATATTAATTAACCAAATTACAGAATTTGCCCTAAGGACAGGCAGTTTAAACTATTATCTTTAAATTCTGTAATAATGAATGTAATTCTATAACTAGTGTGAAAGCAATCCTTTTTTTAGATATGTTTGGCTTACATTTATATGTAAAAATAATTTTTAAAACATTAAAAATACACCAAATGAATTACTGGATTATATCAGGCTAGAATATGCTACTATTAATAAATATAATATTCTTTGTAATTTTGCCTAGAGGTAGGCAGTTATGCCACCATCTCTTGATACATTGAAATAGTAGCTTTATCCTAACCAATATAATCCAGCAGTTCACTTGGTATTTGTCAAATAATCAGATTACTGGTTGTTTATATTTATATTAAAATACTTTAGAAAATTTTAGTTATTTTCTTTTTTATTTATTTAATAATGAAGCTAATCATATTCACCTTCACTATTGGTAACAATAACACCAACTACTCCTTTATGAGACTGAATTCTTTTTAATGTTTCTTCAACTTCAGACTATAAAATTAAAACAATAATATAATACATATTAACTTATGAAAGTCTGAAAGTAAAACATACTTAATTAGAATAATTTTTATGTATGTGTTACCGGCAAAATCCAATTTTATGCCAAACTAGTTTTGCCTAAGCCAAACTAGTTTAGAATTAGTATTCAAGTATATTAATGGTTAAAATAAAAGGCAATTAATTAGATGAACAATATTTATTCATCTAATTGATATTTTACTGTTGATACTGTTTTTTTATATACTAATATACTTTTATATACTCTTTGTTTGATTTTTATTCAAGAACTACCGTGAATCAATAACTAGTGACGTTAAACACTTGGGCAGTTCCTGCTGACAGCTCCCCTCCGGGAGGAGTCCGTCAGGAGCACGGAACAGTCAGAAGTGCTTGCCATTGGTGGTTACCTAGAGTATGCACTTTACGCCACCCATTAATATACTTGAATAATAATTCTAAATTAGTCTGGCCTGACACGCTTACACCAAACTAGTTTGGCGTTAAAATCGGGTTTTGCCGGTAACGGTATATAAATAAATAATGTACAAATATGTTTGTTAAAATCTAAAAAATTTTAACTTAAATCTTCTAAAAATTATTTTACCATTATAATTTGGCTTCATACTAACAACAGATGCAAATCAAACAATAAAAAAAATTAGATTCAACACTAAATAAATTAAATCAGTCATCTTAAAGACCAACTGTTTGATCTCTAATAAATTTTGTATCAAATTAGAGGTAATTTGCCTGTCAAATCATTTGTAAAAGTATCAAACAAGTAAATTGAATAACTGAAGGGATAAAGTAATCTGAATCCTCCAAATCCTGCTGCCCTGGAAGGCTTGTAAAAATCTGGTCAAATCATCAGAAATTCTCCTAGCTATGCCAACCTGAATATGTCAACACTACTCCAGGATTTGATTATATCAAGAAAAAGGGAGAGTTATACATTCAGAAGCTTTTGTATAGTTTAATATTTGTTGTTCTTCCATAACAGTAGTTTAACTATAGATAATATTAGGTTCACATATTTCACTGCAAGATAGAAAACTAACATTTTTCTTCATCATTTAATTATACTTATTTTAATTTAATGGTAATTATTCATTAAATTATCTTCAAACTGCAAATGTAATGGCACCAAAATATTCTGATTTCTATTTCTAACTAATAATTCACAGAGTGAGTACTTTAGCAATACAGTCATCCACATACAACATTGTACGGCAACAAAAAGAACTTTATTAAGCGAAAAACTAACATTTTTGGTCATCTTTAATAGTCTTCATCCTATTTAATGTTAAAAAACTGAATGCCTCTCTAAAATAAATGTCAAATGCAGTTATATTACAAAAAATTTTACAATTTACAAAATCACTGTGATTGGTTAAAATAACACAAATATATAACATTAGGAGAATTGATCTCAAAACAGGATCATCAAGCTTTGGATAGTGCTTTGGTCCTTGTAATTGACAAATTTCCACTTCAGGTTTCAAGGGCCTTGGTGTCTGAGGTTGTGCTCCTCATATGCTTGGTAATACAGCTGAACTTCTTTAATTCAAACTTGGTTAATTCAAATTCTACAAATTTCCCTTGGGTTTCCTAATAAATATAATGTAAAAATTAACTGTTTAATTCAAAGTTTTTTTTTATAAGTCTTGGATAATTTGAAGCTGCAGTAGCTTAGTTCACACTGAAGAAATAGTGAAAAGTAGAAAGTGATTTCAAAGTTTGAACAGCTAATCATTTACAAGCAAGAGATAAATGTTGTGGGTAAAAATAAAACACTTCCAACATTCTTTTTTTTAACTACTGTTGCATATCTGTTACAAAAAAAAATGAAAGATATGTTAAAAAAACATCCAGCAACAAGTTGCTTAATGTTCGCAGCAACATTTAAAATTGCTTGTGTAAAACCATCTGTTATATGATATTTTATAATTAAAAACTTTTTATATTTTGAATTATTATAAAATGGCAAAAAGCTTAATTTTGAGGGTAGGGATGAGTTTTATAAAAAATTATAAATGCTAATAATTAGTAAAATTGCCATTAAGTCCAATTCTACTGGAGATACACACGACCTCCTTTATCTCCCAACCCCCTCAGACTTTAATCATTAAAATTTAATTGCATCAATCTTCCTAGTAAACAAACCTTCCTGCCAAGTTTCAGAAATTTTCAACAAAAAGCACAAAAGTTATTAAGCTTCAAAGAGGATAAACAAAATTGTGCCAACACACACAAACGTCCATATATACAAAACCCTAAATTTTTTTTTGCATTTTTCAATGTTTCAAAATCTGAGTCCAAAAATGTAAAAGTCTGGGAGGTTATACAAATCTTAACACAAAAACCTTTAAAATGAGGCCTTTTTATTCACTTTTCCAAATGTTTCAAACATCCAAAAGTTCCAAAACAAATTCCATTATGGAAATCAGAATCATTTGATTTTTCTGTTCTTGAGGAAGGCCATTCAAACTGGCCAAAACTAGGCTGCACTTTTTAAAGGTTTTTGTATCAAGGTCTGGGAGGTTATTTTTTGCTGAATTGCCATACTTTCCCTCTGTTATATCTAACAGCCGGAATAAAAGGGTGTTGGGTGAGAGAAATGTGTAAAAGGTGTGAATTGCAAGAATATCACATTAATTTTAATGTCAACTCTATTGTGTGATTGATTTTGTAACCATCTTAAGAACCACCAGAAACACCTGACAACAAATGACACTGATAAGTGGCAAAGAAGTTTTACAGTTCTGAACTTCTGAGCATTTTGCAAAATGGTAAAATTCACCAAAAACAATGTCGTGTATGATGCTCTGTTTTTTCACTTTCACCAGCAATTTGCTCTCAGTGTGAATTAAACTTAACAAGAAAATGTGACAACTATTTTCTCTTTATTATATAATAATCATCAATAAAATTGTTTAAGTCAAATCTTACGAAAAATCCCCAAAAACATTTCAGGGATGGTCCATCTGGATACATCAGGCCCCATCTCTCACTACTCGGCCGCCCCATCGTGTGCATGGCCAAACCCATAATGGGCTTGCTAAGAGACCATCTTAGTGACCAAAGGGCGGAGAGAGTAAAAACAGACACTAACATAGTGATATAAGGAATAAGAAGCTAAGGCTATCAATGGGAGCAACTTCTTAATGGCATATTGGTGTTTTCATATGTGAAATGAAGGATTGTATGGTTGCCCATCTCCCCACCCTTCTGATCTTATAAATACCAAAATTTAATAGCATCAATGAAGCATTGATGCTATTAAATTGGCCAAGTGAAAAGCTTGAAACCCGACAAGATTATTTCTATATATGAAGCATATATAGAAATAATCTTGTCGGGTTTCCAGCTCTTCACTTCCATTGCGTCACAGGACTTTATCCAATACCAAGATGCAACGCAAAATGCATCACGAGACTTTATCCAATGGCAAGATGCAATACAAAATAAATGCCAGAAAGAGCCACATTTCTTCGAATGAATAAGAACAAGTCATTTGTCAATACATCAAAGCAATTTTTAACTACGAAATGGCTTTATATACAAAAAAAATAATTGTTAATTTCATTAATAATACGAAAAATTCATTTCATTTACAAAACATCCAATTATTTAAGTAAACAAATCGATATTAAATAGACCTACCGTCATCTTTATTTTGACTGATATAAATGTCGGATTACTGCGTATTTCCGAGGAAAAAATCGCCAAAAATTATTATTTTTAACTAAATTCATATCTTAATAAAAATTAATGTTTAAATTTTAATAAAAATAAATAACTTAATAATAATATTTTATTAAAAGTATTCTGAACAAAAATTTCATTTTTACAGTTTCTAACTACTACGAAATAAATACATCGGCAGCGATAATTCTCGTATCGAACGTTATCAATATTTATATTATAGTTTTAATAAAATTAATTAATTTTATAATAACTTAATAATAAAACTTTTTTAATTAAGAAAATATAACAAAAACATTTCATTTTCGCAAACTTCGTCCTCTAGGTGGATGTGGTAAAGTAAATACGTCACAAGTGATATCTGTCGCTTCGATCGTCTGTCGATATTTACGTTTTAAATGGAATAAACGGGATTAATATACTTGATGTATTATTATATAATCTCGATTAAACTATGACAGAATCGTACGGTAGGTGTAACTTTTGATTATGCTGTCGTTAATTAATTATTGAGACATTAAGTTACCATTATGAAAGTATACAGATGTATAAGAGCTGTAAAGTCATGCTTATGCATATTTATAAGTAATTCTTCATACATGTACACACATTCTATGCTACTATACTGTGTTAGTCTACTTTTCATGCTGCCGAAGACAATTTATTAATAAATAATCCACATCAATGGACTTTTAACCTGTTTGAGTCGATATGGATTGTTTACAGCATTTAAAAGTCAATGCACTTCTCATTACATGTAAATATCAAGAGAGTTTTATACGTTATTGCGTTAATTAATCCTTACATCACTCCACAAAGGATAATAAATGTTAAATATTTCATTGTTATAACTTGTATAACCAAGGTCAAGTGATTACGCTTCCACTGAGATTTATAAATGAAATGTATTGCATATTTAGTCAAGTCTGTCTGTTACGAAAGGATGTTGGTGTCTATCCATGTATACGTGGGGAGGCCAACAACAAGGAGCGAGAATAATTAAGTTCTGCTTCCCCTGCCTTTCATTAGATGCCGGTGTCATCATAAGAATGGTTTTTGTTTGTCGTGTTTTGAGTGAACGTACAAACTTAGGTGTATCGGTTGTATGCAGTGTACTTGCTTTGACTTTGTATTAGGAAGACGGTCAATTTGCTGGTACAAAAATATTGTGGTATATCCCTCTGTTCATTATGTATCTACACCCATGGATATGCTTGTATCTTTCTGATTCTGCATTCTGCTATCTTTTTTTTTTTTTTTTACATAATTCTGATAAATGTATGATAATCTAATTTAATAATGCACCAAATTGAGTTTCATTCGTATGCATAATATATTATTACAGAAAAAGTATGAGAAATTTTTGTAAATTGACACTATCATAATTAAAGGCCATATACAAGGTATGATATGAAAAAAAAAAACTAAATTGGTAGTTATTAAGTGTTTACAAGCTCACATGTAATATATTTAAAAAGATATTCATAAAATATTTAAATATAAATTTTAAAAGTTGATATTTTATTAACTCGTATATTTTTATCCAAATGTTGAAAATATCCCTCCAAATAATAATAATGGAAGTATTTCGGAATAAAAATTTCTTACGACATTCGTCAAACTTCATACATAGATACACCTGAATAATTTGATTGATATCTGTTTCGTCTGGGGCTAAAATTTACATATAGACTTAAAACATCTGATATTATTTTTGTTTGTTATATTTCATCTTTTGTGTTTAGGTATATAAATAACCTTTGATTTTTCTGCAAAAATAAATTTTTTTTTTTTTTCCTATCAGTTCAGTTTATTTACTTTGCAGTAATGTATAGTATATGAGCATATAATCATTGAATAATTATTTTAAGTAGGCTAAATATAAAAAGTTAATTTGATGTTGATAAATGCTCCATTTACATATGTACAGTGGTGTGTGTGTGTGTATGAAACATGAAATTAATATTTGATCAGTTTTCATTTTATTATTATAAAATTAAATTGATGAATTGCTATGCATAGAAGGGTCAGGAAACTACCTGTGCTAGTTAGATATTATAAGTATGCACCCTTCCATTCTTTGCACAAATTTGAATTGTTTCCATGCTTTAGACTCTTTCATATTGATGGTTGGAAATCATTAAAGCAGTTCATAATAATGGCTTTTAGATCTTTGACTATACAATATATTATAACAACTCGTAACTCAATTTAATTAATTAACTACAAATGATCTGTCGAATTATTGGATTATGTTAATATCTTAATATCATGAAGAAAACTTTACATTTGTTAACTCTGTATTTCGAGGTCACTTCACATCTAGTTTATCAAATATTTTAACTTGGAGCTGTGTACAGTGTGTACTGTGTACAATGATATACTTTTGGTAAATTCTCATTCCTTTAATTACATGCTCAATAGGTCATGGACCCCTTGATTTTGAAGAAATGACTTAAAAATGTTATGCAAATATTTCCCAACAGATAGTTTATTCACATAGCTATCAGGCCAGTCCATAAGTCCATGCCCATTTTTATGACCTTGAGATAAATCTTGTTTTGCTGTTAAAAATGTGTCTAATGTGATAATTTTTACACTGAAGTGTTAAATTGGATCTCATTCATATAATACTGTTCAGAATTGTGAACATTTCAGTACTGTTCAGAATTGTGAACATTTCAGTTGTTTATTTTCCTAATGGATGAATATAAAAGACATGTTTTATACTTTTTATTTTTAAGTGGTGAGAATGCTACAAATGCAGCCAAAAAAATAAATACTGTACATAATCAAATTGTAATTGGTGCAAGGACTGCACAGAAGTGATTTGAAAGATTTAGAAACAATGATTTTAGTGTGGAGGATAAGGCTCGTACTGGAAGACCCGTTGACTTTGATGATGATGCTCTCTCTACACTAGTTGAAGCAGAACCATCTTTAACAGTTGATGAAATTGTGGAACGTTTAAATTCATCCCATGGAACTGTTCATAGACACCTACAACAAATCGGAAAAGTTTCAAAGCTAGGAAAATGGATACCACATGAACTGTCAATAGCTAACCGACAACAACGTGTAAACATTTGCATGTCTCTTTTATCCCATATTGCTTTAGAACCTTTTTTTGGTAGGCTGGTTACTGGAGACGAAAAATGGATCCTCTATAATAATGTGATGAGAAAAAGACAATGGATGGATCGCGACAAGCAGCCAAAACCGACTGCAAAAGGTGGGTTGCATCCAAAAAAAATTCTTTTGTCTGTTTGGTGGGATATGTCAGGTGTAATTCACTTTGAGCTGTTAGAACCTAATCAAACAATTGCAGCTCAAATGTATTGTGAGCAATTAGAGCATTTAAATGAAAAATTGAAAAAATATCGACCGTCGTTAGTGAACAGAAAGCAGGTTCTCTTGCAGCATAAGAATGCCAGACCACACGCTGCAAAAATAACTGTACAGAAACTTGAAAGCTACAACTGGAAAATTTTACCTCATCCACCATATTCGCCAGATATTGCTCCCAGTGATTATCATCTTTTTTGCAGTTTGCAGAATTTTTTAAAAGGGAAAACTTTTGAGGATGAGAACAATGTAAAAAAGGCTATTTCTGAATACTTTGATTTGAAAACCGAACTCATTTTACGAAGACGGAATTAAAAAGCTATCATTAAGATGGCAAGAAATTGTACAAAATAATGGTGAATACATTATAGATTGAAATAAAATTTAATTAAAAGTTTTTGCTGCTTTTTTTGTAGATAAAAATACACATGAATTTATGGACTGACCTGATAGTAAGCAGGCTTACAAGAACAAATTTGTATGCTATACACGTTTACATAAACAATGTCTTTGTTTCTTCTTTTCTTTTGTGTACAGTGAAATACTTTTTGTGATTCCCCTTTTCCTTTAAACTGCACACAAAATTAATTGATGGCCCTATATGAAGGCTTTATTGTTTAATAAACTTTACATTTACTTCCATTGTTAAATTATGTCAATTAGATATGTTACAGTTTTATTTACATTTAATTATTCTGTTAATGTGATGAATGTCTTTCATATTTATTCTACTTACATTAAAATATTTTATTAACTATAATTTTTGGAGGATTTCTCATACAAGTTTTGTACTTCATAATTTTTCCTTCTGCTGCTATTTTAATAAACCTTAGAAATAATTTTACTGAAATTGAATATTAATATGAATTGAAAGGAGTGTTATCTCTTAGATAATGCAAGTAATAAATCTTAAGTTAATATCATTATATCTGTCTTAGATATGACAACGATCAAAAAGTATCAGTAATTTAATATCCTGTAAAAATATTATTAAGAAAATTTCTTAATGAATAACTAATAATGCAATTATCACTTTGATAAATGTCATGAAAATTATTTTTTTTTTTTTTCTTTTTTTTTACAATGTAAAGATATTTTTGTTGTTAATTTAGAAGCAAAATAATGTACTCTGCAAAACTAAAGCTTAGTTGGAATTATGAGATGAGCAAAGTAGATAGAAACTATTAATATTAATATATATTTTTATAATTGTGCCATCATCAAAGGAAAATTTTTTACCTTTCACATATCGATGCAGACAAGCCTACAACAATATATTGACTCCACCATAAGACTTTTATTCATAAGATGTGACATGGACAAAAAATGAAGAATTTTGTATTTCTTCAATTATTTCTGTAGCTTTTTTAATATCTATTTGTTTCCTTTTCTTTTTTTGTGTCCATTGTGGGTTTTATCTGGCCCACAATGAGACAGAGTAAAAGAATAAACATATTGTAGTCAAAACCATCTATGAAAATTTGAAGGTTCAAATCCAATTTTCTCGAAGCTGCAGGCTGAGCCTTCACTATCTTGGCCAAGAGAATAAATTTATTTATATATAATACAATAAATTTGTTAATTTCTTTGTTTAAATAAAATGTAATTTTTTAAGTTTTTAATTAACCTTTTACACATAATGAATATATTAATTTTGACTTTAAAAAAACAATTACAATAGTGTAATTGTTCTGAAAGAATTAAAGAAAAAAGTTAATTATATTGTAGAATTTGTGAGTTGCCTTTCAGAAAACTTAAAAACAATTGTCATGTAGAGTTAATTATTTTAGCAGTTTAATTTTCGATTGTTTTGTGGAAAAGTAATTCTTTGATCAGAAATACAGGGTCATCCAAAAAACAATGCTATTTTAAACTATTATAATTATGCTAATTATTATTTATTTTGGTTAAAAAGGAGTTTATAGACAAACAAATTTGTTATGTCCTTCTAATCTGACATTCACCAGAGGTCAACAACCAGTCAGAAGGCAATTTTAATTCACAGATTTTTTATTTCAGATCAGAGTTTGTACCAATCCTCTTCAGCGTAAATGTATTCTGCGACAGAGTTGATTTCTGTTAGTATTTTACATCAATTGCAGCAGCAGTCCTGATGGCACAGTTGTTACTTGACTTCTGATGAACATTGGATTAGAATGGCATAAGAAATTTGTTTTTCTATAAATATCACACAGATGCATCCTACTGATAACCAGGTGTTTCCTACATTTGCTATGAGGTATCTGAAGACCATGGTAACCATGGCAACCTCAATTCCACAGTGTCTGCAGATTACATACATTGCATGATAAGTGATTCTGACTTTGTGAGCTACAGAATGCAAAATACTTCTGTTGTGGAGTTGCCATTTTGTTCACAACACTTAGAGGTAGTAGACAAGATATTTGTAGATGTGAGATGAAACTTGGACAGTTACTCTATCGATTGGTGTATGTTACATATCTGTCAGATAATAATTAACATAATTATAGTAATTTTAAATGTTAGCATTTATTTTGTCTTTTAATAATGTTGATAGTAGTGTATTTACTGCTTAATAGAAACATATTCTTGAATAGCCACTCAATTTAAACACTAATTTTCTGTTTGCTCCAGTTAAAATAATCTCTTGCATCTATTATGAGTTTCTGTATAAAAGGTTTTAATTGAACCACATCATTGAGTAAAAGTTTATGCAAGATGAACTTTACAGATATTTATCAAAATGAAATTTTTATATATGAAATTTCATTTTCTAAATAGTCTAATGTAGTTTTAATGTACTTATAAATTAGATATCTTAAAATATGAAAACTGATTTGAATTGTAAGATGATTTCAAGTTTATGGTAGAGTTATTTTAATTATTTGAGCATTTGTCCATTCACCCTGAATAAACATACATAAGTGGAATGAACTTGACTTTGTGTTTACTAAAAATAGATAACTGTTGGAGTGAGTAAAAATACAAATATTTATTTAATATACATTTTATTTGCATTTAAAATGTAATTTAATATTTTTCAGCTTGATTAATATTTACAATATTTTTTTTAGCTTTTCTAATTATATTTTCATTATTTGGAGTTTAATTTTATTGCATTTAAATTATTTTTATTACTTTTTGCTGATTAAATGCAATTTTAAAGTAAAATCTCACAATTTAATTGGTAATTATTGATTTAATGTAAGAGAAATAATCATTTTGATATGTTAAAAATGATTAAAATACAAATTTTCCTCAGGATGTAGGAAAAATAGAAATAAAATGAAGAATAATGACTTTAAAGATCTTAACAGGAAATAATCAATTAATGGAATTAACTTCTTTGAAGTTGTTCCAAGAGATATAATAAACGAATTATTGCAATATTTTTTATATTTATTTTAATAAATACAATAACGAATGTAATAATGTACTTAAGAAAACAAAATTATAGACTACATTTTGCACGTACTTTAGTAAATTTTATTTGTTCTAATTCAAAAACTGTAAGTAATTGGCACGAGTAGTGCATGGCATCTTGTGAAGATAATGGGCTAAATGAGCACTAATAATTTTTAGTTAAAGATGTTTTTGATTAAAGATAATTGATTATAAATTTCTGGTAAATAATATAAAACTAAGATAAAATTTGATATTTTAGATTAAGATATTTGTTATTAGATTATAACTAAATTTTAAAAAATCCATAATTTTTTTCTATAAAAATATGCACATTTTCTGTAAATTAAAAAACTTAAATAGTTATTGAAAGTAAATTTTCAATGACATTAAATTTAACAAAGTATAGAGTACTTCAGGTGATAAGCAGATAAGTAAGCAAACAACACAGCTCATTATATATGAAATGAACTGTGACATTGGTTCACTTACTTAACTGCATGTCAGCTAGATGTACCCACAAAATAATACTAGTGGATTTTCATATTTCTGTATAGTGGACCCTGCTTTAGGACTGCCTTTTGACAACCCCTCGCTATTATAATTTGTGTAAATTTTTTACAGTTTCATTAAATGTTGCACTTTCTATTAGCTACCTTTATGTAGTAATACATACATAAGTAATGGTGTATTTATTGGAATATTATCTCAATTTATGGTATCAGACTTATGGGATGTAGGATTGATTGCTTAACAATGATTTTCTAGAAGCCAATTAGGTCATAAACGTAGGGTTGCACTATATGTTATATTTGTGTTTTGTGACCTAATGAGTTACGTAAAAAGTTTATTCAGATAATAAATATATTTCCATATGTTTTAAGACATTCAGAATCTAATATTATAGCTTTTCTATGCATAATATAAAATTATATATGGTTTTAGAAACAAGTTTATAAAAATGTCTGTTATAGGTCTTATTAAATATTAATGTTTTATTTATTTAATTTCGGACTGCTTCCTGTTTGGATGCAAGTGTTTTAAATCAAAATTGTTTTTTGTAACTGATAACAATCGATTATTGTTTTTTGACTGACATGTTGCTATTTAACAGTGAAATTGTCCTACTTAACATAATTTTAAATATGATTATCATCAAATTTAATGTTAAAAAGACAAACTTGTTTCAGTATTGAATATTAATTGCTTCCTTTGAAATGTATAAACAATAATTTAACCTAAATGCTTTGTCTTCTGTTTATCATTTTATTAAGTCCATCATTATTAATTACATTGTTGTAAATATTACAGATTTGCAACAATATAATTAGTGACAAATATATGAATCAAATTGCACATATTAATGTATTTTGATGGCAGGATGACTGAAGCAGTAGCGGTACCAGCCTACTGTTCGGAAGGACCCATGTGAGTCCAGGTTGGGAACCTTGAGAATTTTTGGCAGCAGACTGTCTCAGATTTGTCATGTCCCATTTCTCACTGCCCATCATTCTCTTTGTCAGCTTGGCCAAAACCACAATGGATCTGCGGGAAGAGCCATCTTAGTGCTTGTAGGACAGAATAATTTTTTAATGTGCAAAGTATGATCTGTTTATCTATTTTTCATTGAATGAGTTTAAATCTTGAGCTGCAAGCACCAAACAATGCTTTTATACTGTGTTCATTTCCATCAGATCAGTAGAATATATTATAGCAGGAATTTCTAATGTGGTTGTCAATGACCTCTATGAGATCAATCAGTTTATCAGGGGGGTCAATAAATTACTAGAAGTCATTTTGGAGCCACTGAACAAGTTAATTTTTGTCATATTCAAAATTATATATTAAAAATAATAATTGAAAATACCAATTAGTGTTATTTAAATAACAATTGGTAATCTCATTAAAATTGTATGGAGATATTTTAAAAAATGTACCTTCTCAATTTTCTTCATGCTTCAAGTCATCATCTCATGTAGTTAATAACAGTTCATTACAGGAAATAGGAAAAAAATTTTACAATAAAAAATAAAGTTAACAGATTCTTTATTACTGTCATTTGCCATGTATCATTGTGAACTTATACACTAGACTTACGCTAATTCGGCTTCTCAATTATCTGGCATACCCTCCAGTGTGATTGCCTGTTTGCTTCTGTTTCTTTGAAAATGCTAGTCATTCATATTTTGTTTTCTTGTTTACTAGGATTTTGTTTGTGTACTCAGTATTTTATTTAGGCATGCCTGTTCTTGCACCACACCTGGTTGTTACCTGTTGTTTATAGAATAATTTATTGGTAATGTTATTTGTGTATTGAAAAATAAATCATTTATGATATTTCTTAAACTGAACAAATAAACAGCCATGAAGTGATGTGTGTCCAGCCTGCCAGTTTTTGGTTTGGTGTTTTTTTGGAACAGAACAGCAAGATGGTTGTGTGTAACTTGTATTAAGGTTACTCTTGTGGCAGTTTGCTAAATTGTAATTTATTTATGTAGTATATCTAATGATGCCATATTATTTGCTTACTTCCTCCAAAAAGAATCAGTATCAAAGAGTGATGGGTCGTGTCATTTGTTGTCTTTAGTTCTGTACACTGTCAGTAATCTTGCTCCTCTCTGTGCAAGGAATGATCTGATTAGCAAGAATCAGTTGTATTTATGTTATTGAACACAAATCATGTGTTTATTAACAATCTTATTATTTAATTTTTTGAAGACAAAGTCCTTCCCAAAAAGAGGAACCACCATTTATTAACTTTGTGTTCCAGACATTACACTTTTGACCTTTCCTTTTAGGCTACTGGCCACTTTAAAAATGTTTATATTTTTAATTGGATATATCATATATCTTGGTGGATAAGACGATAGTTGAATCATAAAAAAAGGCCCCCAAAATCTGGGGTCATCTTATAGGACAGATACAAAAAATTAGATTGAAATTTATATAAATTAAAACCATTATAAAAAAACAGACAAACTGTAATTATTTACTAATAGAGAGTAGGTATGTGCACAAAATAGAATAGCCCATACAACGTTTTGGTGAATAGTCAAGGTCATTACCCGAATGCCGAATCAGTGTGAATGCTTGCAACAATCGCAAGGCAGTGCTGCCAGATGCAAGAAAATAAATTTGTTTATTTGAAAAATTACAAATAGGACATAATTCCGTATATGCTATACAGTATTATTATTCAGATGATGATCGCTGATCTAAACTAAATTCATAGGCTGTTGATAGTTTGGGGTTGTCTTATAGGACAGATATAAACTAAAACCATAAAACTTTGACAAAAATTTATACCTCGTTTTATCTAAAGGTCGTCTTATCTGCCGAGATATACGGTGTATTTGTTTTTAAAGGACTGTTTGGCTGCCAGTAGCCTAAAAGGAAAGGTCAATCACCAAAGGTGTAATGTCTGGAATACAAAGTTAATAAATGGTGGTTCCTCTTTTTGGGAAGGACGTTGTCTTCAAGAAATTAATCATAATTATTGCCATCGGATGAAGATTTACAACAATCTTATTATTAGTTTGATGATAGGAAAGCAGTATTTTCAACATTTTACTGTGTTTTAGTATAAACAATAATTGGGAGTCTATTTTTCATGAACTCCTGGTTATTGTTTTTCATGTGGGATGTCTGATTTTTAGGAACAGATTACTGACACCAAACAGTTGATGTCTATTCTTGTGAGATACAATACCCTAATTTTGCAATACCTATTAATTTAAGTAAACTAAATAAATAAATTTATAAATAGGAAGCATAATTCAGCTTGTCTAAGCCACAATAGTAATCCAAATAGCCAAGAGAATTAGGGTATCAGTCTATTGTTTCGGGGAAGCAGAACTAAATCCAAGCAGTAAAAATTCCAGAAATTGGGTATCAGTCAGTCTCCATCTTCACCACTTTATCACCCTGTTGCAGGCTGGGAAGATTTTCTCAGATCAAAGTTTATTTTTAGTTATACATATTTAAACAGGTTCAGGTACATGTTGTATTCATATTTAACTGTTCTGTAGGGACTAAATCATGCAGTGCATTTTATAAATGATTTTAATTATTCAGAATGAAAATTTTAAAATTATTTTCCAATCTTATGTAAAGTCTAAAGATTTTTAAGATTTTAAAGATCTTTAAGATTTCAAGAATATTTTGGTCAATTTTGAAATACCTGTAAAGGTTAAAAAGTGTATAAATTAATAAGATAGTGTTCTCTATAAACAGATATTAATCTGTTTTTCTCAGAAATTTACAAATTAATTTGACATAAATTTCAAAGTTTAATATAAAAATTAATTTATAAATATTATAGCTAGAAATTATCTGTTTATGTACTTTACTGATAAATTTTAAAATCTTCAAAAAATTCTAATCAAAATTACAAATTATTAAAAAAAATTTTGATTTATTGGACTGAATTTAGACATTTTAAACTAAATTGTTTTTGAATGTTGTTAGCTCATATTTAACTGTTTAAATTCACTTCAGTAAAGAGTATTTTCTTAAAATTACACTTCACTCTGACACCGGGGATGAAATACTAAATACTGAACCTATTTGGAAAGCTCGAAAACGTTTGTGGAAAGAAGATTTTTTCACGCAAATTACACCGGTAACAGGTTCAGTATTGAGTATTTTCTTTTAATTCTTTTACTAAATTTATTATTTAAAAAAACCAGTAAGTCATTGTCCCACATTTGCAGTAGATGGCATTAAGGTCCATTTACACAGAACAGTGACGTGCTGGCACAGTGCAGTGAATTTTTACCTGTGGGAAATCATTGATCTAGTTTTAAACCACCCTGTCCAGACTCGTCCGTTTCAGTGCTGTGTAGTGGCAGTGGCATGACTGTTTGCTAAAAAGGTCACCACAATGGACATCACCATCTTTTTTTCTAAAATTTCCATCATCAATATCAAGAACAATATTAGAGACTGTATAATGGAGGAATGGGAGGATAGGGCTACCTCAACCACTGGCAGAACCACTTACAAATTTCTACTGTCGATTAAAAAAAGACAGGCTCTCAACTACTTCACCACTTCCCATGCCATCATGCAGTGACTGACAGGTCACAGTAACTTCCCCTCTTATCTTACAAGATTCAAAAAGATCATGACAGGTGTAGCTGTGAGGGCGTCTCTGAAGGGGACGCCCTCCATTACATCTTCCACTGTACATTGTATGAAAGCTAGTGGGAAGAACTCATCTACCATTGTCTACGGAAGGGATTCTGTTGGCCTTCTGAACCCAATACCCTCTGTGAGAATCTAGAGATGTAGAGTTGTTTGCCAAATTCATAAACTCTTGTAATCTCTTCAAGTATAACTTCGGCCTACGTCAAACCTAACCAGTTCTCCAGGTTTCATCTGAAACAACATGCAAGGATCCTTCTGCTGTATGATTCTCTGTATCAATTGTAGTACATTGTAGGTGTTACCTATGGTGCTCTTTGTGGCATCTCTTGATCTGGTCTAAGGTTGCAACTGTGATCCTCTGTTTAATGCTCTAATCATCGATTTTGTCATCAATGTCTTCTGTTAACAAAACATTGTTCATTTATGTAATGTAGTACCTGCTTTTTGTCAGGATTACCAGTGGCGACTGGCCACTGCCATGTAAATATTGGTCTGTATATCACTATTGTACTCATCTAGCCAGAAAGGCAATCTATAAATGTATTTGTATCAACGACTGTTTTCTTTTGTAAGTGCAATGCAAATTAGGAATGTAATCCCAAACTTTACCTCCACTTTCCATCTCTTTTTCTCTCTCCTATCCCACTTCCTCCCTTTCCTCACTCTACCCCACACTCATCCCTCTATACCCTCTCCTTTCACACCCTTGTCTAAGTCCAACTAGGACAGCTATCTCGACTTTACTTTCAGTATCAGTGGCATGACCATACCATGAAAGTACATTTGACGGGAACAATATTTTCACTGACAGTAAATTTTGTTTTCCAATGGATGATGAACATTTAATTGAAATCGTACATCAACATCTTGTTTTATTTGATTTATCTCATTCGAAATTCATGGACATTGGGTACAAAATGAATATTTCTCTGTTTTAATAAAATATGAAATGCATGTTGGGACATTCGAAAATATTCAAAAAATATAGATTCGTCATCTCAATTTGTTATAAAGAGTATGAAACTCCCATTCTGTTGATATTTTTTGTCCATGCTTGATGTATGCTTTTTTAATTGCATTTCGTTTTCTTCTTAATCCAAAGATATAGCTATCGTAGCCAATTCATCCTCATAAAAGTCCATGACCACTCACCAACAGCACAGTCACATCACTGTTGTAATTAAATATTTCATCATTGAAAGGAATAGGAATGTTTTGTTACTAATGAAAATCAATGTATAGATATAGACATGTAAATAATCTTTCCTCCATATATATATATATTTATATAATAGCAGCAATAAAAAAAATTCTGTTAAGTGAATCATCATTAATTTTTATAAGATTTTAATATTGAGAAATATGAGAAATTTTCTTTAATTTTATTATAAGAAACTTGCTTTTTTTAAATATACAGAATACGTAACAATTTTATTTATTACATAAGAACGTAAGGCTATACTTCCGTCAACTGCGCATGCACAGAATGACGAAGACAGTGCGCGTGTTTAAGTAGAACTTTCGGAATTCGTTTTTTCTTTTTGAAAGATTCTTAACTTGTCGGTTCACCTGAAGAAGAACCAAAGGTTCGAAAACGTTAGTGAAAAAAGATAGAGAAGGATATTAGCACTGTCCGGTTTGGGATAGAAGTATATTTATTACATATTTTTAAAAATATATCTTAACATGTATTCTTAATATTGTTTATAATAAATGATTTATCTAAACATTTATAAAATATTTCAAGTAATAAATTACTGTTTTATTTCTTTTATAGATTTTCTTTTTAAGTTTTTGGTAATAGGAAGTGCAGGAACAGGAAAATCTTGTCTGCTGCATCAGTTTATTGAAAATAAATGTAAGTTTTTTTGTCATAAAAAATTCTTTTCCCAAATATTTCCAAGAAATATAGTATTTTTAAGAACAATTTGGCTCAGTTTCTTGATTTATCTGACATTTGTCTGATGAAATTTTGGTAATAAACAATGTTTCAAAGTGCAAAATCAGATAAAAATGTAACATTTTACTTTGATCAGTTGTAAAAAATGTGTGTATAATAAACAAGAATATTTTTTAAATAGCTAAAAAGTTTTAAATTTATTTAATATATTCATAAAAATAACAGTTCTTTTATGAATATATGGTTAGGTTTATATTGTAAATAAATTTATTACATATTGAGATGGACTGTAAAAGTTTCACCATATATTTTGACCAGAATTTTCTTTAAAGTTAAAAGATACCACAAAAAAAGCATAGTCAGAGAGCATAATGGAATAATAGAATACAAATGCAAGTTGCCCTTTGGCAGCAATGAAATATGTAATATGATAAATTATCTCATGGCTGGCAGAGATCATGTGGGTAAATGTTTCTACATATGGTAGATGTAGGAACCTACATCCCTCCATAGTTTATAGATAGTGTTAATTTGTCAGTAATGTAATTTTGATATTTTGTACAGTTTTCATTGTACACAACTTGTAGTTGGTGAGGTGTCACTTTCTCAGTTTGTAATGCATTTTATATTAAACTAGAAATTCTCCCGTCAAGCATGATGGAATATTTTAATGAGAAAGTGGGCATTGAAGAATTGAGAAGAGCTTCACGTCAAGCTTGTGATGCTTGTGACATTGTGATGCTGTTTCTGCAGCCCTTGACAAAGATATTTTTACTTGATGTTGCTTGAGTCGGATTTCATGACCATCAGGGGTTTCAATGTTCTTATTCTTTTAGGTCTAGAATTTATCTGACCAATTTTACTCTTATGCTTTCCTGTAGACTTTTTTTTTTTTTTTTTTTTGACAAAATAGTGAGTTGAAATTGATAAAATATTTATTCTACAGCTAATATTTCTGCAAAATAAATAGCCTATACTTTCCATCAAAACATAAAACAAATATAACGAAAATTTCATCTGAACTGGAAAAAATTGCAGGAGTTATAAGGAATTCACACACACACACACACACACACACACACACACACACACACGACAGCTTCTATATTAGTAATTGAGTGCATAGATATTTGGATGAATTTCAAAAATTGGTGTATTGAATTCTCTCCAAACCCCTCCAAACATTTAGATTTATTAATTAACTGTGTTTTTCTTTAAATAATTTAGTGTACTATTCTAAATTTTATTTAAACTATGTTAATTTAAATTTAAAATAAATGAAATTTGAAAATTTTATCAAAAATTAATTGTCTTCTGAAGACATTCCAATTGTCATATATGACAGAAATACTTCAGCAATTAAAACTTATTTAATTATACTTTGGTTTAAATTTACCTATATAAATATTGAAATTATTACTACTTTATAAAAAATTAATGAATCTAATTTTAAAATTGTTTTTAAAAAAAATATTTTAGTCAAAGCAGATTCAAGTCATACGATCGGCGTTGAATTTGGATCAAAGGTTGTAAATGTTGGCGGCCGTTCTGTGAAACTTCAAATTTGGGACACTGCAGGACAAGAACGTTTTAGGTAAGTTATACGTGCACATACACGATGTACACATAAATTATCATTAAAGTGATCAACTACGCCACTAAAATCAAAACATCTGTAAAACATTTTTTATTATAATTAAGTTCACTAATTTAATAATTTCATTATTAATTAAAAGAAATTAAAAATTAAATAAAAATGAAGAAATATACAAGAGGTCATTTTCAAATATCAAAAGGTTGTTAAGAAATATTAAAGGTCAAATTAAATAAATCTACACCTTTCAAGGGTCCAGCACATTTAATTCTATAAAAACGTTTTCGATTCCTTTAAGAGATCTTCAGTTATACTTTACAAAGAAACGAACGAGAAATTCGAATTTAAAAAGAACAAAATTCAAAACTCTGTTATACGTCTAATGGTAATACGTAAATCTGTTCTTAATAATGTTATAACAAACATAAAAATATAAGCAAAATACAACTAACAATAATAAAATTAAAAAGTGTATACAAATCACTTAAAAATGAAAATAAAATTAAGACAGTAATAAACCAAATCAGTGTCTATGGAGTTGTAAAAACTACGTTAGTTTTTTTCATAGAATGATTTCCAGGCCGTGGATAAACTGTTGGCATCTGTATGATTAATGCATTGTGTGGTGAGCTGCACTTTGTGTATTTCCATTTTTTCTAGGTATCTCACTGCCTGTGCTGAACTTGTAGGTTTAATAATCACCACTTGGTCCCAATAAACTGTGACATAAACTGCAGTGTAACAATAAACTGTTTCTGCTGTGTGTTGAGAGCCTTTTTATTCAGTAATATCGAGAATCTGTCAAAACGTTATAAGCATGTATTAGAATTAGCTCATTTGATTTGCCATACATTGTTCTTTAACTTTGAAGGGAAGACATACTTACAGGAGCGTGGCATTCCAATGGATAGTCCTACATCAGCTTTAATATGTGAGCTTGTGCTGCATAAATTGGAAAACGATATCCTGCCCGTCTTCCAGGAAGATATATTGGTTTACGCAAGATATGTAGATGACATCTTCATTTTGTGGAAGACTAAGCAGAATACAAGCTGCTTTATAAGCTTAGTCAACAATAACTCTTATGGTCTTATGTTGGAGCTAGAACAAGAAAGTGAAAGTCATATTAATTTCCTTGACTTAACGATAATGTGTAGGGAGGGTCAGATCAAAACGAGCATTTACCGTAAGCCAGTTTATCAACCTTACATCATTCCTAGAAATTTGTCGGATCCAGAATACATAAAAATAGCAGCTTTTAGATCATGGATAAAAAGGGCTTGCACTGCACCAGCAAATATGATACTTATAGGGAGTTAGATTATATACGAGGCATAGCGCTACAACAAGGATACAGAAGGTACACAGTAGATACCCTTATTAAGGCCTTCCAAGAACGTGGCTGAAAGGCAGAAGGATCTGAACATAAAGAGAGAATCATGCTTAATTACGTACCTTTTCTAAACAAAATGACTAGAAAGGTGGTCAGAAAAAGGAATTTCCAGATAATTTATAGATGTAATCCTACAGTATACAGACTATTGAGAAATGATAAGGGAAGATATAAATCTAATAACCTCACAGGAGTATACTCTATACCAGGGATGGGAAACCTGTGACCTTAAGGCCGCATGTGGCCTTTTGGGCCAACAAGTGTGGCCTTCTGCGGCCTGTGATGTAAATGTTTATATATATTTTTTAAGACCTTTATTTTTTTTAATAGTTATTTTACATAAATTTACAATATACACGCACATATATAGACTGTCTTTTTTTTATTACATAATTTTCAAATTACTTAGCGGCCTAAGCCTAGGGATAAAATGACAAAAAAAAAATTCAATGTGGCCTCTATAAGGGACAATGAATTGTAATGTGGCCTTCATGAACAAAAAGGTTCCCCACCCCTGCTATATACCTTTGAAAGATAATAGGTTTAACTCCAACCTGGTATACGTAGGTGCTACCACGAGGAGTTTGAAGAAAAGGATTGAAGAAAATAAATACACAGTAAATAAAAGCATTAATAGTATGGTCCTCTCTGCATTCGCCAAGGAGCAGGATGTCATAGTTTATTGGGACCAGGCAGCGATTATTAAACCTACAAGATCAGCACAGGCAGTGAGATACCTAGAAAAAATGGATTTACGTATTACTGTTAAGACGTATAACATTGTTTTGAATTTTGTTCTTTTTGAATTTGAATTTCTCGTTCGTTTCTTTGTAAAGTATAAGTGAAGAAGATCTCTTAAAGGGATCGAAAACGTTTTTATAGAATTAAACATGCTGGACCCTTGAAAGGTGTAGATGTATTTAATTTGATGTTATTCAGTTCCAGTAAGCATTTCTTTATGTATCAAAAGGACGTTTTCAAACTGTTCTATGGGTCCTAAGAATAAAAAAAATTCAATATAGAGATAGGTCCAAACTGCTTCCCTTCGAAATTATAACAATTTTAAATTTAGTTGTAATTAAAAATATTACAACTAAATTACATACAAATTAATAACAAGCTATGGTTTTGATTTATGTTTTGAAGTAATATTTTAAGTGATCTTTAATACAACAAATGGTTACTGTTACTCAAAAATAGCAGACATTCATTTTATGTATTGCCAAACTAATGGTAATTCATGTGAAGATGTTATATGGAATTTTTTCATTTTTATGACCTGTGGAACATACTGTTAAAGCTTGGTGAGACTTATCAGAAACACCCTCTGTAATTAATATTTTTGTAATTAATATTTTATTTATACTATAATCATTTTAATCACTTCATATAACTGACATGAAATACATTTGAAAGCAATGATTTTAATTTAAAAAAAGTTATTTTATAAAACATAAATAATATTTACTTTAGTTTATGCATTGTCCATTATCTATTTAGATAATTTTTATTATATATTTTTATTTAGTTTATCATATTTTTAAATTTATAAAAATTTTAATTTATTTGAAGCAATAAGTAAAACTTTTTAATTATATTTTAATGAAAAACTTTTGTTTGATAATTCTTGTTCTAATTAGTTTATAATTTAATTTAACAACTGAAGAATAAAGATATTTTAAATGTGAAGATTAATTTTTGCAATTCATATTTTACTAAATTAAGTTTTAATTAAATTTTGTTATTTGCTGGTGTATTGGATATTCTGTTTCTTTAAATAGATCAGTTACAAGAAGTTATTATCGTGGAGCTGCTGGAGCATTATTGGTATATGATATTACAAGGTAATTAAACATTAATGATTTTGTAATAATTGTTTAAATCTTCATGCTATGAGCACTAAGAGTGTTTTTGTTTTTTCAACATACTTTTGGGTTTGACCAGGCTCTCAATGAATACAGCAAGGAAGTGAATGATGGGAACTAATATATTTAGGACAGATTATTATGAAAAATTTGCAACTTCTACTCGAATTAAAATCTGGGTCCCCGTAGCAACAGGCTGGTACCCTGGTACTGTGAATATCTGTCTGACAAAGTGTGTTTGCTCATACATAGAATGGAATATGATCAAATACTATTTACAGAGGCCATTGCATCAGTTTTTCTAGGCAATAATCATCCTGTCTGCACTCACTATGTTAATAGTGCATAATATTATCAAAAGAGCAATAGTGGTAATGCTGTTTGTTATATGTGATAATACTAAGTTCATCCAGAAAGTAAATACTGTTTGGGTATTAAAAAAGATTTGCAATTTGTTTTCATTTGTATTTTATTTCAGAAAAATCTACATACCTTAAACTACTTTTTGACATATTCACAATGCGAATTAAGACATGTGTCATATCTTGGCACTAATTGCAACATATCTGCTTTGTAGAATTCGGCCGCCTGTGACCTGAACCAGTTCTGGACGTTTACCTCAATCTTATCATCACTTGCAAAGTGGTGATGAGATCTACAGCTTACTGTGAGACATTGAAGAAGTTACAGCACGCAATACAGAACAAAAGGCATGGACTACTGACTTCTGGCATTGTGTTCGTTCATGAGAAAGTGCAACCGCATATCGCACACGTAACGACAACGCTGCTTGATTCATTTCGCTGGGAACAATTCTGTCACCCTCCTTAGTCTGGACCTAGCTCCATCTGACTTCCATTTGTTTTCTCATCTCAAGAAATTTCTTTGCAAATGATGATGAGATCAAGGTAAACGTCCAGAACTGGTTCAGGTCACAGGCTGCCAAATTCTACGAAGCAGGTATGTTGCAATTAGTGCCAAGATATGACACATGCCTTAATTCGCATGGTGAATATGTCAAAACATAGTTTAAGGTATGTAGTTTTTTTCTGTAATAAAATACAAATGAAAACAAATTGAAATTCTTTTTTAATACCCAAATGGTACTTACTTTCTGGATGAGCTTAGTATATTATTTTAGATATTGGAAAGGATTTCTTGTTATATATACTTTTTAAAACCAAGCTAGTAACACAAATCTTATTGAATTTGGATAATAAAATTGAATTTCATTACTAAATTTCAATATGTAAACAATAACAATCTGATTAAACGTATTAAAATAAAAAAAGAATTAGAAGAAGAAAATATTTTGGAATTTATGGAATAAAATGATTTGAATAAAAGCTACTGTTTAACAATTACAGCTAAAAACATACATGAAATTTGTTTTGTTAATTTGGTTTTCCTGTAATTATTCAAATATACTATTCAAGGACACATATGGTATATTACACTCCAGTCCAAATATGCAGGCTCTTCCAAAATTAATATTACCATTTTAAATTAATGTAATTATGTTAATTATTATCTGGCAGATATGTGACATACACCAATCAATAGAATAACTGCAAGTTTCATCTCCCACCTGTGTTCAAATGTGTTTTTATCTACTGTCTCTAAGAAGTGCCACAAACAAACATGGCAGCTTTGCAACAGAGAAGGCATTTTGTATTCTGCAGTTTACAAACTTGGATTCACTCATCATTGTGCAAGATGTGTAATATGCAGGAGTTGCAGAATACAGCTGTGGAGCTGTTAGAGATGTAGAATTGTGGTTGCTGTAGGAGGAGTGACAACAGATATGTCATAGCAAGCTTAGGAAAAATCTGAGTATGGACAGATGCATACCATGCAACACGAGATGCATGCATTTAGAAATTGCAGTGGGCAACTGTGAAACTCAGATGGTTTTCCACTGTTTTAATGTACATTACAACATTCTTGGATGATAATTAATGAAATTACAATAATTTAAAATAGTAGCATTCTTTTTGGAAGATCCTGTATATAATAAAGTGCTAATTTTATTACAATATAAAGCTATTAGATGTAGGCAGCATATCAGTTTAAAAATAGTTGGAAACTAGTTTCAACAGACATAATATTGCAGGAACGGTGAAAAAAATTAATATTTGCTGGAGTATATTGCAGTTGACATAACCGTTTCTGATTCATGAAACTAAGAAATATGGATTTATTGTACTACATACAGAAGGAGAATAACTCAACAAAAAGGCATTAAGAAATATATTATTTCTCTGCAAACGCTTTCAACCCTGTTATGAACATTGTTTTCAGGCACAAATACAAATTAAATGTTTTTCTGAACAAATTTTAAATTACAAAGAGAAACAGCATTAACTGAATAGAATTTTAAAGTTTTTAGAACAAAAATATTTAAAGACTTATTTTAAAAATCACACAACATCTACATAGGAGGTGGAGAAATGCAGTTAAATAGAATTATTTAACAGCTTGTACAAGCTGACCCAAGTTCCAGGTAACTTGAGGGTGGGGAATTGCATGGGGACAAAAGTGTGGTGAAGAGGGACTCCCAAATGAGGACTGAATCCCTTTCACCACAACATCTAAGCAAAACAGTATGGTCCCAAAGTGGGGTGTGGTGATGCTGTAATACCATCCTGGATAACTCTGTGTCACACCTTCCCACCGCCACAGTGTGTCAGTGTTTGGATAATCGACGAGACAGCTTTCTAGTGGTAGCCCCTATGTAGAAAGTGTGTGCCCCAGTTGTTGTATTCTCTAATGAGACAGAATACACTCCTGAGCATTCCAAGATCGAAATTGTGTCCCTATCATTGCACAAGAGTCTCTGAAGACTTGGGTGTGGAGCGAAAGGTAAGAACAAGACGTTTTGACTAAAAGTACGGCACATGTGGACAGACAAGCGACCACAAAACAGTAAAGAAGGATGGACTACCATCCATTCCCTTGGGTTTTGCAAAGTGGAGGGGAAGAATGATCTCTTAACCCTGTTTAGGACATGTTTGTACTTGGAGATGCCAAGCCCACCAACCACACTGCTGATCAGATGGCATCAAGCTCAAACTTTGTAATGATTGGGTGGAGGGTATTAAAATGGCAGCTTTGCAACAGAGAAGGGGAGCTATGGCCACATTGACATACCGCTGGGGTTGGAATGCTGTGGCAGGGATTATAGGGGGACTACTGCCAAATTTGTGAAACACAGAAAACCATTCCTCTCTGGGATCTGGAAATGTCCCAATCTAAAGACGAGATTTTTTCCCAGGTAAAATTGATGGCAGAATATAAATTCGCAAGGGAATGCTCTAAGGCTAGAAATGCATCTTCTGTGTCCTGCCACGCTAAAAGGATGCCATCCACATACCTCAGATATATTAACGGTAAGAAATGGTGAGCAGGAAGTCAAAAACCCTGTGTTCAACATGCCTCATGACCAGCTCTACTATGACAGCAGACAACCAATTGGGACACCCTGCTTTTGGAGGTATATCTTCCCATTAAAACGAAAGTAATTATGCTCAGTAATGAAGAGTAAAGCCTCATGCACCTCCAGCATCTATTGTGCAGTGAAACCCTTCTTGATAAGCAACAAGTTAGCATGCATGACTGCATCAAAGTGAGGCATTGCAGGACATATGCAATGATATCCATTTTATAGAAGCTGCATGCACTTGGAGCAAAGCACCAAGTGCTGTGGACTAAGCTGCCTTAGTTGTTGCGATGGATGAGGGTGTTACACAAGCAGAAGGGGAAGAAGCCCACCAAGCAGCTTGGTGAGTCCTTTTTCTATGTAGTAGGTGGGAAAGGACCTCTTGTTGACTAGTGGCCTTAAGAGTCAGCTCATTTTGTGCATCTTAGCCTCAAAGAATAGCCTGGGGCATGCAATATTTATAGGTGGGGGGTCCAAGTGCCCCGAAAGAACTGCAGTTATACCCGGATGACACACTATTTTCTTTGTATTCTTTAAGACAGCTGGAGTTGGATCCTCTCTTAAGATCACAGCGTGTGACTGGTTCAGGAACTCTGAAGTTCTGCGAAGAAAATCCTCTTCCTTGCACAGCACAAACCTTTTATCCTTGTTTGATATTAAGAGCCTTATGTTGACAGCAGACAAAAATTGACTTACAGATCGATCACTCACTCGATTCTTGGCATTGCTGGAAAGTTGCCTCACAGAGGCAATTGTTGAGATAACTGAGAGCTCCATTTGTGGGAACTTTGTTCCTACTTGGCAGTTTCTGAGCACTGCCAGGTACACTGATAATATGTCTGAGACACCCATGACATGAGGAGTGGGAATATTCTTAGGCCCTTGCTGCAACATCTGGGAAACACTGGAAAATAGGCTGATCAATCTGTAAGTTGATACTTAATATCTGTAAGTCAAAATTAATATTGATAATAAAATCAATATTAATTTCTGTGATATTAAAGAAATAAACATTTACGATTAGTAAAATTTAAAAACAGAAAAGATTAAATATTTTCCTGTGTAAATTAATAAATGTGAACCTATTGAACTGATTTTATTTTTAGCCGAGAAACTTATAATGCATTATCAAATTGGCTGACTGATGCTCGTACTTTAGCGAGCCCAAATATTGTGATCCTCCTTGTTGGGAATAAGAAAGATTTAGAAGATGAAAGAGAAGTTACATTTTTAGAAGCAAGCAGATTTGCCCAAGAAAATGGTAAGTAACTTTTATAAAAAAAAAATTCACTTTATGTATAAATTATTAACATTTTTGAAGAAGAAAAAGAAACAAAATTAAATTTGAATTATGATTTTTTTGTAAATTTTGACCAGTAAAGCCCTGTTATAAACAATTCACACAAGTGTTTAATACTGCTGGAGTTTTGGTGTTGCGTTTATTTGAACTTTAGCCAGATGTAGAGCTATTCATTTGAATATACATGGCTTCACCAACTGAACTTAGTTAAAAAATTCTAAAACAAAAGTTCAAAAAATTAAAACTAAGCAAATATCTATCTTTACTATATTTTTAATATAACCCTTATTCACCGAATTTTCCCCGTAAAAATTTAAATTAATGATTAAGAATAATTAAAAATAATTAAAAAATAATAAAAACGAAAAAAAAACGAAAGAAATGTGTTAATTTTGAAGAAAAAGCTTCAAAGTACAATTTCCTTTTTCTCGCCTATCCGCGAAATCTGACACTGATGAGTCATTGTTTACACAGCTGGATGACCTTGAGAACAGCTGGTGTCGTCTTTCGCGGGACATTCTCATGAAACTCTCGGGAGGAGAAGGGTAAAAAGTAGGGTGAATACTAGATGGTGGTATATTTCTAAATATTTTTTTTTAATTACGATTTTAATTGATATTTCCGACCCCCCCGACTTAATTAAACGTAATTATAAAAAAATCTATTAATTAAAAAAATTAAAAAACTATTGGATGTTGTTTTTGACATCAGAAAATAGCTTTAAATAACTTTACCGAAGTAAAATCGACGCACTAGAAGTTTAGAAGGATGAATGAAGTTCCAGAAAAAAATCCCATAAAAAAACAATTAAGCGTTAATTACGGTCATTAAAGGTTAATTAAAATCGCAATAAAATTTTTTCGCGCGGGTAAAAATATTTCAAAAAATTTGGAGACTTAGAAAACATTCCAAAGATCAAAAAATTTTTTTCCGGGTCCCAAAGTACCGTTTTTTTGTAAAGCTATAAAATTTTGCCCGAGTTATCTCGGGTTTGGACGTCTATGCACGTCAATGGTCGTTAAGGGGTTAATATAACATTAATCAAATTAATGAAATGGTCTATAAATAAACAAGATAATTACTTTATTAATTTTATATATATAATTTTTAAAAGATTTTAGATAATTTATACTTTTATTAGTAGTTAAAACCCTTACACATATTTACTATAATATAAATATTTCTTTAAAAAGAAAAACATTTTTAAAATGTGCATGGAAAATCATTGGAAAATGATTGATTTATTGTTGGCATCCATATTGTTTTTATTTGTTAAAATATATCATTGTAGCACAATTAAAATACTTTAAATATAATTAAATAATATCATCATGCTGATGGATTAAAATGAAAACTATAAATTTTGTAATGTGTGTTTTTACTTTAAATTTGGAGTTTATGCATTAATATTTAACAAAAGGAACAAAGAAGGGAGTTAAATGATATGAAATTAAGTCTGTTGCATTCAATATGTAGTCATAATATTAATTTAAATATAGTAGAATAAAAATAGAATATTTTTACAGAAACTAAAATTTTTGTTATATTTTTATTAGAACTGATGTTCCTTGAAACTAGTGCACTTACTGGGGAAAATGTTGAAGAAGCTTTCTTGAAATGTGCAAAATCTATTTTAGCTAAAATTGAAACAGGTATGAATTTTAAAAAATTATCATTCTATTATTATAACTAGTTTTAAAACATAACTAAAATTAATATAAAATTTATCTAAATATATAAAATTACTTGTCCTGACTTACTTGACTGACTGAGTCACTGATTGATTCATCATCGCCCAGAGCAAACCGCTGAACCTAAAGAGGTGAAATTTGGTACACAGTTAGAGTACGTCATGAAAACACACTAAGAAGGGTTTTTTGAAATTCTCCTGTGGGAGGGAGAGCATTAAGGCTTAACCTGAAGAGCGGCTTCTATTTTACTATTTTAGATGCAATTTTTTGTTTCTTGAGATAATAACTTAATTTCCAATAGTACAATACAGTATTGTGCAAATTAATGTGAACACAAGTGAAAATTTGAAAAAAAAAAATTATTGGTTAAAGATGAATAGAATTGAAAGATGAATACAATTTAAATTGTTTTAATATGAAATATGTCCTCCCTTGGCTTTAATAACTTCTTGAACACATTTTGGCATGGAATCAATAAGTTTTTTACAGTTTTCTGTTATTTGCTGGTCTCAAAACCATATCCGGATTACAGCCTCAATCAGTTCTGTTTTTGTTGTACAATCTATTTTACGAAGTCTAGCTTTTACTATAGCCCAAAGATTTTCAATCGGATTAAGATCCGGTGAATTTCCTGGCCATTCAAGGCATGATATCTTTTTGTCTTTGAAATATTTAATCATGACCTTGGAAACGTGATAAGGAGCTGAGTCTTGTTGAAATACTGCTTGATCGTTGGCATCACCTTTTCTTAGTTCAACTTCCAATCTTTGTTCTAACAAGTCTCTGTATTTTTGCAAGTTCATCATGCCTTCGACTGGCACAAGGAATCCAGTACCTTTACAAGAAAAGCAGCCCCAGAACATCTTTAACAGATGTTTGACTGTTTGATCAATATGAGCTGCCGTAAGTTTTTCATTGTCACTTTTTCTAACGTAACAAGATCGCTGTCCTTGTACCAAAAAATGGCTCTCATCTGAAAACAACATTTTCCTCCAACCTTCAACAGTCCAGCTCACATATTTTTTTTGCCCAATCATATCGTTTTTTCATCATGGCAGCAGTCAATAAATGTTTCTTTTGAGGTCTAACCATTTTTCTTCCACATTCTATAAGTTGTTTTCGTATGATGGAGTCATGAACAATAACTCCAGCATGTGCTAAGTCTTGCTGAAGTTCTTGACTGATTTTCCTAGGGTTTAATTTACTTTCCCTTATTAAAAAAAGCTTCATCCCTTGCTGTTGTCTTTCTTTTCCTTCCACATTTTCCTTTTCTGTTCACCTTAATCATCCCAGTGTCCCTTTTTTGCTTCAAAATCTTGTTTACAGCTCCTAAACTCGCATCACACTCCTTGGCAATATCTCTTTGAGTGAACACACATCAATGACTCAAAGTAACAATTTTAGTGCGTTTTTTGGGAGTAATATCCATCTTCAAAAAAAATGCTAATAAAGCCACAGTTCAGCTTAACTTCACCAAAAACACAATAATTCGAAAAAAAATAACAAAATGCAACGTGTCTGTAGCTTGGTATGTCTTATTACTCACTGACTGTCAGATCAGTAAAACAAAATGGCTGCTACATTGACATAAATGACACATTGCCAACTGCGAAAAAAAAGCAAAATTGTGTTAATTATGATGTGTTCACGTTAATTTGCACAATACTGTATTTACGTATTACGATTTTTTAACCAAATGTTCAAACCGTTTTAAATTCGAATTTGTTACTACATGTTTATTCGCTTATAGAACAATTGCAAACATTCTAGAAAATTGATCAAATTGAAAACGTTCAATTGCATTAGAAGATTCTCGGTAATAAGGGGTATATGTAACGCAAGTAATTTTATATATTTAGATTGTTATAAATTACATAATAACTATGGTTGTTGAAATACTAAATATAAATGGTGTTATGATGCCCCACACCATCGTTTCAATTATAAGCAATGGAGCTTGCCTCTTTAGAGCAATATCCTTTGTTTTGTATGACACTCAAGTGATGGCCAAAGTACGTGCAGAAATAGTGTCTTCTGTGATGAATCACAGATGATTTTTCGATTATGTCACATGATAGTGATGGAAATAATTATAGCAGTTCTGTGACTTGAGTGAAGACTGTTTTTCTCATGTTCCAGAGTAAGCTCTGCGAGTAGTCTGGTCATCTTAGCCCTGAAAGGTTGTACCACAAATGTGGTTTACAAAGAGGTACTGGGGTAACTGAATTTTTCTGTAAGTATTTATAAATTTATTTTAAAATACTTTTAGTAATATCAAAGTTTTGGTATCCAATGGCAATGGGGCACTTATTTTGCATATTCAAACTGCCAATAAGCATCTAAGAAACTAATATATTTGCTTTAGAAACTAATAATTATTATAATTTCAAATGTGTTATGTGAGCCTCCTGGTATCCTTGGTTACCAAAACTTTGGTATTACAGAAAGTAGTTAAAAGTTGACTCCTTGGTCCATACCTCCATAATTTATCATGAATTGTAAAGTTCAGGATGTTGTTCCCCATCTCTTGCCCATGTTGATTAATTCCATGGAAATCAGACTGATCAGTAATAAACATTATTGTTGACTGTATAGTCTACAATATCCTGGTGTCTTGCATTAATCAGTCAAACAATAATTTATTGGTTTATTATTATTTATGGTTATTGCAGATGAAAAATTGCATACTACCTAAAAAATTATGTTTCATTCTTAAAATTACTTTCAAAACAAATTTATAAATAAAATAGTATATGGAAAAAATTAAATCAAATATTTTATTAGAGATAGTTAAAAATTACATGTATATTTAAATTTTAAAATATATTTTGAATAGTAAACATCTCTAAGCCCAATGAGTATATAATAAATTACCAACGTTCGCCTTAAATATTGGGCTATAATCTGGCTAATTAAATGATTGATATAAGGCAATTTGTTACTAGAGGTAGATGTTAGGCACCATCTCATAACTAAATTAATAATTATAATTTAAATAAATTATTAAATAAATTTAGAACCTTCTGGAATAAAAGAACTGACCCGGGGCGGGACTTGAACCTGCAACCACTGCTTGCCCTGCAGTGTGCTTGCCAATTATGCCACCCAGACCCCAAGTGAGTCTTCTTATATTAATTTAGATATAACCTTACTTGGTTAAATATGGCACTGGCTGGGGATGACTCCTATGTCCATGGCCTAAGAACATCTCCACAACAGCACTCAGCCAGCTAACACAATACCTGGCGAGGTATATATATATAAGGCATGATGCAATAAAGAAAGATATCAATGGCCAGTATGAAAACGAATCTTGATCAATAATGAGCATATCTACCATCATTTTAATGAATTTATTAAAATAAACTATAAAAATAGAATATAGAAAAGAATATCGGAAAAAAAATATATATATATTCACATAAGTAAATAACAGTTAGCTAATTTATGCTGGGAAACCTCTATAATCGAAATTATCTCGATAAAAACTAGCTCTTCCTAAGAGATGAATACAGCCTGTGAATGTTTCTGTTGTAGCAGTTAGGGTAGTACAAATTGGTAACAGGTCTTTAGTGTTCACATTCAATGCCGAGTTTAGGACATTCCATTTCACTTCCATCCTCTTTATAAGTTAATTCTCAGTGCTTTCCTTGGGATTGCTGAACTCTATATATAAAATAGGTCCAAAAGTTCAATGAAATACATAATATCTGCAATGGGACTTTCACCTCTCTACCGTACCACATAGGTGATTTTTACACTAATTCAAATTGCCTAGGATACTTTCTGCAAATGTACATAACTAAATCATTTGAACGATATAAATGCCAAATTGTTCACCTCTTCAACATCAATAGTATGAGACGGTGCTAATATATTTCATAGCAGACTTTAGACTATAGTGATATACTCTGCACTGCTCACTTAAGTAAATTAAATCATCAAAACCACCTGCACCACATAGGTGCCTTATCTAACATATTCCTATCAACTATTGGAAAAAGTTTCGGGATAATAATATAGCGGCTACGTCCGCATGAATGTATTTAAACCCTTGCAAAGCAAGATGCGAAGCAAGGTTATTCAATAAAGTTGGAGTACCAACCTCCTGACAAACTGTTAGGAAGGATGGACTGCTCCATTTAAGAAGAAGAAGATATAAGGCATGATCAAAAAGTTTCCGTTTGAAGGCTGTACAATTCAGATTTGGTATGTCAGCCATGCAAAAGCACGATAACCATTTAGGCAAACATCCCACTGCTTTACCAGGTTGAATATACCCCGTTGGTAAAACTTCTGCTTCTGCTGCTTGAAGAAGTCCGAAACTGTCTGCTGCGCTTCTACATCTGACCGGAACCATTGACCTTTTAAGGACTTCTTTAAGGGACTAAAGGCATAAAAATCGCAGAGATCAAGATTGTAAAGTGGGTACTTAAGTGTCTCCCACTTAGTGCACATAACTTCTGCATTATGACATTTGCGGTATGGGGATGTGCATTATCATGAAGCAGAATCACCCCATTTCGCGGTTTTCCTGGATGTTAAGCCTTAATCGCACATCGTACTCTCTCCAGCATTTCCCGGTACCATGCCCCAGCAATGGAGACACTTGGTTCCTTGAAATCTATAAGCAATGGGCCCTGGTGATCGAAGAACAGGGTAAGCATCACTTTTCCAGTAGATGACTGGCTCTTAAACTTCTTGGGACGAGGGAACCTGAGTCAAAAGCAGCGACCATGCAGTGGTGACACCACTGCATGGTCGCTGCTTTCGACTCAGGTTCCCAGTAGTGGCACCAGCTTTCATCATCAGCAACAGTGTGCTCAAGGAACGTGTTGCCTTCAACATTGAAATACATCAGGTGCTTCAGGGAAAGAGCCATCCAGTTTGATTGTTGTTCGGAATTTAATGCCCGGGGTATCCACTGGCTGCAGACCTTATGGTAGCCTAACTCCTGCCGAATTATGCGTTGCACGCTACCGAAGCTTATTTCAAGATCTTTTGAAAGTGCACGTATGGATATGTGATGATCTGCCCTAATCACAGCATCAGCTGCCCACTTGTTGTCTGTATTGGATGTGACTGGCCTCTCAGACTGACCTGCATCTTGGGTCGAATCTCGACCAGTTCTGAACTTTGTGCACCATTCCACTATAGTGGTTTTTGACAGACATACTTTTCCATACACATTCTTCATTCTCCGATAAATGTCTACCGGTGTATTTTCTTTGGCAGCAAAAAAAGAAGCACGTTGGTCCCGTTTGGACGCATGTGGTATTAATGTCGCCATTGTTCACATTTCAGCGTTTTCCACACAATAATCCCACGCCTCGCTGTTGGTGCTTATATAGTTCACATCAGTGATGTGCAAATTTGCAAATATGCTGCAGCCATGTCCTTAAATGGAAACTTTTTGATTGCCCCTTATATATATATATATATATATATATATCAGGTCAGTCCATAAGTTTGTGCGCATTTTTATGACCTTGAAAAAAATCTTGTTTTGCTGTTAAAAATGTCAGTCTAATGTGATAATTTTTACATCGAAGTGTTAAATTGGATCTCATACATATAATACTGTTTAGAATTGTGAACATTTCAGTTGTTTATTTTCGTTAAAATGGAAGTAACCGACAAATATAAAAGACACGTTTTATACTTTTTATTTTTAAGTGGTGAGAATGCTACAAATGCAGCCAAAAAAATAAATACTGTACATAATCAAATCATAATTAGTTCAAGGACTGCGCAGAAGTGGTTTGAAAGATTTAGAAACAATGATTTTAGTGTGGAGGATAAGGCTCGTACCGGAAGATCCGTCGTCGAAGTCGATGGATCTTCCGACAGACTCAAATAACACATCATTAAACTTACACTCACATCATATGGACACAACACAACATATAAAAAGCATAGACACCTTTAAGCAATCGTGGGCTCGAAAGGCACTCCATGGCAGGCATCCTTATGATCTGGCTCAGGATTTTGTTGACAAAACTGCGTCAAACAGCTGGTTAGCTCGGAGATTCCTCTTTGGGGAGACGGAAGGATTCATGATTGCCATACAGGATCAGGTCATAAATACTAAAAACTACAGAAAACACATACTCAAAGATGCAACACTCACAAATGACACATGCAGAAAATGTCACATCATGCCAGAAACTATACAACACATCACCTCTGGTTGCAAGCTCATGGCACAGACAGATTATCTACATAGACATAATCAAGTAGCAAATATAATACACCGAGAGCTTGCAAAGAAACACAAATTAGTAGACATCCACAAACCATACTACAAATATTGACACATCCACAGACAGTATTGGAAAACAACACGCACAAAATGTACTACGACAGAGCCATAATCACAGATAAAACAATTTACCACAACAGACCAGACATCACACTCATTGACAAACACAATAAAATCACATACATTATAGACATATCCATTCCAAACACTCACAATATACAAAATGCATGCACTGAAAAAATTAGCAAGTAGACAGAACTCGCCCAGGAAATAAGGCATCTGTGGAGGATGGATAGGGTGCTTATTGTACCTGTTGTTCTCTCCTCTACAGGTGTCATACCACACACACTGCACAAAAGCCTGGGTACATTACAATTGATTAGAAACACATACATCACACTACAGAAGGCCACTATATTGAGTACATGTCATATTGTGAGAAAATTCCTGAATACAGACACACACACTGATACACTTCTTTAATTTCTGTTTTGGTTACTATGCCTTGACTTTGGTCCGGCATAGTACATAGCCACCGGTGTTAACCGAGTATATCTCACTTAACCCAAAATAATAATAATCAGCGCAGAGTCCAAATGGTTAGGAGTTGAAAGTTGAAATTTGGTACACAGTTAGGGTACGTCACAAGAACGCACACTAAGAAGGGATTTTTCGAAAGTCCTCCCCATGGGGAGAGGGACAGGATTAAGTCTTAACACTTTCATCAACAATGGAAGTGTCAACAGTGGAATTGTTAAAAAAAAGCGACATGCAAGACGCAGATGCAGTTTTTTTGCTTTTGCAGGAAATCGAACATATTTTTAGACCCATCTAAAAATTCTCTAATTAGTCTGGAAACAGGGGGACCCAATTCTTGCATTCTGTGAAAACAGGTAAGGTTGACTATAACGTAATAAACTTAATCTTCGCTAACGTTACTTTTGCCCAAGCAACACCAGGCCTACCTGCTAGTATATATATAAATAATAAACATCTCTATGCCCAATGAGTATATAATGAAATACCAATGATTGCCTTAAAAGAACTGACCTGGTTGCAGGTTCAAGCCCTGCTTCGGGTCAGTTCTTTTATTCCAGAAGGTTCTAAATTTATTTAGTAATTTATTTAAATTATAATTATTAATTTAGTTATGAGATGACACCTAACATATACCTCTAGTAACAAATTGCTTTATATCAATCATTTAATTAGCCAGATTATAGCCCGATATTTAAGGCAATTAACTCAAAAATCATTATATTTTGAGCTAAAATTCTATAACTTATTTTATAGGTGAGTTGGATCCAGAATGCATCGGTTCTGGCATTCAGTATGGAGATTCTACGTTACGTCGACTGCACAGACAACAACAGAGGCACAGCGATTGTGCTTGCTGAATTACAAGACATAAAAGTGTGTTGATCTTTTAATTATTCATTGTTGTAGTTGACAACCTATTATCGAGTTTGCTTTCTTCTTCAATAATCAGTCGACTTATGTAGATAAGGTGAAGGATATATTTTAACTTTAAAAAAAAAAGGTTATTCCATATTATTAATGACTGTGTTGTGTTCTGATATATTTAATCAAATCAGCATTTAAATACAAATACATTTTTGATGATTTTAAATTATAGAAATGAAATATTAAAGCAACATATAACTTCATTAAAAATTAGCATAAATGATGATGTACTGTACATAGACTTTTAACTATTTTATTTTTTATTTAAAATTCTACATTTTTAATGGAATTGAACATTGTTTGAATTAACATAATTTGAAATTGTTTTTTAATTAAAATAATAAAGTTGTTTCTACAGTTCAAATGTTGAGAAACGTTGTGGATGATAATTTTGTTAACAGATTTAAAAATAATGACAATGATGTTGATTATAATATTAACTATTATTAATTAATTTCATGGTTCATCTGCAACTGTATCAAATTTTACACAAATGATGATATATTTTTACTGTAATTTCTTAATAATAATATCTTTTTCTGCAGATCTGGCACAAGGAATGGCATTCAAATGATATAAACTGAGATACATATTTTTTGATATTACAATTTAAATAAATAAATTTGTTATTAAACTATTCCTCATATTTATTAATAAATATGAAGAATAATTTCTTTTTCACTGATATAAATAATACACTTAATAAAATTTCCTGTTAACTTCAAAAGAAATTCAAAATTAAATTTTAAAACTTTGAATAGGATAAATATTGAAAACAAATCCAAATATTTTAAATTGTTGAATTCATCCTGAAATTATTAAAAATTAAAACATATGATGTGATAACTTTTATGAAACTAAATTGAAATATTTAAATTCATTAGTTAAATAATTATTTTATGATCATTTATTACACAAATAAAATTTTGATCATTTATTTTTACTTACTTTCCTATATTATCACTTTATAAAATGTTTCTTCTCAATAGTATTTTTATAATATAAATATATTTAAGTAATAATTTGTGAAAGAAAGTTTAATAACACCTTAAAAACATACACATTTTAGATTTATAGAACAAGCATTTAAATTGATTTTTTTTAATAAAATAAAACAAAATCTGTGCTTAATACACAGCTCCATAAATAAAGTGAAACAAGAAATAATGTTTTAATACAGAATAAACTTTACAAGATACTAGAAACATTAAATAATTGAGCACTTTCAAATCACTAGGAGCCACCATCAGGATTACTGAAGTTGAGCAAGCAGAAACTTTTTTTAATGCTTCTACTCACTTTTCTCTAACAATGATGCCCCATTTAATATTCCTGAAAATGAGTTTCAGTTTTTATTTGAGGTTTTTGTGAAACTTTTTCTTGGCCAGATGGCAAAGGTTATTAAGACGTCAACCTACTGTAATAAGGACCCAAAATTGAATCTGGGTGATTGAAAAACCCTAGGAATTTTTCGGGGATGGTCTGTTCTGGATACATAGTCCCATCTTTTGTGCTGAACTTGATTTGAGTTTAGCCACGCCACTGTGGACCTGACCAAATCACACTGGGCTTGGGAAAAAGGCCCACAAGATGGAGAGTCCAAAAATGAATGGAAAAGAGAAAAAAGTACTTTTTCTCCATTAAAGCATTATTTCAAATTGGATTGGTTTAAGTCATTTGTCTGTCACTCTTTTACCACATCTGAACCTTTTTATAGTATCATTACACAACCAAATATAAATTACTTTCAGAGTATACAAATTATAATTTTTCAATTACTACATATAACATTCAACTCAATATGGGACCCAATGTAAAAATCTTGATTTATTTTTCTGTAATTTGCAGTGATTTTTGAGATATCAATGTATAAATAGAGCAGAAAAATCTCAATAAGTAGATTGTATTACTTATCACATTTTAAATTTGTAGTATTTTAATTGTGATAATCAATATTATAAGTGTGACAATTGGAGAAAATTTTACATCACTTAATATTAAAAGAAAATATATTATCTGAAGTATATATATGCAAGATTTTGCAAAAATCAACACCTATAAACATGCAGCATGTAAACAGTTGTCCAAATAGAACATTAATTTGTAATTATAAGCCAAAATTTTGCACAGCTTCATTGTTCTGTATTTAATAGTTTAAAACTGGTTTTTTGGTGTATATATGCATATTGCACACTATATTTTAGATGCTGCACATGTATTACTTTAAATTAATCAAAGATTTTTTAAAATTGAACTTCAAATATCTGTATCTGCTTTTAAATAAGTTAAGTGATGCAAAGTTTATGATGTTAAGTACAAAGTTTAATTATATATATATATATATATTCTAGATTCAAAATGCCTTAAACTATTAGCAATAATAACTGAAGAAATTATAAAATTTTAATTTTTTTCTTGAATAGTAATACAATATATTCAAATCTGTAAATTATTCTTTGATGTACTTTATAACCTGGTATTAAAATTGAATTTTTCAATTCTTTTTACATTAAATGGCTTGGATATGAACTGCTGATTAATAAGGTTGGAAAGCCAAGGCAGTTGAGGCTTTCACCTGGGATCAAGTGCTGGGTAGTTAAAAAAAAAACTCCAGGAATGTTTTGGGGGTGGTCTGTCCCAGATATGTTGAGCCCCATTCTTCCCCATCATTGGGTGTGACAGATATGATTAAAAGATACTCCTAGTGCCCATAGAGTGAGAAGATTCAGAAAACAAATCAACAGTTAATATAAGACCACTCTCAGATAAGTTTCAGGATTTTATTTAATTGGAAGTAAAGTATTGATGAAACATGTCCAATAACTTAATGTACAGTAATGTACTGTACATTTATATTTAATTAAAGTCTTATACATTTTCTATCTTAACTGAAGACTTTAAATATTGTCTTCTTTCTACAGCAACATATCCTTTCATTTTAATTACAATTTAACTAAATTTGCAATTTATTTTTTGCTATTATTTCATATAATATTTGCATATCAAAGAAGAAAATACAAATTTATATTTTTCCTCTCCTTATAGAAATTATTTTTTAATATATTTTATCTATTTTATTAAATTATTATTATTTTTCAGCATTTGAAATTAATTTATCAGTTTTTAAAATTGTTTTGTGATTTATTTATATATTAAATTTAAATTATAATAACGTTTGGAGGCAAGATTTAAATATAAGCTAAACAAACTGCCGTTTAGGACCTCACATATTAAAATTTATTATTCAACAAAGGAGAAAGGTCTTGTATATTATAGCTTAGAGCTATAGTGAGTCTAAATCCGGCCTCGATAATAGAATAAGTGAGATTTAATATTTTACTTTGCATATTGTTAAAATAACATTTTTTTAATTCATATTTTCAGACTGAGTTTAATATTTACAATTCTCAAATCTATAAATGCCTGCACTTTAAGATAAGTTACTATTTTTTTTTTTTTAATTCTTTTATTCTTACAATTAAATTTTGTTGATTTATTTAAAAATTATTAACATTTGATACACAATAATTTTTGTTGCTTAAATCAGTGTTTCTCAAACTTTTTGGACCGTGACCCCCCTTCTGCACTTAAAAATTTCAAAGGACCCCCGAAGAATGCGTATGTGTCGAAAAACATCTCGGAGGGAGGGGGTTAGGCTTGTATTTAAATATTTATATTCTTTTTATTATTTATATGTGCAATTTATTTAAGTAGAAATTATTTTATATAGTTTTTATATCTATTATTTCTAAACATGAATCCATAGTAAATTTATAAAATATTTGAAAAAAAATTGATCTAGAATCAATTTTTCAGCGACCCCCCTCCTAATATTTTTCACGACCCCCACTTTGAGAATCACTGGCTTAAATATTACATTAATAATAAATTTCATATAGGAACAAAGAAAAATTGCACACACATTGTTTTAATTGTACCAATAATTTTATATATCTGTATATATATATATATATATTACATGAAATTATTTTCCACAATTATATTCTTGCTGTGCTTTGAGATTTCCATAAACTATAACCCGAATATTGTGAGAAATAGATTCAATAACAGGAAAAAATATATATACATGTATAAAATTGTAAAACTTTTGATAAAAAATTAAGAAAAAAAACTCGGTTTGAGCAAAAAGATTTACAATGTAGATTATGGAAAAATTGTATTTATGGCATATTAAAAATTGCACAGTGCTAGAATATGCAAGCGAGAATTTGGAAGTTGCGGATTACAAAATTTTTTTTAATTGTAGAAAAAACTGTACACTTGCTTTATGCCATCTTTACCTAAGTGATACAAACACAATTATCTTTAAGGAAATTAAACACCAATACATGTACATTTGACAGTGATTTACTTTCTTGGTTGGGCAAAAATTTACAAAATTATGCCCCACAAAGTAATGCAGTATCAAAATTACTTGCATTAATACTTTGGGCATTAAAACCCTTTAATAGAATTAAAGACAGTTGTTTTTGTATCTCTTTAATTTTATATGAAGCTATCATCTGATGTAATAAAATGTTAGCGAAATTTCAATTATTTGTAAATATTTATGGTTATATTCAGAATCCAGTTTATAAAACAAATGAGCTTCCATTTTGTTTGTTTTTAATCTGATAAGTTGTTTTTTTTTTTCCTTGATTGTTTACTTGACTATTAAATTCTTTAAAATTAAGGTACAGTTTTATATGTTTCTTTTTACATTATGTAAATCTACTTAAAAAAATTGTTAAATATATATGATTTTCTAATAATTTGATGAGATTATAAACATTCGTAATAGAAAATCTATTGATATAAATATTTTAGAGTATTTATAATTTGGTTGTATTCTTATTTATATGAATTTTTTATTTAAATAATAAAATGTAGTGAATTAAAGAAACACTTTTTCATTTCTTTTGTCAGATTCAAAAATGATCTAATAAACTATTCGTATGTAACTGTTGGATAAGATATTATGACCAATGTAAAAAGCATTGTTGGAAGATTGGAGATGAAATAAAATACTTGTGTTTAAATTTGTGTTTAGTTTTTATGGTTTGCTGTATTATAAACAGTGAAATCTTAATGAATACATCACTATTTATTATGGTAAACTTTTCATCAAAGAGTATGAAATAATAGTTTTGTGCTCTGTTTTATAAAAAATAAATTCCTAAAACTCATTTAAAGGAATTAAAGCTAACATCTGAGTATTCTTACTATAATTATATTCTCATTATATTTTAAATACAGTAGAGCGTCGTTAATTGGAACGTCGGTAATTGAAATGGTCGGAAATTGGAACGATTTTCAGTCGGACTGTGTCGTGCTGAATCGAACGTTTTTGATACTAGATTTACTTCTAAAGTATAATTTTCATGTTTTTATATTCTTCAATATATTTATTTTGTTTGTACAAAATAAAGAAATAATTTTTAACGATACAATAGCCTCGATTATTATTATAAAAATTTTCGTTAGGCTTAAAATCGACAAAAATTCAACACGAAGCGACACGCAACGGAGAAAAATTCAACAGGAAGCGATACGCAACGGAGAAAAATTTGAACATCGGACAGGTTAATATATTTTTTCGTACAAAGTCGGAAATTGGAACAAATGACTAATTGGAACAACCCCAGTCCCCAATTGACGCCAATTTTCGACGCTCTACTGTAGTTTAATAATGCTGCAGATGCCAAAATTTACAACCTAAAATCATTAAGTAGCATACTTTTTTAAATTTTGGCTGTTTCCACCCTGTTGGTCTTTGATCTTAATGTGGCCTGTAGTCACATTGAGGGCCTTTTATCCAGGCTAGAATGTGACTGCAGTGTAATGGTGAGGGAGGGATTCCGCGCATTCTTTTATTCAGCGCGCTTGCAGCGCTTTTAGCGCATGTGTTCAATTATTAAGCTTACTGCCAGCGCGCTTAAGCTGCGCTTTCAGCGCACTGGCAGCACCTCTCGACCACGCTAAAAATACTGCTTACAAGATGGACGCCTCCGTGAAGAAGTATCTTTTTCGATTACCAAACGATAAACAGTTTTTTTGCTACATTAAATGAGCAGATTTTTAACTCCTTTGCTTCAAGTATCTTTTTAATAAATGTGAAATGTATAATAACAAAACGAAATATAAGAATCTATTATTATTGTCTTTGTTTATGAAGTCAAACCTACCGTTAAAAGTTGGTTTATGAAATACTGTTTCTAATTTTTATTTACAGATTCTAGCAATTTACTGCAATATTTGAGAGAGAATAAAATTTTGCCTTCTGAAGTAGACTTATCATCATTAAATCATTTAAAAATACATAAAGTGTTAATAGAATCAGTCAACGCCAATGACACAAATAAATCATCATTTCTACGTTTTCTTATAAAAAACATCGAACTTAATGGCTTTTCTTCTAATAATACTGAACAAACGCGCGTAAATATAGCAGTAAGAGAATCATCGTTTACATCGGCCATTTTGAGATAGCTTTCTCTCCAGCAAAAGTGTTTTCGACCGTCAGCAGCAAAAACGTCACTTCCGGTAGCAACTGCTCAGCGCACTGCTGAATAAAAGAATGCGCGGATTGTTTCACTTAAATAGAAGTAGAACAATCCCTCCCTCCTTCCATACCTTTAACAATAGCAATGCCTAAAATAAACTTAACCAGAATTTATAAATATATTTGTGTATATCGCACTACTGAAACGTTTATGTATATGATTCATTGTAACATCATTACTATTTTTATATAATTTTAAACGCATTGAAACAAATGGGTCTGTGGGCAGTGTCAAATAATCTCCCTGGTCAATTCGACTTCTCTTCATTGGCTAGAATTTCTTTGCAGATCGACATAGCTCCAGTGTGAAATTGTAAGAGAGTGAAAAAATATCCCAAATATAAAAACGTACGGTCACGAATAAGATCCAAACATTTGTTGAAGTGATCCCAATGTTCTTTGGTGACCGTTGTCTGTGGAGTTTGTACCCAGCACGTGTAGTTCCTGGACAACGAGGAATTTTCCGGGTTTTCTTCACGTGCCTAACACTTGAATAAGGCCAATTTCTCATAGAAAGTCCTAGACTTTTTCTGACTTCAAATGGGGATGAGTACCCACATTTCTGGAGCAGACTGCATCAATGGGTGCTTACGTTGGTGTCCCAGATAGGTGGTCTAACGCCTTGAACGATGTAATAAATCTTTAATGGTAGAATTTGAAGTTAAGACTATTTACAAAAATATACATTATCGAGTCTATCCATTTATCCTTTAACACCATCAAGTAGAAGAATTTTTATTAAGGGTAACAGAATAATTCTGCAATAATTTAATTAAATAATAAATTGTTTCATTAAAAAAAAACACCAAAAATATAATGAAAAACTCGTTTTGAAACCGTAACCGAAAGCGAAACAATTATCTACTAATATGTTTTATAAGCAAGAGATAATATTGCAATGATTCATTCTAAAATCTTCAACTGTTAAGCGTTATCAGAGAATAGCAGGAAGGAGGAGTCGACATAATTATGGACACGTTCTGTACAAAACTAAGGTCTATCATCGAAAAAAAACGTGACGGAGGTAAACTAACAACAGAAGAATTGCATCATTTTATAGAAAAAGTAGTCGAAAAGGAACGTAAAGTACAAAATGGCGAAAGGGTGGAAGATCTCTCGGGACAAATCGGTAAGTTTTGTATTTATAACGTAATTTTACGTTAGGAATTTGAAATTTCTTTCTTTATTGACTTGTCTTGCGCAACTTCCTGGTTTCTCAGTATTACATGAAATGACCTTCGACTGATTAAGTGCATGAAAATGAAACTTTGCACTTAACTAAGTTGTATCTTATCGAAATAGTTTTAATAATTTGAATTAATTTAATTCGTTAATTGTTAATTTAACACCTAACACATGACTATCGTGTGCTGATTCGTCGATAAGTGTGTTTAAAGTAACACAAACAAATCTAGAATTAATTTACTAATTTTGCTTATCTTAGATACGTACGATGAAAATAAAATTTTACCATACATGTATATGGATTTGTAGTTTTAAAATTGCTGCAACTTAATCACTCTGCAATAGTTTAATTAAATAATAAATTGCTTCATTTAAAAAAACACCAAAAAAATATAATGAAAAACTCGTTTTAAAACCGTAACCGAAAGCAAAATAATTATCTGCTACTGTAATATGTTTTATAAGCAAGAGATGATAATGCAATGATTCATTCTAGAACCTTCAACTGTTAAGCGCAGGGTTACCACTCCTTGGTTTTAAAACCCAGATCTGGGTTTTTCGACCTTCTCTTGGTTTCTAGGTGGTTTTTTTTATTTCGTAAAATACGGTTTTTTTCTATAAGTATTAGATATTAATGGTGCGGTTTTTTTATATATTGTTTAAGTATCAATTTCCCTTGAAAAAATTTCCCTTTTTTTCAAAAAAAATTAATTGATTTAACTTCACAGTTAGTTTAACCGTAGTTATTTCGTCTGTACCGCATTTCATCAGAGACAAAGACTATTGGGTTTTATTCACATCATTCTTTATTTCACTATGCATTTCGGGTGCAATCTTTTCCGTTTATTTTGCGCCCCTCATCAGGTGTTACATTTCTACAATTGGTAGTATGACTTTACATATACAGTACAGTCTCGATTATCCGACCTAAACGGGCGGGCAAAACTTCGGATAAGCAAAAATGTCGGATAATAGGGAAGAATTAAGAAAAAGTTTATTAAACATCAAACTACTTACACTTTTAAAAATTAAGCACCTAAACATTATATTTTACAACAAATCAACAGGAAAAAAAAAAATCATTACACGATAATGTTATACAGTCATTTCTACTATGAACATTGGTTCTTTATACCATTTGGTGGTTCCATTTTTACATAGTAAATTACACAGAATCTGATGACAGATGATTGTGTTTGCCGGTAACTCTTTGGCATCTACTTCACTATCATGGACTGATTGCATTCTCAGATGATCTGATTCGTAGTCACTGTCAGGAAGAAAAATGTCGTCATTGGAGAAATTGTCATTTTTCTCCAAAGTTCTGAAGATAAATTCTCATAAGCAACAGGATAATGATATGTCATTTTATTTCAATAAATATAAAATGACTTAACTATTGAATCGTCAAAGAACAGGTTGCTTGCTAAACAAGAGATCAGTAGGAAAAATCTTAGCTGTTCGCTGTATGAACCCAAACCTGAACTAGAGATGCATACAAGGAGTTTGTCACCAAAAGGTATAAGAAGCAACAAAAAGAGCATAAAGATTGTACTGTTAATGGAAAAAGAAGAACAGGGTAGCTGTGAAATAACATTACCTACTGCCAGTGGCGTAGCTATGGTTATCCGGCCCGGTGCGGAACCAGATTTGTGGGCCCCCGAAAAAATTTTTCGGCAGGGATGTCCTTTTTCCGTAATGGTAATCGGAAACGTCCAAACGAAAACAAGTAATTTTTTCTATAAATTTCGGCTTTTGAATTTATTTATTCCGTTAAAAACATTGCATTTAGACGTTCAATTTCTTTCGTTTGATGAATGATGCATTAAGTATTTTTTTGTTTTGTTTACGTAAACGGACTAAAATATTTCTGTGCAGTGGTTTATATAGTGTATAACTAGATTACAGTTGAGTTGCTGATTTTCCTGTGTAATAGGGGCCCCAGCTCGAGCATACAAATGCCAAATTTTGCTTTGTTCTGATTGCCGTGAAAAATTTTTCGGGTCTTTTTTTCTTGTGATTTTGGGGCCCCCATGGGCCTATCGCTTTCCAGGGGCCCGGTGCGGACCGCACCTACCGCATCTCCTAGCTACGCCACTGCCTACTGTGTAAATTAGGTAATAAATGGTTTTTTTTTAATTTTTATTATAGTGTCTGTAATTATAACAGCAAAAATGTACTATGATAAAGTATTTATAATTACATTTTAATCATGAATTTTTCTGGGTTTTTTCCCATCCAGACCCAAGTTTTTTTCGTATGTCGCGAGTGGCAACCCTGGTTAAGCGTTATCAGAGAATAGGAGGAAGGAGGAGTTAACATAATTATGGACACGTTCTGTACAAAACTAAGGTTCATGATAAAAAAAAATGACGGAGGTAAACTAACAACAGAAGAATTACATTATTTTATAGAAAAAGTAGTCGAAAAGGAATGTAAAGTACAAAATACAGTAAAATACAGTTTGCTGTACAGTCAAACCTGTGAAAGACGGCCACTGACGGAACGAGTAAAATGGTTGTTGTTTGGAGGTTCGACCGTATTTCAAGAATAGTCATTTCTTTCTTAACTTTTACTGAATTTATGTCTAATCTTACAGTGAATAATATTAATTAAAAATACGCTGGTGACAATTTCTTAATTCGGTAATCATTATGTTATATATTTTGACAGACAAGGAAATAATAAATTGTATCGTTATTTATAAAAATTAATAGAGTTAAATACAATATTTTGATTAATTGTCATTGTGTACAATTTTATAAATCGATAGCGTAACTGATAGACATGTAGAACAGGTAAGCTGTTTATGAGTCAACACAGTATAATTGATATATATTTATATGTCAATATATACAGCGTAGAGTAGGAGAACTTTCTGCCCCTAGTTAGGTGTCAGACACACGAGGAAAAGCCAGAAAACTTCACGCGGCCGTTCCGTTATTAAGCACGAACTCACGATCAGTTTATAAGCATATTTGATTGGTAAATTTTTGGTATATTTTAGGTGCCATGCTCATGGCAATTTATTTCTCTGGATTGGACGACGGAGAAACGGCCACATTGACTAAACTCATGGTAAACTCCGGTAAGGTATTTAAATGGAAGGATGAATGGAGAGATATCACTGTAGATAAACATAGTACGGGTGGAGTTGGAGATAAAATTAGTCACGTGCTAGTACCCGTTTTGGCAGCGTGTGGATTAAAGGTAAACTTTTTTTTTATTTAGTTGAATAAAGTCTCTTCACAAAATTTGACAGCAAGATGCAAAAAGAATTCACTATATTCTTAATTCATCAGACGAGGATTTCTCTTCGAGTGTTTTGGTTTACGATTATTCGGTTTAAAAAATGATTAAGAACTACAGTCGTCCCGCGATATCCGTGGTCCACCAGTGGCCGAGTGACTGAACACTGGGCGCGTGGTCTCCATGATATAAGTAGCAACACCAACCTGTTAAGAATACCTATCATATTCGTGTTGCTGACGTAACTCGAGACTAAGTTTCCTGGTCACGTTTGTGCCAGACTAATGGGTTGGCCAAGTGCATTTTCCGAATTTTCTTTACCTGGTAATCTTACTAACTCGCGACTAACTACCAGTGTTCGGTGGTTTTATCCATTTGGCCACTGGTGGGCCACAGTAATAAGTTTTTGGCATTTTGATAAATCGAGCTTTAATACCTCACCGCTGACATCTGGGGTTTGTATAGGAATGATGAATATTTTTGTTGGGGAATCAGCCATGTATACCTCACTGAAGGATATACTTGTTCGGATTCGAACCGGAAGAACAGTTCCATGAATTGTTCAAGGAGGATCTGTCTGATAGATCGATCATCCCTGGTTCTGTCCAAGCGATGTTAAATATATATCTTGAGTTAAATATAAAATAAATAAGTAATTTAAATTAAAGTAATTAAATGATTTAAATTTTAGAAATAGTAATAAATACATTAATTTATTTTATATTTAACAAGAGATAGCAGCTCTGGAAGGTTGCCTAGTGCCAAATTGATTAGTAATTATTTACACTTATAGCCCAATAAGGAATCCGGCTGTTCGTTTACAATAATTATCAGGTTAGTTGTATTCATTACAGAAAATAAACTCGTAATATATTGTTTTCTAAAGCTACCAATGATAACTGGAAGATCGTTAGATTTCACTGGAGGAACATTAGACAAGTTGGAATCAATTCCAAACTTCAATGCTAGTCTCGCAGCAGAGGAAGTGGAAAGAGCTCTAGAAGACATTGGAGCTTGTATAATTGGCCAAACGTTAGAATCGGTTCCAGCAGATAAAGTCCTGTATCATTATCGTGATATCACCGGAACTGTCAACAACGTTTCTCTGATAACGGGTAATAAACAAATTACTATATAATTCACAGGATAACAATTTAATTTACTTTATTTATGTGTACTTAAAGGTTCTGTTGTTTCAAAGAAACTGTCTGAAGGATTATCTGCTTTAGTTTTTGATGTTAAAACTGGAAAATCGGCCTTCTGCGAAACTGAAGATGCAGCGGAAGAACTAGCTTCTTCTATGGTATTTCACTTTTTTATAGAAAGTAAACTGAATTTTTTCCATAGAAAATTATATTTTACGCTTCAGGTGAATGTCGCTTCGTCTAATGGTGTTAAAGTCACGGCTTTCTTGACCAGAATGGAAGCTCCCATTGGAAAAATGATAGGGAATTCATTAGAAATTATAGAAACTGTCCAATGTCTTAATGGAAATTCACTTTACGATATTCAAGAGCTTGTAGAAGTTTTTGGTATGTTAAATACGAAGTTTTTGTTGTGTATGTGTACGAACGATTGTTTCTAACAGATTTCTATTGCTTTAGGAAGCGAATTGCTGGTTCTGTCCAAGCGATGCAGAAACGAAGACGAAGCAAAAATTCTGATTAGAAGAGCTCTAACTGATGGAAGCGCCTTAGAAAAGTTCTATCAAATCTTAGTTCATCAAGGGGTAGATAAAGATGTAGCTAGAAAATGCGTGGAAAATCCATCTTCTGTGTTACCAAACACTAAGCACGTGACTGAATTTAAGTATAATGGAAGCGCGGGTGAGCAAATTTTAAGAATTATGGCGTAAAATATCTTAAAATATTTATTAAAACGTATCCTTTAGGCGTTGTAATTGGGATCGATGGGAAGAAATTGGCAAAACTTTGTAAGAAAGAAGAAAGACGAGATGGATATTTAAATTACGGAGTCGGGATAGAATTAACGCTTCATTTGGGTGATTCCATAAAAGAAGGTAAATTATTTTACAAAATATTCAAATTTTAACGCTTTAAGTAAGTGTCTGGTGCTGTTTAGGTGTGACGTGGATGAAAATGCACCACGAACACCCACTCTCTGATGAGGTTTATTCACAAGTACAGTCGAGTCTCGCTGTTGGTGAAAGCTTCCATAAATCGAGTATGATTCTTAAGAAGATTTCTTCGGTTGGCTCTCATTAAGTAACGGTAAATAATTTATTTATTATTGTTTCCATAAGTAAATCTCATACAAAATAATTACTGTAATATATTCGCTTTTAAATATAAATTGAAATATATTACAGAAGCATCTCGTGGACTGTAGTACTTGCTTACTAAAGAAATCGAAATTTAAAATTGTCTAGAAATGTTCGTGTTAATAACTATTTGTGATTATTGTAATGAAATTGTGTAGGAATTTTGTCATATTTTCAGACCAGCGATTAATAAAATGCATTGTAAAGGAATTATTAGTGATAGTTATCGTTGCAAGCTGAGTGGTCACGCCACTAAATATTAGTTGTGTGTTCGCGCCCGCCCAACAAACTAGCTGCATGGAGTTTTCTACATTTTCTCCAGGTGTCTAATACCTGTATAGAAGCCAATTATCTTTAAAGAGCACCGAATACTCGGAGTTCGCGCCTATCAATGGACTGGCCACATGCAATTTTCCGGAGTTTTCCATAGAGAGAACTCCGGAAGGGCACACACCCTTCGACGAATCGCCCAGGTGTCTCGTTGCCACATCCACTGTTTCGCCCTACAATTAGATTATTTTATAAAAACATAAAATTTATTTTATAATAATTTATAAAATTTATAAATATTTTATAATAATTTATTAAAATATAAATTTAATATAATTTTCGTTCAACAGAATATTTAGGAACATTATCTTTATATTATATTAAATGTACAGGTTGCGGATTATACATTATTCCTGTTTTAATATTATTTTCTTAAGCAAAATGGAACATTTTTTTATATTTTATTAATGGAAACAATACGAAATCATCGATTTATATTAAAATAATACAAAATTTTTACATGTATCAGAATATTTAACGGTGAAAATCAGCGCTCTTTAAAGAACAATTCATAGGATTTGATTTTCCTATAAAAAAAAATATATATATATATATGAAATTTGTATTTGTAGGCGTATATTGTATTGTATTTTTAATATAGTGCCCACGTAGGTTGTCTCTCGCAACCCCATTGTGGGTCTGGTCGAACCCATAATTATGGGCCCAATAATTATAATTAATTAAGAGCGAAATTCAAACATTAGACTTACGTTGGTCACACTGTTCTTCTGTTAAACACTTGCCTGTCAAAGCGCACTCATCAAGTAATGAATTTTCACACGAACAAAACAAGTAGGGAAGTATCAGTATAGAGACAATATCACCTTTACTTGTACACACCGACACATTAAAACCGAAAAACACGAATTGTTGATCCGGACCGCATATTTCTAGAAGGGACCATAAACATATCATTAATTTAATAAATTTTGTATAAAAAATAAGTAAAAGTATGATGTTACTCTTGGTACATTCTTCACTCGAAATACACTCGTGTGTTGAGTTATCTCTTACTGTTCCATTTCCACAGTAACAGTTGGAATCAATGTTAACAGAATTGCAGAAGAGTGACTGCCCTTCCGTGCAATAAACCTCGCAGCTGTTGTTACGATATTCCTCGGGCGTAACACATTCTAAAATATAGAAAATAAAACAGTAAATCAGTAACAAAGCGGTAGAAAGATCTAAATAGTTTTACCTTCTCCCGTAACGTCGGTAAAGAAAATGGCGGTTTTCAGAACAAACAAGAGGAAAAACATGTTTTGTTAATTGTGTATCCGATAGAAAACTCTATTTATAATTATTTTATAATATATATATACGTGGTTTTTCCGAATTCAATTGACAAACATTTTTAATCCGGATTCGATGAAGCAATCGAAATTGCGGGGGATCAGTAAACATTTTTGTTTGTAACGTCATGTTGACACGTATGACAAACTTTAAAATTGAAGGATTATATTTTAATACGGAATTTACAACTTTTATATAACAATTTATTAATTTTAATTTTTTACTTGTGACGATAATAGAATTAAATCTTATTCGTGAAAGTCGATTTGGCTTGGTAGGATATGGCAAAGCGACACGTGAACCATCAGCTAAAGGAACTGCCTCGGGAGCGAGTTTCTATTGGAAATTGGACCCTATTTAGGTATTAGACACGTGAAGAAAACCGGAAAGACTCCACGTGGCCAGTGGCTCGATAATTAATACACGAATAACACAAGGGTAGTCGGTTCGTATGTGTTTAATATATACTTTATCATCTAATATGGTGCGCACGATTAATCCATTATTCACTTTGTTGGCTACACTCTATCGATTATTTATTGCTCAACACCGGGATTTATCGACTAATCAAGAACTCTGAGTTTTACGGGTTATAATATATAAAATTTGCCTTCAAAATGAATTTTTGATAACAAAATACGAAACAAATAACATATCCTTTATGCATATTAATCAGCATTTCCACACATCGAGTAATTAAAAAACTCATCTATTGTGTTAAGGATGTGGCAATTTATGTCAATGTCGCATTCAATGTCCTATATGACGTGCATTTCCATTGTCTAGCAGCGTCATGCTAAACTATTATAATTTTTCTTTTAAACACTAAATATAGTTTTTAATTCGGGTTTGTTTGGAAAATAAACAAATTTCAACTCTCTACTTCTGTTTTGTTGTATATACCTACAAGGGAAGTATTGTAACTGTGTCATATTTGACCTTCCCGGTTTTTTGCAAATCTCCACGTTTTCAGATCTCCTGAACCCAAAATTGTCAAAAACAGGAAAAAAATTCTATGGATTTGCGTGTGTCTGTATGTGTTTGTGTTCTGTTAGCATCTGTTTCGTTTAATATCTTAGGCTGGTGTAAACATTAAGAAACGAAATATGGCATGGTAACTTATATATATAAGGAGTACTGTATTCATGCTAATAAATTTTAGTTGTTAAAGGTTGAGAGTTATGGGACTTTAAGATTTGTAAGTACTATTAATAGTACTTACAATTTTTATTTTTATAAAACTCATCTCTGTACTCAATAATAAGCTTTTTATATAAAACGAGTTCATACACAAATATTGTGATACTCTAGCGAGATCAAATCATACAAGAAGCCAAGTTACTCAGTGTTTAAGAAGTAATTTTTTATATCTTTTGGTTTGTCAAAGATGCATTTCGGTCCATGCCTCTCATCAGTCTGACCTGATTTGACATTAGAAATATGTACAGCAGAATAATTAATCATTAAAATTACAAAATAATATACTTTTATAAGATTATGTACGGAGAATGTAGACAAAGTATTGACTTATTCTGAAACCGTGTCTTCATCTAATTATTCTTTACTTCACAACTGGGTGCATAAGTAGACAGTGGGCATCTTTAACATCACTCGTTATTCAGGATTATCTTACACACCGATACACGTTTCAGCTACGTAATAAAATATGAACATGTATTTTCCATATTACAAAATATTATATGATGGTAAATTAAAACATACCTTCTTTTTTAAGACATTTTTTAAAACATTATTAAGAGGTGTTAACTAATATACAAATACCCGTCAATTTTTAGAATACACATCTATAAAATTTCTTTTTTTAAAATACATCTATTTACAGTTGAAATTTCTACACAGGTCATCGAACAGTACTTAACTTTCAGTGCTAATGTTGTATTCCCCGGGTTTTCTTTACTCTCGTTCACATATACTCCACCATACATAAAAGAAACTTATTTAGTATGGAATACAAAAGAATTATAAATAGAACAAGTACAGAGCAGAATAAAAATGAGTATATAAAAGAGTTAAGCATTGCCATGAAGAACTCGGCTTCTACTGTACTATTTTAGATGCGTTTTTGAGGAAAATCGAACATATTTATAGAACTAACTAAAAATTCTCTAATTAGCCTTGAAGAGAGGAGACCTAATTCTCGCATCCAGTGAAAACGGGTATGATCGGCTATGTAAGATAACCTTTGTAGTTATATAAACCAAATTCTATAATATAATACAATAGAAGGATTAGAAGTACAAAATTAGCTAATCTTGATATTATTTCTTGCCCGGGCAACGCCGGACTTACCTGCTAGTTTAAAAATAAAAGAGAAAATGTATTATGGAAAAACCGAAACTCGACATTTGTCCTTAGTTTAGATTAATAGAATCAATAAGTACAAAATCTGTTTTAAGGAGTTAAGCTTAGTTCACACTGAGCGAATAGCGAAAGCGAATGAGAAAAGCGAAAAGCGATTGCGAATTTTAAGCAGTAAATCATTTGCAAGCAAGCGAAAACGTCATCTCGAAAAACAAAATGGCCGCTTCCGATATTCTGTCGTTTTTTTTTTTTTTTTTTTTTTTTTTTTAACTCTTTCCGCCCTGTGGGCACTAAGAGGGCCTCTTTTAGTAGGCCCATTATGGGTTCGGCCAGGCCCACAATGGGGCGACCGGGTGGTGAGGGACGGGGCCCGACATATCCGAACGGACCACCCCCCGAAAAATTCCTGGGGATTATTCGACCCGTTCGGATTCGATCCCGGGTCCCCCAGAGCGGTAGGCTGCCACCTTTACCGCTCGGCCATCCGGCCGTCAAGATATTCTGTCGTTAACCACGTTTGTTTATTAAGAAAAAAAGATACGTCGAAAAGAAAACGATGCGGGTGAGAGAAATATTAAAAATCCGTAATTACAATATTTACTCTATTGCGTGAGAAAGTTTCTGTAGCCATCTTGAAAAGAACAAGAACCACGTGACAACTAGCGGGAATACGATTGGTGGCGAAATTTTTTCGCTAGCGAAACAGTTCGGCAGTTCCGAACTTAGAAGCGATTCGCGAAATGGTAAAATTTGTCGGAAACGACGTCATGTATGACGTATTAGTCGCTCTGTTTTTCGCTTTCGCCAGCGAATCGCGCTCAGTGTGAACTAAGCTTTAGCCTATTTCTATTTGTAAAACGAGAGGAGTATTCGAACTGCGCGACTCGCAACATACCAGGAAAAAAGTTGTCTTCTCTTCTAGATGTTGCGTTAATTTTCTTCTTTTCCTCTCTTTCTGCTTTCTCTTCCTCTCTCCTTTTCCTTCACTTTCTCACTCTCACTTTCTCTCCCTTTCTTCTTCTACCTTTTTGTCTTCTTTCTCCTTCACTCAGTCCCTCACTAAGTCTTTCACTCTCTCTGATTTTCATCATTCCCTATTATTTTATTCTTTGTTTTGATCAGTCATGATTTTGTTTCAGAGGAAGTTGAGGTAATTTGCAATAAGCATGATTGGTCATCCAGTAGTCCATATGACATGAATGGAGTAACATCTGTCATGTAACGACGGTCATTCTCTTCTTCTTTTCCTTCTTACGTTGTCAGATTTATAACAATAAATTGATAATTTTTTTTAAAATTCTAATTTGTTTCTTTGAATTATTTTTATCTAATTCTAATTACTAAAAATTTAGAAAGGAGGGTCCCTAAAATGGGAAAAATAAGCGAAATTCCTTTACAACGTTGGTTGATAAACATAAACAATGCTGGTGTCGCATTTACACACACATCTCCGAGATGTGGGAGCAAACGGTGTCCTGTCTGGTAGTTAACAAATGTTCTTTGCACAACCAGACAAAACAAAAAAGGGATATAAAAAATATCTATATATTAAAATACAATGAAATTTCCAACGTATTATATATCTATATATATATATATATATATATAAAACCATTAAAATAAATCGATTAAAATTATACAGATAATGTTCATAATAATTCAAGAATATATCTATATATATATATATAAAACCACTTGTCCTGACTGACTGCTTGATTGATTCATCATCGCCTAGAGCAAACCGCTGAACCTAAAGTGATGAAATTTGGAATACAGTTAGGGTACGTCATGGAAACGCACACTAAGGCCGCGACTCCACTAGCGCAAAAACTGCCGTAAAATCCCTCGCCGTAAAAGCTTTTAATCACGTGACCAGGGCCGGATTTACATAAGGACATTTGGGGCCGGTGCCCAGGGCCCCCACAAAATAGAGGCCCCTACAAAACTATGTTTAAACATAATTTCTTTTTTCTATTACCGCGACAGACTAGTGTGGCCTAATCATGAGGGCCGCAGGCAAAGAAACCAAACCCGGGAAAAAACCTACGAAACATCGGAAAATTTCGGAAAAAATTTTACATAGGTATTTTTCAATTAAATTAAAATAATTAGTTTTACACAATAAAATATAGTATGTTTACAATAACCTTATTTTTAAATGAAATTTACAACTTCCTAGTTGAAAGTACAGTATTTTGTGTAAATTTGATGTCCCACCTCGGTGCCCACTCCCACCGTATTTGTGCCCACGGCCCTCTGATTGTTAAATCCGGCCCTGCACGTGACTAAGATATTTTACGCCTGAGCAGGTCGTAAAACCAACGTAAAAGCGAGTTGAGCAGTGTTCAACTTTCGACGCGAATACGGCCGTAAAACGGTACCATCCACCAATCAGAATTCAGTGAAATCTAGGTCATTGTGACACGTGCGAAAATGGCGGAAAACGAGCTTTTGTGTGTGTTCTTTCGTGGCTATTCTAGAATAGATCTGGAAAGATTTGTCGAAAACATCCGAAAGTATTCATACATCTATGACAAGAGGTATTCCGATTATAATAATGGATGCCTAAAACACGAGATATGGACGGCCAAAGGAAAATCCTTCATTTAGAGGAGTATATTAAAAAAAATTAAGCTTATAAGTGCTGTATATTATCTTAATAATACGATAATAAAAGTTAAAATATGGAAGTAAAGATATCATTTTTACTACATTTGTAATTATAGTACGGAAAAAACTCGTAGAATATAATCATTGTCTTTATATCGATATATCACGTATACAACCGTAATAGCGCCGTCTCCGTAAAAAGCTTCGCTAGCCGGGCCTCCACCGCAATCCGAGCGCAAACGCAAATAGGTCACGTGATTAAAAGTTTTTACGGCTGTTTTTACGCTAGTGGAGTCGCGGCCTAAGAAGGGATTTTTCGAAATTCTCCGCGGGGGGAGAGCATTAAGGCTTAACCGGAAGAATGGCTTCTACTCTACTATTTTAGATGCGGTTTTTTGTTTTTAACTGCGATTTAGTAGGGTACGCCTTGAGAATGCACGCTAAGAAGCAATTTTTCGAAATTCCCCCGCGGGGAGAATGGGAGAGCATTAAGGTTTAACCGGAAGAACGGCTTCTACTGTACTATTTCAGATGCGATTTTTTGTTTCTGATGGTAATAACTTAATTTCCAAACGTACGTACAATATTTACGTATTACGATTTTTAACCAAATGTTCGAACCGTTTAAATTCGACTTTGTTATTACATATTTGTTAGATTATCGTGTGGCCGTCTAACTTTTTTGCCCTTAGGTAGGATTATCCTTTCCGCGATAATAAGTAGAACAAAAGACGGTGTAGGGCCCTGGAACCAAACGGACAGAGAAAGAGTCACTTTTGGTGAAAACCTCGAAGTACGGAGGGAAAAAGAGTGCTCCAGACCTCAAGAAAGACGATCCGAGACTGAGAGGTGCCGAAGAAGTTAGAAAGAAAAAATAGAATACGGACAGAAAACCTTGAGGACAAACGACGAAGTCAGGAATAGACGAAAGGTCTACAACAAGAGGAGGGTCACGAATAAAGGAGAGTTTCGAAGTGGTGTCCTATCCAAGAGCACATCGCTACGAAAAAACTCCGGGTATTTCTATTCCTTTCCTATCTCTTTTGCTTTTTTTCCATTTTCCTTAATTGTAAGAAAGTTATAAGTTACTATAAGCTGATACGACCCGCGTTTGTTTGTCGCGCGTGTGAGAATTTTATATATTTAGATTGTTATAAATTAAATAATTACTATGGTGTCTGAAATAACGTCGGCCACGATTTTACTTTGTTAATTTTTTAAAAAATATTATTGTGATAGTGGCGAAAACACCAGAGAACGTCTTACCATTTTTGCATGTTTGTCGCGGAGGCAGTTGCCTAAAAGGAAAGGTCGTCTCCGTAATTTTTGTAATTTCCGATGGACTACTGATTGTATGCAACGACAAAGGTTTTATTTTTGTGAATGCTCCGTATTTTTATATTTATTATTTATTTAAATTTAGGGAGTTTCAGATAACGTCATTTATGTTTCGAAAAAAAAAAAATTAAACTCAGATTTATCGTATCTCAAAATTCCACAATATTTGAAACTTGAATTTAGGTGCATTAGCAGTCCATAGTTTGAAACAAACAAAAATCAGTAATTTTACGAATTTAGTAACGACTAATGATTGAGAATCTTAGTGAAGTACCGAATGAGGGCTATTTCTATCAAATTGCAAAATCCGAGCCGGCGAAGCCGCGGGTAACAGCTAGTATATATATATAGGTATGTGATAACAACCAAAATTTCGGAGGGGGAAATGGTGGGCCTCACACTATTTTAAAATATAATCAACTAGTTAAAAAATTAGAATACCCAACAATAATAGAAAAATTTAACTGAAAAAATAATTTATTTATTAATTATTCTAATTGTAATATTTCACCCAATGTAAAAAATTTACTCATTAAAGGACTTGATTACTGTGGCCCAAAAAAATGAAATATGAAGATTTATTATTTAAAAATAGATTTAATTTATATGAAAAAAATTTATAATGTTAAAAAGAAACACAAAACGTTAAACCTTTCTTAAAAGACAATAATTTAATTATTTTACAAGCGGATAAAACTAAACAATTAGTGATATCGAATTTAATAAATAATTTTACTAATCCTGATAATTATATTGAAATACCTTATGATCCATACTCCGAAGAACTACTTATTAATATTTAAAATATTACTGTTAAAGAAAGGTATAGAATATCCCTTTTAATTACAAAGTAGTTCATTATTAATACATTACTTAATCTGAATTGTGATTATTGAATTTTGAACTTAATTATTTCTTAGTAACAACAATTTTTATCATCAAATACATAGTATATTTATAGGCTCCAGTATTGGTCCCAAACTTTGTATGATTGAGCCAAATAATGTTTTAAGTACTATAAGAGGTGTAATTTTTTTATAACAGATATGTCGATGATTGTTTACTTGTATATGACTCCTATTTAACCGATTCTAATGCGATACTCGCCTGTCCTAACTCATCCACTCTGATTTAAAATTTTATATTGAGAGAGAATCCCACGACAGTACAGTGGGTGATCGGTTAACGAACATAATCCGTTCCAAGATTTTGTTCGCTATCCGAATTATTCGTTAACCGATTATCGATTTACCATATGTTTTTATGGAAATTTGTATTAATTCGTTCTGGAGACCCCAAAAAATAAAAAATATGTACTTTCTTACTACGGTTATTTATATGCAATAATAAAAATACATATATACAAGTCTTGCATTTTTATTAGTCATGTTTTTTTCTCTGTGGGAGTTAAAGAATCTGTCTAATGTCGATTGCTTTTCTCTCTTCAGGATTTTTCAGAAGCAATTAATAGCATTGTAATTGTAGAGATTCTTAAGCCTATTAACCTCATTGGATGCCATTCTAAGACAATCGTTCTGAAATTCTCCCACTTCTTCAAAAAAATGTTTAATAGCGGATATGGACATTAATTCTCTTTTTCAGAAGAAAACATATCTCGCCTAGTTTCTTGGTGTTCTTCATTCAAGAGTTCTCGGCATTCTTCTGTCATCAGATCATTCCAGGTTCTCTTAGGTGGGACTCCTACTTATGTGACACAGATGCCATTCTCTTGTATTTAATATTATTTAATTAATGCTTATAAACGAATCGCTTTAAAATATATTAAATAGTTTTTTTTAACTCTTCGTCCCAATATTTCATCGCAGTTGCAGACGGGAGGGCTGTCAATTTCTTCCAATTGCTTCCTGTCATGAGACGAGATAATTTTATCCAAGGTTTTCCAGTTGTCTCGAGTAGTAGTCATTTTCTATAACTGCGCATTGTTCGTCGTCTGTGAAGTTAAATGTACGAAACAAGTGCGTTATCGTAACTCATAAAAACACTCCCGCTTCTTCTTTCACAGTAAAACGCATCTTTGCATTTTGATGAATCCATAATAACTAAGGAATAACTTTCTTATAATCAATTTAACATTTCAATTCCGTTGCTGTGAATCGAAGCCGTTGAAAATCTATTCCAGCCTCAACTCTCTCAAAATATGGGCATTGAAAATGATGACGTAAAATCACTGTAGATTCAAATATGAACGTCACATCTAATTTCAAAATATCCAGTATTGCTGGAGATTGGCAAGGAGCATCGAACAGAATTCTTAATTTATTAAGTCACAAATCAGTGAAATATCTGGTGGGTACGAATTAATTTATAATAGATTTACTTCTTATTATCAAAAATGCAATTAATTGTGTGATGAATTCGACAGTATACTGAAACAAAATACATTTTTACAGAAAACTACTTATATAATACTAAATATAGTATATATATATTTTAGTATATATATATTAAACTAACTATATATACTGATATATATATATATATATTAGTATCTATCTACTATCTATATATATATAATATATATATGTATGTATGTAATAGGTAGAAACAATATGTACTGTACCTTATTATTAATATAGTATATGAGAATATTAAACTTACACTTAAAACCGTCTTGCTTGTCGAAGAAAAAGAAATTGTTGCTTCTGAATCCCACTTCGGCTCTCGATACGGACATTAATACTTCCGTCTGAGAACAAAGAAAACACATTTCATTGTACTGTCGTTACGCGAGTTCTGATTTAAAATGTAATAAAAATCAGACATATTTTAATTGAAATTGAAGTAAAATATTCAATTTATAAATTAAAAAATAATATTTACGATTTTGTTATTGTCATTGTCAAGGAAATAAATGTCCATTATGCAAGTGAAAAACCGTCCCATCTGAAATGTATCAATTATATAATCGTCGTTAAACTATTTATATGATAAGGAGACATACAATTCACAAATTTTCTGTAAAGTAAAAGAAACTTACGTTCGAAGGAATTTTTGTCAAGTAAAGAAAATATATTACTATAACAGCCCACAGCCAACAGATTGCGAAGCATATCAACAGATATTCGTATGTAAACGTTACGTAACAGTACCGCGTATATACTTACAATGCCTGATTATGGAATTTAAAACTATCATCATCAAAGCTTGAATGGTTGTTGAATATTTTATCGATGCTTTTAATAAAATATACAATCGATGACAGTTCCTGTAACGATGTCTTGCTATTAACTTCTTTCCTTCGTATTTTTTCCTTTATGTCTATAATAAATATGTCTAACGATTGAATACAGATGTAAGTAAGAATCCAAAGGAAACCTGTGCCATAACAAATGACGTTGACGTTAGTGAATACGCCAAATAAAAAATGAAAGGTACAAAAACTTTCTTGCCACAGTAATTTAGAGTATTCGTAAGTGTTCCTGTGATACACATATAACAGCGCCAAGTAACAAACACACAAATACTTGGACGAAGCTGAAATACAGAACAACCAAGTCTTGATAATGCAGTAATTTTGAGTGAATTTTCTTTGCGCATTTTACGTTTTCGTCCAGGAGTTTGATCGCTTTTATTATGTGAAATGCATTTGTATTATACAAGTAAAGAAAGAATGGAGAGATTAAAAGTGCACCGAATAATATCAAGCGTGAATGCGTACCGTAGATATCCCATAAAACGAGAATGCCACAGAAATCGTCAATATGAAAATTTATAAAAATCTTTGATAATTGATCAGAAAACAAGAATAAAATGGAAATTATCGTTATAAAGTATGTATTAAATAGAAGCGCTTTAACCCATAAATAATCTTGGCGCATGGGTATAAATACAACAATGACGCGTAAAACGTTTAGATAAGGACGAATTGTATCCAAAAGACAATATTCCACGAAGAATTAATAGATTTATACTAACTTGTAGCCTCAAAGAATAAAATTAAAATTTCTCTTCGTTTCTTCGATATTCTACGTACCTATTATCGACTCAAGGTTAATACTGAATTCCTTACTTTGTTTATATTTTAATTAGCTAAATTAAAAATATGCAAATATTGATTGACATAATGGAAATTAACGTTTTATGGTAATGTTATTTCAAAATCCATTGTATATGTGAAGCTTCGGAAGTGGGCCTACTATTTGTGCAAATAAGAAAATTTTTTTTTGTTTTGTAATTTTTGTATAGAAGCAAATAATAATAATTGTTGTTATTATAAATTAACGTTGTAAAAAGAAACCGTCAGACAAGAAAAAAAATAGTTAAACGAAAAGTGAATATTACATGTCCATAAAAGGACATGTCTGTAGAAATTTCTGAGAAAGTTATTCTTCTCAGGTTGAAACAATAGATGAATTTGAGTACTTAGATCGAACATCTTCGGTAGGAATCGAATTGTCAGTCGATGTTGACTCATCCGACGACCGGGGTTCCGATCTCGTTACAATGCGTAACGAGGGGGGGGACCAATTAGAGAGCGGAGGCAAATCGACATCGACCTATCGGAATGTTCGATCTGGGACTCAAAAGAAAGTTATAAAAACCCTGAGAAAAAGGGATGTGACGTTCTCGGTTATTAGTTCTCTCGGTTCTTGGCTCTTAGAGCTTTGTCTCGCGATTGTACGACGGGGTTTTTTTCCCGTGATCTTCGGCAGTTGGATTACATCTCTTTTGGAAGGTCACCCACTCCCTTGGATTTGTCACCTGTAATTTGAATCGTCCCTGCTTCCGGAACTCTCCCTCGAGAAACTGAACAGTGCGCCCCGAGGCCATCATACTCCTGCGAAACATCGGAGGACTTTTCTTGTGGACTTTCGATTCCGAGAGAAGGCCCAGAAGACTCGAACGCCGCCGCTGATAAAAGTATATCGTAGTTGTAAGCACCTTTTGTTATATAAACGGGTTACGAATGAAAACCTGTCTCTTGAGAGTTTCTTTCACTCCCACACGTGGATCGTGACCGCGCGACATTCTGACTAACGCAGTCGTTCGGCAAACCTCACACTGGTGTCAGAAAGCGGGATCATTTTGATTATTTTTGCAACAATTGCAAACAATTTCAGTCCCACAATAATTGTTGAGGCAGCCGAGAGAAAAGTGGGAAAGAACCATGGAAACAGAGACAGGTTTTCCAGCGCCGACTCGCGACCTAGGAGGCGGCTCAATTAGCGCCCTTTCAGCCTTTAGTGGGATGATACCTACCTACTCGGGAGACGCGGGGCGCGTAACAGATTTTTTCGATACGTTAGGGGAAGTCGCAGGATTAGCAGGTTGGACCCCTAGACAATGTTTAAGCATTGCTAAGTGTAAACTAACAGGGATAGCGAGAGATTTTGCGTGGCGCGACCTCCAAATGAAGGAAGTAACGGAGTACGCAAGCTTTAAACGCTTAATGATAAGTAGATTTGACCGAGAACCATATTCTATTAGGGTACAGAAATTCCACGCGTGTACGCAACGCAAAGATGAAAGAGTTCAAGAATTCGCCGTTAGGTTACAAACGTTAGTTAGCGCGATAATTGTAGATCGAACCGGGTCAAACGAGCAAGAAAATGCCATTATCAAACGGTGTCAGCAGCAAGAATTGGACGAGAAGCTCCGCATTCAATTCTTGCACGGCTTAAATGAAAAAATGAAACGTAACGTAATGACCCATGACCCAGCTACATTTTCGGAAGCGTTAAAAATAGCGATAAGAGAGGAAACAATAGAGCAATTGACTAACAAACAGCGGAATTATATAGGAAACGTAGAGGAGTCTGCAGAGAATTCCCCAACGAAAGCCGACGAGACAAAACCCCATAAGGAAGATGCATTAGAAGCGAAAATAAGTCAAATCGCTAAACAGATAGAAACGTTAGGAAAGAGATTAGACAATCGGTCCTCGACAACGCAAACAACTAGTACGCGAGCAGGAGAATCCAAACAAAATAGACGAATGCCATCACCCGCGTTACGAGGGAGACAGGAAGTAGGTAACCCCAATACCCATTCGAGCTCTCAACGCCGATTCGCGCAGCCGCAGCGCTTACAACAACCGCGTTTTCCTACAAATAACCGATCGTCATTAAATTATTCTGCCCAGATTCCTTCTAGACGATACTCCGGATATAATTCATTTCCTTGTAGGCCGAATTTCGAATGGAGACCAACAAATTATCGGCGATCTACTTCAAATTGGTTAGACAGTAGAATTTATGCGTCGCCCCCACTACCCGATTGGTATGGAGAAGATACCTTCCCTCCGCCCAATCGAGGGGAGTGGAGAGGAAACCCTAACACTCCAGAATGGCAGGTTCCTGTTATAAATAATCCGTTTTCGCCGCGATATCGGGAACAAATGCCAGTCTATCGAGAACAGTATAGACAGATAGGACCTAGGGATGATCAGAACTCTGAATATTTGCCTTTTAACCCGACGCGTTACGCGCAAGGCTGGTTCGTAAACGACCCTAATGCCGAGCGGGCCTTAGATAACGCGACCTTTCCTAAATACTTAGCGCTGCCCAGTCCGGAGGAAAGCCTTCGGCAAACAAATAATGTATCACAGGAGTTAAATAAAGATAGTGTAAGGTTTAATCGAGACGGAAGTAGAATAACTTCGGTGAAAGCAAAAGAACAGCGTCGAGATTTAGAGCAAATAGTAGATTATCCGCGCGAAGCTACTCGTTTATCGGGTGTCGGAGAATCTAAATTTATAAATGAAGATTTACCCCCTTGCACTTTAGTTTGTGAAATCGAAAATAAAAGAGCGAAATTAACAATAGACACAGGCGCGGCAGTTTCTTTGATATCAAAAGATTTCTTTTCGAACTTACGCGAGTTAAAGAAAGCTGAAACCAGAGAGGTAGAGTTACTTAGTGTCACAGGACACACAATAGAGACGCTCGGAAAATTCGATTTAGCATTTAGAATCGGGCAATTGAATTTTAGACACGATTGTTATGTAGTGGACCCCAAAATAACAGAACCTAATGACGGGATCCTAGGTAGAGACGTGATTGAGAAATACGACCTTACGATTTCGATAAAAAACGCGAAGCTTATTTTCCCTAGCGGTAACGAAGTTACATTCTGGGGATTAGCGAACCTTCATAATAATGTTAATAACCCACGTAACATGAGTAAGAATGACAGCGAGTTTGCAATGGTAGAAAGACAAAAGAACGGGAAGGATAGTCTATGTCAAGGAGATTTGAGGGATTTAACCCGAACAAACGATTTTAGAGAGGGTAGCAAAGTGAGTAAAAGAAAAAAACGAAAAGAAAACAAAAAAAATTTAGAGCGAAGAGTTGTAGAAAAGAGCAGTCAAAAGGAAAATGACCAGAGAGTGGTGGTAGCAAAGAACGACTCCACCATTCCCCCTCGGTCAGAAGTCGTTATAGAAGGGAGAGTATGTGGCAAGCACGTTAATAGACAGATAGGTGTAGTTGAACCATGTCCACTTGAAAGGGAGGATCTGATAGTCGCTAACGTGTTAGTGAAGGTCCCCAAAAACGGAACTGTTCCCATAAGGATAATGAATGTAAGCACGCAGCCCCTAAAGCTAAAACGAGGAAGTAAAGTAGGCGCGTACTTTCAAGCGGAAGAAGAATCAAAGGAGGAGGCGAAACAAGATAGGATATCTCGGGTGGAAGAGAATCCCATGACCAGAGCCCAATTTGCTAGTTTATTTGATTTGAAGGAAGTAGGTAAGGACAAATTAACCCCTTTAATCGATTTATTATACAAATATCAGCAAGTATTTGCAAAGCACGACTTTGACTTAGGGTATTGCGATTTAATTCAACATACAATAGAAACAGGAAACAGTGCACCAATATATCGTGCTCCTTATCGCATTCCGTATGCTCAGCGGGAATTAATGGATAATCTAGTAAGCGAAATGGTGAACAGCGGGGTAGTCGAACCGTCCAGCTCCCCGTGGTCGGCACCAGCTCTTTTGGTAAAGAAACGTGATGGAAATTGGAGATTTGTGGTGGACTTTAGGCAATTAAATAAAGTAACAAAAATAGATCCTTACCCTTTGCCCCTCATCCAGGAGTCATTAAGCTTACTTGGGAAGGCAAAGTATTTTTCCACAATGGACACTTTAAGTGGGTATTGGCAGCTACCCCTGAATCCCGACACGAAGGAAAAGACCGGATTCAGTACCACATCAGGACATTACCAATTTAACCGGATGGCTATGGGACTTTGTAATGCAGCTGCAACCTTTCAACGGCTTGCAGATCTGATATTAACGGGTCTAAAACACAAAATTTGCTTAGTCTATATGGACGATATCATGGTGTTTAGTTCTGACGTTGACTCGCATCTAGAACGCTTAGAACTCGTCTTTCAACGCCTAGCAAGTGCTGGAATAAAACTAAAGCCAAAAAAGTGCAGTTTTATGAAGCGACAGATAAAATTTTTAGGGCACGAAATCTCGGAAGAAGGGATTCGACCCGACCCCTCGAAGATCGAATGCGTGAAAAACTTCCCTCGACCAAGCAATGAGCGTGAGGTGAGGGCCTTTTTAGGATTAACGGGATACTATAGGAGGCACATTTTTCAGTATGCAAGAATATCTAAGCCTTTGTCAGACCTGCTAAAGGCAGATAACAAATTTCACTGGACCAAAGAACACGAAGAGGTGTTTGAAAGGCTTAAGGAAATTTTGGTGTCTGCTCCCCTTTTGCGATCACCAGATTTTGGTAGTCCTTTTATTTTGGCAACCGACGCATCGAACACTGCAATTGGAGCCGTATTATCGCAGGAAGACGAGCGGGGTGAACTCCCTGTAGCCTATGCTAGTCGGTTACTCAAGGAAGCCGAAAGAAACTATAGTACAACAGAAAAAGAGTGTCTAGCAGTTATATGGGCAATAAAATATTTTAGACCTTATCTCTATGGTAGAAAATTTAAAATCATAACTGACCACAGACCGCTTAGATGGCTAATCAACGTCAAAGACGAAAGTTCAAGGCTGAGTCGTTGGAATTTAGCATTACAAGAGTACCAGTTTGAGATCATACACCGTCCAGGAAAAGCACACGCTAATGCGGACGCATTAAGTCGAGTACCTATAGCTCCAATAATTGAGATGCACCCAATATATAGTAAGGCTCAGATTCGGGAACAACAATCGGAGGACCCTTTTTGTAAGGAAATCAGACGACGCCTAACAGAAAACCTATCCCCGCAGGAACAGGGTCTGAACACAGATGGTAACGAGTTTTATTTAGACGCAGATCAAACCTTATATCATAGAAAGACAAACCCGGAAAGAAACGAAACTTGGGACAGATTAGTCATCCCTAAAACTTTGGTCGAATACGTTTTGAAGTTGTTCCACGATATTCCAAGTTCGGGACACTTAGGCGCGAAGAAGCTGAGAAAAAAATTACAGACGCAGTTTTATTGGCCCGAAATGAACAAAGACATCATACATTATTGCCAGACGTGTCAGGAATGTAGTTTGCGACGACGTCCTCTACACGGACATCAAGCTCCCTTACAAACATTCCCTAAAATCACAAAGGTATTTGAGAGAACAGCTTTAGACATACAAGGTCCTTTTCCTACCTCTAATAATGGCAACAAGTATCTCTTAGTTTTTGTAGATCACTTTTCTAGATGGGCAGAAGCAGTGCCATTACCAGACGTTACTGCTAAAACCGTCGCCAAAGCGTTCGTTACACAAGTGATCTTACGACATTCAGTCCCCAAACAATTATTGACTGATAGAGGTGCAAATTTTACTTCGAAAATGATGCGAGAAGTTTGTGATCTCTTGCACATAGAAAGACTTCTCACCACTGCATACCACCCACAATGCAACGGCATGGTGGAACGCTTAAACAAAACCTTAATAGATATACTAACGCATTATGTAGATAAAGACCAGCGCAATTGGGATGAAATGGTTCCTTACGCCCTATTCGCGTACAACACCACCGTTCATTCCAGTACCAACGAGACGCCATATTATTTAGTGTACGGAAGAGACCCAATTTATCCATTTGATGTCGTAACTGAACCCAACCGACCGAGTTACGATATTAGCGAAAATTATGCAAGCGAACTGAGGGCGAGACTAGCGATAGCACACAAGCTGGCCCAAGAACATGCAGAAAAAGCCGCACTGGATAGAAATGCGTATCAACAGCGAAGGAATAAGCCCTACAAATTTTCTATAGGCGACAGAGTTTTCGTAACGGAAGTAACGGTTCCATCGGGATTAAAGCGAAAACTAGCTCCAAGATGGCAAGGACCCTATAGGATAGTAGCGGAGACAAGTCCGGTCGACTTTATCGTCCAGCATGTGCATAACGGGAAAAGGATGCACACTCACGCTAACCGGATGAAGCCCGCTTTGGCGCGTATGGAATTCGGATCTTTTGCGACGGACGAAACTAAGTCCGAAGCAAAGGCTACCGAGTCATCCGCCTCAGAACATCAGTCGCCTATATCTAGAGACCCTTGGGATGAATTTATTTTAGAATCAATTCAGCCGGACCAACTAGACACAACAGAAACGCTAGTACGCAACCAACAGACATCCACTGCACAACCTTCACATAATTATGCCCTTAGAAGTCGGGGATCTGTGCAAGAATATCCATGGGTTCTTCCGACCTCGTCAAAAATCACACTACCGATTGACGCGATGGGAACAGACGCGGAAAAAAGTAGGACTTTACCACAAAGCCAGGGTCATGAGCGCTTGCCGCCACCTACACCTATCGGACTCTTCAAAGATTGTAAATGGTAGTCTCTATCACCCAGCAAAAGAGACTATCATAAGAAAAAGAGGAGGAGTCATTGACGATTAAAATATAAATGAAAGTTTTGATTAGAGGCAAAAAAACGGGATTTTTATTTTTATGTCGCGAACCCAGAACTATTAGTTATGTCAACTTTGTAAACCTTGAACGTGAAATTTTCTGTGTACACCAGCGTTTTACGAGTTTAAAATTGTCGCGAGAGAAACACGAGCGCAAATATCTGTCATAGATTGAGTAATTTATATAATCGGAATATGAGGAAAATTTTTCCCTCCCATTTTTAAACGCGTGCAAAACAACTGTCTGTCACAACCAAAGCAACCGTCAAAAGAACCGATTCGGAAGAAAATGACGATATTCGAAAAGAGAAAGTTGAAATCATCATCAGAAAAGGTCCAAGAAACGTCGAACTTTCAACAGAATGAGTCAAAATTGAAGAAATTGTCATCTTCGAACTACATGACCTCGATTAGTGGTAATCTGCATCAACTCTGATGACAGATAACTGTCTCTTGTTCAGAAGACTGACATCTAGAAAACTGGTATGTCTGAGGAGAAAATGGGGAACACACAAACTTTCACTGTCTGTGCAGACACCCCATCATACTCATACGATTCAGAACGGAAATGGAGTAGTCCACTCCAAATGTCCAAAAAAGGAAGAAAAACCTTTTTGTTGGAAAACTTCGAGAGAAAGGAAGAAAAGCACACCTACAGATGACACGTGATCTTCGGACTCTACATGTCCACGTGCGTCGGAAGTAGCTTCTACATTTTGCATGTGACAGACCGATTGAACTAAATATCGAATCCCTGTTTGTGTTCCCAAGAACCTGAAAAGAAACGTGGACATATTCAATTTTAAAACCCCTTTTTCGGCTTTTTCAGAAATGGAAATGGAATATGGTGATTGTTATGAATTGCTCAGTCTACAAACATAAAATGTTTGCGTACCGACAAATGTAATTTAAATGTTCAAATCGAATTAAATACAACACCAAATGTTCGTAAACGTTGCACAAAAAAAAGGAAAGAAATGTAGCATAGAACTTAAATGTAAAAGTTAAAATTGTCGGAAAAATTTATAATTTGTTAAAAATTTGTTATTCGATGTAACCGTGATTGTTATTTGATCATTTGTAGAAACCTTCGGATATAGTCATGTGATGTCACGCGAAACCAAACGGGCGCGAGAAAAGCAAGCGGAGAATGAACTGACAGCGTACAACGCTCTCAGGTAAAATGTCGCTACTCTACAGCAACATTTTAAAAATGGCGGAGAGCCCTGTGAAGCTTCGGAAGTGGGCCTACTATTTGTGCAAATAAGAAAATTTTTTTTTGTTTTGTAATTTTTGTATAGAAGCAAATTATAATAATTGTTGTTATTATAAATTAACGTTGTAAAAAGAAACCGTCAGACAAGAAAAAAAATAGTTAAACGAAAAGTGAATATTACATGTCCATAAAAGGACATGTCTGTAGAAATTTCTGAGAAAGTTATTCTTCTCAGGTTGAAACAATAGATGAATTTGAGTACTTAGATCGAACATCTTCGGTAGGAATCGAATTGTCAGTCGATGTTGACTCATCCGACGACCGGGGTTCCGATCTCGTTACAATGCGTAACGAGGGGGGGACCAATTAGAGAGCGGAGGCAAATCGACATCGACCTATCGGAATGTTCGATCTGGGACTCAAAAGAAAGTTATAAAAACCCTGAGAAAAAGGGATGTGACGTTCTCTCGGTTATTAGTTCTCTCGGTTCTTGGCTCTTAGAGCTTTGTCTCGCGATTTTACGACGGGGTTTTTTTCCCGTGATCTTCGGCAGTTGGATTACATCTCTTTTGGAAGGTCACCCACTCCCTTGGATTTGTCACCTGTAATTTGAATCGTCCCTGCTTCCGGAACTCTCCCTCGAGAAACTGAACAGTGCGCCCCGAGGCCATCATACTCCTGCGAAACATCGGAAGACTTTTCTTCTGGACTTTCGATTCCGAGAGAAGGCCAAGAAGACTCGAACGCCGCCGCTGATAAAAGTGTATCGTAGTTGTAAGCACCTTTTGTTATATAAACGGGTTACGAATGAAAACCTGTCTCTTGAGAGTTTCTTTCACTCCCACACGTGGATCGTGACCGCGCGACATTCTGACTAACGCAGTCGTTCGGCAAACCTCACATATATTTATGATTTTAGATGGTAAATTTTAAAACTTTCAAAGAACGTGAATGAATAAAGAGCACGTATTAATTAAGATATTGCACTTTACATGTAATGTATTACAGTTATTGCGGTAAATTAGCATTGACAAAATCGATATTATTCTTAATGTTGGTAATTGGATTACGACATCTCTCCAGATTGAAAAATGCTTGATTTTTTTACAATCATAATTTTATTATTTATTCTCCTAAGAATCATTGAGAAAGAATATTTTATTAATAAATTCGTTTTATTTGGATGTTTATACGCTTAAGTGTAAATACATAGAATGAATAGAAATAATTTTATTCGTTATATGTGTTTACATTGTCAATTTACACGAGGATAAGTAGCAGAAACGATATTTAAAAACTGTATATTTCTTCTGTCGTTAATACTCCTCGTTTCTTTCTACAAACAAAGATCATGTGATTTCACTTCACCATCTCAGGGTAAACACTACTTCTCCCGCACTGCAGCCGTACTATTACTGAAAAAGTAGGATAAGAAATAAGTCCCACATAAGCTGATATAATTTCCCAGCTGTTACGTATATGTAACTAGGGAATGTATTGGAATCGTGTGGAATTTACTGTCTGAGATTTTGCAAATCTCCATGTTTTGAGACCTCCCGAACTCACTATGATGGAAAGACGGGGGAAAAACCCCGTGGATGTGTATGTGTTGGAGTCGGTTTCATTTAATATCTCATTATGGGATAAAGATTCAGAAACGAAATTTGAAATGGTAACTTGTATATAAAAAGTATTGTTGCTAATGAATTTTGGTTGCGGCAATACGACACGTGAGCGATCTACCGGGGGATGCATCCCAGGAAAACTTTTATGAAACCCTGGACCCTATTTAGGTGAAGAAAATTCGGAAAACTCCACGTCTGTTCTCGACTTTCATGTTTTCTAACTTCTTTCTCGAGATTAACGAAGGACAGAGAGGCAGCAGACAAGGGACGACAGTGCGAATTTATAGGACTACAATTTTTTCAAATTGCATTCCAATAATTTTTCTATAAACGCCATATTTACGAAAACATACTCCCTACTTAGTTTGTACAATCTATTGCCGGAATTTAAACACTTTATTATCACATAAAAGGAATTATTTTAGCAATTTTACAAGACTCAGTGGTATAGCCTGGGTGTCAGCCGCCCGGGACGGAAGAAAATTTCGCCGCCTCCTTATTTAGGTACAGTATCTTAATTTAAAAGACTAAAATATACAGTAATTCTAAAGAACTTTTCAGCAAGAACAATCATCATTATTGTGTATTGTACAGGTTCAAATTTTTACAAGATATTATTATTATTTATTATGAAATTTTGCCGCCTCTTAAAAGTGCCGTCCGGGGCGGGCCGCCCCTGCCGTTCCCACTACACTAGCCACTGACAAGACTTTTTCATTTAAACAACTCTTATATCAAGTCTTTCGGACGTAAAGGTAAGCAACTTCGATCACATGCGCCACAACTACGGTTGCCAACTCAGTAGGTCAGAAATCCGGGAGTTCTCTCAAATGCAGCACCCTACCTGGCGGGAAATTCAAAAGCACGAAAACCATGTATATCGAACCCAAGCTATTTAAACCTCATAACTGATAATCTAAGCTTTTAAACCCATAACCTGGGGATAGTTAATAATGTAGTTGTAGTTAATTAATTTATTGTTTATGTAAAATAAATTGCAAAAAATCTTTTCGGAATCCATAAAACGTTTTTTATATAATAAATAAACTGACTGTGGGGTTTAAAACACTTAGGTAATGGAGTTATGAGGTTTAAAATAGCTTGGGTTTAATATATATATAGTTTTCGTACTTTTGAATTTTCCGCCGGGTAGGGTGCTGCATTCGAGAGCACTGTCCGGGAGGTGAGATATAAAAAACAATGAAAGTCTAATGTTTTTTATACTGCAAGCAGCTTGCAATGCCTTTTGATTGGAGACGATAAAATCATAAAATTCTTTACAGATGTATTTGAAATTTGTACGCACTTGTACTTCAGATTTTACACGTGTTCCATTCAGTCGATTACGACTTTTTGACGAAAGTTTGTTTACTATGCTAAAAATACGTTCAGCAGCGGCGTTTGCGATAGATCCGCCGCAAACTAGCGCTTTGCGAGAGCAAAATGCTAGCAAACGTGCCCTAGCACAACCGATGACGTCAAAGGCTCCGCCCCTCTCTTCTTGTTCACGTGGTTTTTCCTTTGCTAGAGCAGCGATACGAGAGTACTCTCGCTGTTCACAGAATTCAACAACGAGAGCATTACGCTAGCAAGAGAGAGCAGGGGAAAATGGATGATTACATAAACATGCCACATGTCGAAAAAGAAATAATAGAATTTCATCGATGTACTGTACGTAAATTACATGATTAATACAATCAGTATTGAAAAGAAAATGATATAAACGTTGTATATTAAAATAGTAAATAGTTATTTATAAATAGGCTTAAGCCTAGTTAGGCTGAACTAGTAGGCATATTTTTCCCATGCTGTTTCAAAGTTCAGAACGAAAACTGACTGATTACAAGTATTGGTTATAATAAAATCTTTGTTCCATAGCCAATCCACATCTGTGGAATCCACGTCATGTGAACTACGTTTGTTAACACAACTACACAACGTTTGTTACGCGAACAAACGTTGTGTAGTTTGCGGCTGTTTCGTGCCAGCGTAGCTTACATGACAAAAATGGCCCATAGCATCATGGGAAAAAAGGCGGGGCTTGGGAGCGCGACCTAGCGTACGCTAGCTCTCGCTTCCTGTAGTTTGCGGCGGCTCATGGGGATCGATAGAGAGAATGCAACAAGTTTTTTTTTATTATTATTTCTTTGCCAAGATTCACCCACACATTTAAAAAAAAAAAAAAAAAAAAAAAAATTGACTCAACGCAAGCCTACTCTCTTTGTTTTGCTTGCCACAACTTCACGAATTTCACTTAGTAAACAGTAATCGTCATACAATTTATTCTCATTTATAGGCACATTCAGAAAAGAACTCAGATCTTCTAGTTCATGCCAATTTCTTCATCCATTGTCAAAATGATCATTTTCTTGTAAATACTCGTAGAGTCGTCAAATTCTAGCTACTATGCCATTCTGTATGTTTTGAGGGTTGAGTAGGCAGAGCAGATTCGAATTTTTTTCAGTGCGGGCGGCGCGAAAGAATCTGGGAGAATTTAACAACGTTCCTGGAGTCGGGAGATTTTAAAAACTAAGTGTCTTTTTCCGGGAGAGTTGGCAACCCTAGCCCCATCCCACGCAATACGAATCACTTTTCAAATATTCATAGTAGACCGATATCAATTAGTAGTCGTCGACCACCTTTCTTCCGGGAGGAGGTCTACGACTACTTTTGATCTAATTAACTTCAACCGCCATCTGCAAAAGTCCCTTCTTCCTATTGGACCCAGCGGTATGGTGGCATTCGAATAGGAAAATCACATAATACAAGGTTATCGGTTATCACAACATGACTTAAGTGATTTTAAGTGATTTATGTGCCAAGATTGAATATTTGGTTGGTTTTTTGAAAAATTTCATTCGTTGCCAGATTATCGTTTGATATTCGACTGTGAATGGTACAGTTTCTTAGAGTTAACACTGGGAAACAATATGACATCTTAAAAAATTTAAGATACCGTATTTTCAATTGGCGTCTACTTGACCAATGAAATTGTTCCCCTTTTTTACTATTCGAGTATCGCGATAAACGTGACAACGGTAGTCTAAAATAACCAAACTTTTTATATGGTTTTTCGCTTCAGTGTTTGTTATATTATAGTGTTTGATTTATATAACTACAAAGGTTTTCTTAAATAAGGGTTGAGTGACCAATCTAACACATTTAAAAATTTTTTATTCCTCCACTGTAAATAAGTTAAAGAATTTTTAAAATGTGTTAGATTGGGCACTCGGTGTGATAAACTCTTACACCGAGTGCCACTCACAATCCAGGTGAAATTTAAATTTTAAGTCTAAAATTTAGACGTACGATTAAATTGTTTGTAAGTTGAACTTTAGTAAGTATGAGCTACTGTATATTAATTTATTATTTTTTATATAATTAATGTACAACTGGCAACATGATCGACAAGACCGGCTAGCTCTTACGAGCACGAGAACATGTTTATTACCTGATAAGAACGTTCTGTTTGCAAGCTTAGAATGGCGACGCTGACACCGGAAAATATTAATAATACGTTTAGCTCATAACAAATATAAAGTTCCCCTTTTTATTAAGGATATTTCTCATGTCCAAAATATAAACACAACAATTAATTTGACGAATAACTGGAGAAGTTCTGATCAAAATAGTACACTGCACAGTAATTGTTGATGCTAGTCATAACGTTTATGTTGTTTATCAGCTTTGTCGAGAGAAACGTCTCTACTTGAAACAAGATCATCGTGATTCTCCTACAGTGTTTTTGAAGGCACACTGGATGCAATTCGTCTGCCCAGAGCATCTCACACATGTTCTGTGAGATTTAGGTGCGAAAGTGTTGTTGGCAAGTGCGTACGAATAATGTCTTCGCTGTGAATAGAGTCATTGATAAACTGAGACTCTATCTGGCAATTACATCATCGTCCACGAAAAGTTTCATATGTGGTTCCAAAAATTCGTCTCTACATTCTTGCAGTAATTTGTGGTCTCGTTTGTACATCTCGTTTCTGTTTGTGGTCCTGGTGTTTTCGTTTACCAGCGCGATTATTTGTTTCTTCTCCATGATTAGCGCTCTTTTTATCCCTTTACAGCATTTTCCACTTTTATTTGTATTCTCAATCAGTTGTTCATTTTATTTCTTAATATTTTCTGTTATCTGTTTTCTTATTGACTTTCATAGTTCTTTATTCTATTCTCTGTGTATTGGTTTTTGCTTTAATTTCCCGTCTTTGTTTTAACAGATCTTTAGTTTTGTCGGACAGTTTCTTGTGTTCGTTTTTTTGTTGCAGTCCTCCTATCTTAGCACAGTCGACGATGATTTCCATTAACTGAGAGCTATCGACTTGGTAATATAGTCTTTCGTCGAGTACTCTTTGGTAATAATCTGAGTTTTCCATTAGGTTGTTGACGTTGATTACAGATGATTTTGGTTTTCTGACTAACTTCAGTCTTTCTAGTTTCAAATCTAAGACAATTCTCGACCTGACTAGTCGATGGTCTTTATCTGTTTGCGGTTTATTAAGAACGCCGATATTCTTAATTGTGTGGGTCTTGTTGGTAAGAATGTAGTCGATTTTATTGTTAGTCGTTGCATTTGGTGCTTTCCATGTCCATTTTCTGTTGGGGTTCTTTTTGAAGATTGTATTCTTTGTGGACATGTTCTGGTAACTTGCAAATTGTACCAATCTTTCTCCTCTTTCGTTCCTCACACCAAATCCATAGGTCTCCCACGACTTGTTCCTGGTTATTTATTTTTCCACTTTGGCGTTAAAATCTCCGATTAGATATTGAAATGGTTTCTATTATTATTATTTAGTGTCTCGCTACATCGTTATAGAATTTCTCTATTTCTTTGTCTGGGTGTGAAATTGTTGGAGCATATACTTGGACTATCTGTAAGGTTAAGCTGGCTACTCGTTACGTCGACTATTCTATTTTTCCATTTCTTGTTAATTAAGAATCCTACGCCGTTTGTTCTGCCTGTCAGTATCCCTCGGTAATAAAGGGAATTGTCTGTTGTTAGATTTAATAGCTCTTCACCTTTCCGCCTAATTTCATTGATTCCGATGACGTCCCATTTTATCTTTTTCCACTCTACGAGTTCAGCTTGATTCCATAGCGTATGGCAGTTGTATGTCGCTATATAGAGCATTGTAGTTTTGGGTCGTACTTATGGTTTAGACTCGCATTCTTAGCACTCTCTGCCCTCCTCACTGGTTCCTGCGGTCTATCTTTTCTAGGGTCATTCGGGCCTACGAAGAATGAGGGCCATGTGTTTTCTTGTGTCATGTCTTGCAGGGGATAGCGAGGCACACTTTACCATATATATATATAATTCGTGTCTACTCTCAAAATTAAGATTTTTTTTCCATTTTATACTCGTATTATTATTATTATTATGTTGGGTTAAGTTAGATATACTCGGTTAACACCGGTGGCTAAGTACTATGCCGGACCAAAGTCAAGGCATAGTTATTATTATTATTATTATTATTATTATTATTTATTGAGACATGATCGTTGGCCTTTTACAAGTATCTTTTAACAAACAGAAACAAAAAAGAAAATAATAAGAACAAGGAAATTATTATTACATCAAGGACAACCATAACATAAAATGTTTAGCTGCATTTTCCTCTTTTTTTCACCTCTCCTGTTTTTCTTTTTATCGTTAGTCCTTTGGGTTTAGTCGTTACAAATCCTATAATTCGTTGTTTTATCATTATACAATATCACTAGCACCTTAATACTTCATTCATTCGTTAATTTTTCTTCATTCTCACTCACCTCTATCTTTCTATCCTTCGAACTTTAACTCCCAAAATTTAATAGCATCAGTGCCCTTTATGTACAAGTTACCGCGCCAAATTTCTTTTCTTGACCTTTTCCCCATCCTGAGATATTAAATCGAAATAAACGCCAGTACACCTTTGGGCTGCAATTTGAAAAAATTGTAGACCTATGTCGTCCGTCCGGATGGCTGTCCATCCTTAATACCGAGCACTAAGATAAATGAAGGCAGGACCAGATAACGGAATTATTAGGGGCAGGAGGCACCGATTAATTTAAAAATAAAGTTGTTTCCTAAATTTTGCATTAATTACATTACAAGGCTTACAAATTTTATCAAGAAATTTAATGTTAGAGCCAAACCTTCACGAACATTCTTCTGCTTGTTTACTAATTCTCATGAGACCAAAAGCAATCAATTGCGTAGCGAAGCTTGAAAAATACTGAAAATGAAGAAATGTATTTTAGTAGTAAAATTTAATATAAATATATACTGTATATAGCCTAGATATAAAAGAACCATACGTTCATAACCGATTGTTTGTTGATGAAGAAGAAATTCATACTTCTAAATCCCAATTCGCTGTTAGTTATACGTAACAGTGTTTGTGACTACGAAGAAATAAAATGTGTAATATTGATTTAATTTTAACTAGCAATTTGCAAATTGAAATAAAAAATAACTTACAGATTGGTAGTGTTCGTCACTTCGCAAATACACATCCAAGATACAACTGAATAATGTTTGTACCTGCATCAAAAAACAGTATTACATTTATTCGGCATTTCGGGAAGAAATTAAATTAATTCGATTTTTACTTTCATATATTTCATAAAGACGTGACACAAATGCAGTTGACAATTGCTAGGGTATGACAGAAATTTCATTTACAGAGTACGTTACTTTTCCTCTGTTATATAAAGTATGTAACAGAGGGAAAGTATGACGATAGGTCAAAAATGAATCCACCCCAAGATTTTTACATTTTTGGAGTTAGGGGACGTTCAAACGCTGAGAAATGCAAAACAATTCGAGAGTTTTTTTTATGCATGGATGTTAATGTGTGGGGGGGGCAACACCCCTGCACATAACACCGATGTGCAGGGGTCTGGTTACTCCTGCAGATAACATCCAATTTTCATTAAAGATGTTCTACAATCGATCACGGTGCATAAAATTCGTGTTTGTTGGAATAATGCCGTAACTAATTATATGCCCTGTGCAAGATATTATTTTTGGTTTCCACCTTTTGGAAAAAATATGACCGAAAAAAAAGTAGAATTGAAATGGTTGGTTATTTTTTTACTTTAACCGAAAACAGTACGACATCGATCTTCATGGCAGCAGTATTTCAAATGTGAATATATATATATAGACCGATAGTACTTTTCATACCCCATTTTTCATATTTTTTGTCCTAGACCAGGGGTGGCGAATCTTTTTGAGCCCGCGTGCGATATAGTAAGCATACTTAGTTATGTCAAGAAATTTCTCCTTTCCCTAGCCAACGTCAAGCATTGTAATGTAAATAAAATATAAAATACAAAAGCTTACGGTGGAAGGAATTTTTGCCATGTACAGAAAATATTGTAACAACAGCAGTGTAAGAAATAGGTACATAAAGACAAACAAAATTAAATAATAAGTGAAGATTTCAGAAACCATTAAGTATATGAATACCAGGCTCAATATGGGAATGATGAACATCACCGTAGCAACATGCAAACTTTGACTGATTTTATCGATCGTTCTTATGAAATTATATATTATGCTGAGCTCTGTTAAAATTATTTTACTATTCATTCTTTGGTTATTTTTTATTTTTCCATTTATTTCGTACATAAATTTCTCTGTTAGGTGATTGCCAAGATACGTAAGTATCGATAATAACCCGCTGCCATACGCTATGACGAAACTGCAGATGCTCCACCCGACGGCGATGTGAAATGAACAAAACATTTCTTGCACAAATGACCGAAAGTAACCCAAATAAACTCTAGAGACGGCGTAAGCAATGACGAAACACAAACTCATCACCAAATTAACAAAACTGAAATAAAAAAATATAAAATCGACGTAAGTGAGGAAATCTGTCATCATATTCTTCGTGCATTTGATCTTATCGTCGATTCTTTTGATGCTGTTAATAAGGGCCGGGCCATATTTTATGCACGTGAGTGAAAATAGAAACGGAATGGCAAACACCACACAACACAGGCAACGCACTTTACTGTTTGTGAAATTCCACAATTTTGGCACGCCACGGAATTCCGGATTTAAATGGAATTTGGTAAAGGATTTCGTTGCTTCGATGGGAATAAACAATAAAATTATTGTCGTAAAGAGAAAATATCCGTAAAATAATAACATTTTTCCCCATAACCATAAGGTGTTACTTGGTCGGTTGATGTAAATTCCCATAATTGTCAATACTCTAAAGTAGGGATGAAGAGCTTCTAGTAGAGACATATTCGTGACGAATGTTTTCAATGAAATTTTGAAGCTAAATCCGGTAAGTATGAAGTCTCCTGATATTTTAGTAACGAAGGTCAGGTAAATACAGATGTTAAAAGCGTATAAATGAGATTTATGTCACGTGCACGACCTACTTTATTTATAAGTGAAATACGGCGTGCATTAGTGGAAGACCATTTGGCAGAGATGGCGGATGGTGTGCCACTGATGCATCTAAGTGGATATTGTTTGCTGCTTTAATGACGTATTATTCCATATTACATTAAGTGACTTAATTCAAATATAAAATGTTTCTATAGTAACAAATATGACATTAATTGTATTTAAATCTATAAGTTGTTTACGTTACTTTTCTTTAGGCTAAATGGCGCAAACCGATAGAAGCACAAAAGCGTAAAATGTTAAAAAAAAACAGTCTGAAGAACTGTTGTAAAAGTGCAATTCTTAGTTAGATCCTATTTAAATACTAGATAGGTAACATCGAGAAACTCATGACTATGTTTATCGCTGTAATTAGCCTGGGGAAGCAGTTTCAGCAGGAATATATCACAAATGAAAGATTATAAGTGATTTATTGTTGATAAGAAAAACTTTGATGAAAAGTACAGATAAAAAAGAAAAGTGTAATAAAGAAATTAGTCTCTTTAGTTTAGTTTAATTTAAAGTAAAGTAAATAAATAAACTAAAGTAAAAAGTAAAAAATAAAATAATAATAAAATAAATTCAGTTGTCATTTAAGCAGGAAAAGTCTTGAATAAATTTGGAGTCGCTCGTTAAAACCATTTGCGTAGATTTTGTCCAGTTTCTACTGAGGGAACTGCGTCTGAAACATAACGTCGGTGAGTCGCTTGACACGACTAAACAACATATATTTTAAATAGTTACAAGAAAAGTTTACAATTTCGGATGGGATGAGAGGAAGGAGGAAGGAGCTGAGCCGGGTCAGTAGATCGCATTCGGGTTCTCCTCAGACTAATATAAGTTTATTTTTACGTAAATTTAATATTGATTTTAAAATATAATAATTATTGTAAAACAGTAAACACCAACAAATAAACCATATGTTTGTACAAATGTTTTTGTCTTGATAAGAAATGAAAAGTTTAAAATCTATTTTCTTTAGTTGTGCTTAACATGTAGAAAACCCGGAGGACTCCAGATGGTCAGCGCAAAACCCACGACCAACTACCAGGGTTCTGTGGTTTTCTCCACTAGGCCACTTGTGGGCCTCCAGATACAAGAGAGATTGAAAAAAAAAAATTTCGATACAGTGTAATTATGAATTTTCATCACATTGGACGAAGCAATATGCCAAAGAGGTGTATCCAAGGATGTAATCGTAAATTAAAAACCGCCAGGACGTTAACCGACGTTCCGAGTTTAATTCGCCACTGTATATGGAGGCGTCACCGTCTATGGAATTTTGTATAAGCAAAACGCGACTTTATGGCACAACTAGCAAATGAGCCCGGTGTTCCTTGGACAAACGATTTGGATAATTTGGTAAATATTATACGTTTGCTTACACAGACAGACTGTGTAAGCAAAGGAATAAAAAACACGGTTTCGTTGGAATAAAAAGAAAATATTATACGTTTGGAAATTAAGTTATTATTATCAAAAACAATAAACCGCATCTAAAATAATATAGTAGAAGCCGTTCTTTAGATTAAGCCTTAATCCTCTCGCTTTCCCCCCGCGGGGGAATTTCCAAAAATCCCTTCTTAGTGTGCATTTTCATGAAGTACCCTAATTGTTTACCAAATTTCACCTCTTTAGGTTCAGCGGTTTTCTCTGGGTCTTGATGAATTAATCAATTACTCAGTCAGTCAGGACATCTAATTTTATACATTTAGATATCAGCCAAACAGCATAAATGTTTCAAAATTATCTATGTACTGGTAATAAAACTGCACAAAGAGTAATTTTCTCACTTTTTTACACGAGATACGTAGTCTGAAATCCAAACGAAATGTTCCCAAACTATTGGAACTTTGCCCTGCCTAAAAAAAGTACCTGGACACTACCTAGAACGCCCTGGAACTACTACAGCGCTGGTACATTCTTATTTAGATGGTAGATACGTAAAAAAATTAAAAAGATATACGCGGCTAGTTCGTTGGAGAGCTAAAACTTGCGACGAACTTCATTTTTATTCAATCATTCTTATAAGAACATAAACTATTATAACATTAGAAATTTACTATTAATTAATTTCAAAGATCATTTTACGTACTGTATATGACACTATTCCGTTTTGGGCTTTTTTAGATCCGCCACTGACTCTGCTCTATTTATTAAATAAAGGTACCGCCATTTTCCGGTCACGTTTAGGTTAAAGTGGATACAAGCAGTGGTGATATTCAGCGGGTTCACACAGGTTCGGCCGAACCCCGGCCGAACTTGTTGTTAAAATTTACAGTTTTCCGAACCTTGTTAAACACACACAACACAAACTCAGTGGTTTTGTTTCTTTTAAAAAATATATTAAAATATACGTATTATACTCTGTAATACTACTAAACTACAGCCTTATACCCCGTTTGCACCGAGCATTTCAATTTAGATTGTGAGCAAGGTCGGGGACTATGTCTTGGTGCGATCTCTCTGGACCGTTTCAATCTCGACCGAAACGAGGTTTAATCGCGATCGATTCAAGAGAGTTCTTGAAACTAGATCCAGTCATAAGAGAGATCCCACAATCCCACCCGCGCAAGATAATACAAGATGGTTGTGGAACACGTGTCGGGCTATAAACAGCGAAATAAAAAGGATATTGTATTTCGAGAGATGATGACATCTTTCTATTATCAGCAGTGCCATTCGGGGTGAAAAATTTCTCTTCCTAAAGAAAAAAGGTGGACAGCACTAATATACTATTGTTACCTGGTCTTCGCCCAGGGCCCCTTACGTTCCAAATACGCCACTGATTATTAGATATATCGCAAGAAAAGGTATTGTATTTATTTCTAGCCAAAACTTCCATTTCGTTTGTCGGTGATTGTCACGGAAAAATTTTCTGCTAGCGAACCCTTTGTTAACTATTTCGAATATCACTACTGGATACAAGCAAACGATAATGACACAAATTTCAAATTGATTTGCATTTATAAACCACACTCGTACCCAGCAGAATTCAATATACAAAAAACTTAAACAAACACCTTAATGTTCGCTGAGAAATTTATTAATTTAACTAACGTTTTCGGCTTATTCAATAAGCCATCTTCAGGTTTTAACTTTCGAACAAAAAACAATATCGTTCTATTAAAAGAATACCATAGTTTGAAAAAATTCAAATCATTAGTAACGGACAAAAAATAAAACAAAGAGGATGAACATGGTAATAAAAATAAATAAATATACATAAATAAATAAAAATGGTAATATAAATAAATAAATATACAAAAATATATAAAAACAAAAAAAGAAAAAAAGAAAAAAAGGAAGAACGTGGTAATATAAATAAATATACAATAAAATCGTAAAAGATACAACAAATGTAAGGTAAAAACGTTTTACTCGTGCCCATATATACTACTATCTATCCTAACCAGAAATACTTCCCCATAGAACTCACGTGTCTCTTATAAATTTTTAACTGCATATTTCCAAGCTGAAGGAAGACCTTCTGCGTCCCTTGCGTTAATACATTTATCTCTTAGTTTGCTTCTGTAAATTTCTATCTTTTCAGCCGCTCTTGCCAAAGTTGGGGAGTGTACCTGCTTTATGATTTTCGCCTCATTCCAATGTACTAAGGATCCCTCCGCCTGCCCCATCTGGGCTAATACCGTCGTGTTGGAACCTTTTCTAATATCATATTTATGTTCCTTGATCCTTATTCCTAGGTTTCTAGTAGTAACCCCTACATAATCTTTATTAATACCTAATAGCTGGTTCTCGTAGGGAATCTTATACACACCCGCCTTATCTTCTTTTTTAACTAACCCTTTATCGTTTCTAAGTATTTTATACAAATTCGGAGCTCTTTTCAAGATCACCCTTGTATCCTTAGTTCTTGCTATTTCTTTCATAATCCCTCCCAGATACTTATTGTATGTAAATTTCGTGTATCTGTAAGGCCCGTGCCTGGTGTTCTTATCATTACTGGCCTCAAATTTTCTAATAATTCCCTCAATGACTTTCCTCCTATAACCTAATGTTCCTGCTATCTGTATAATTCTTTCTATCTCTGTATCCCGGTCTATCACATTTTCACAGTATATAAAGGCCCTTCTAACCAATGCTCTAAATGCTGCTAACTTATATTTATAAGGGTCATTAGAGCTTGCAGGGATATATAGTGGGCTATGTGTAGGTTTAATGAAAACGCCGGTGGATATATGCCCTTTGTTAAATATAACATTAATGTCTAAGAAATGTACTATCCTGGAGCTTTTCTGCTCTAGCTTCAGGTTAAGGCCCTCTTCGTTCTCGTTAATTCTATCTACAAAGTTAGCAATTACTCGATTGTTCCTCCATATTATAAAAACGTCGTCTACATATCTCTTGTAGAATACTATATCCCTTTCGAAGCCCCGCAATACCTTTTCTTCTACTTTACTAACCACAAGCTCGCAGAGGAGCCCCGAAATTGGGCTTCCCATCGGTACTCCCCTTTTTTGCTTATATACTTGTTCTTCGTACCCGAAGAAGGATTCGCAACATACTAGGTTAGCCATTTCTATAACCTCATCTCTGTGTTGTGTTAACGTTGGGTTATCTCTGAACAAGAACTCCATAAGTGCTTCTACACAGGACTCAATCTTAATAGACGGGTACAAACTTTCGTAATCTAACACAGTTCCCACTTCTTCATCCTTCAAAGCGATGCTTTGTAGCTCTTTAACTACCATAACAGGATCCTTTACCACTAATTTATTATTTTCCATCCGTGAGGAGAGGTACTCTTGTAATCTTTTTTCCAGGAAAAATGTAGGTGCTCTTCGTTTTTCCACAATAGGCCTTATTTCTTTTCCCTCTTTATTTTCTTTTCCCTCTTTTCCCTCTTTATACAAGGGACGCAGAAGGTCTTCCTTCAGCTTGGAAATATGCAGTTAAAAATTTATAAGAGACACGTGAGTTCTATGGGGAAGTATTTCTGGTTAGGATAGATAGTAGTATATATGGGCACGAGTAAAACGTTTTTACCTTACATTTGTTGTATCTTTTACGATTTTATTGTATATTTATTTATATTACCACGTTCTTCCTTTTTTTTTCTTTTTTTTCTTTTTTGTTTTTTTGTTTTTATATATTTTTGTATATTTATTTATTTATATTTTATTTATTTATGTATATTTATTTATTTTTATTACCATGTTCATCCTCTTTGTTTTATTTTTTGTCCGTTACTAATGATTTGAATTTTTTCAAACTATGGTATTCTTTTAATAGAACGATATTGTTTTTTGTTCGAAAGTTAAAACCTGAAGATGGCTTATTGAATAAGCCGAAAACGTTAGTTAAATTAATAAATTTCTCAGCGAACATTAAGGTGTTTGTTTAAGTTTTTTGATTTGCATTTAACTTTACCGTTACCATTAACTTTACCTTATGCAACGTTTGTTTGTATAGTTTTTAAACTGAGGGAAAGCCTACAACCTCTTAATGCATATTTTATACTGAATTTCAAATATTTTAATAGTTAAACAGTGAAATTACAAGAAAAATTTATTAGTGTTATCCTTTATTATATTACTAGTGTATTAAGTTATGAAATAGGTTATTGTAATAAATAACTAGACAGTAAATACTGTACACACGTTATGGCCACAGAATTAATGCATGAATCGATCGGAAATTCTCATAATGGAATTAGTAAATGAATTATAATAAGATGTCTTTGTTTTCCATTACAATCTCAAAACCTAATGAGTTTCGTCGAAGTAAAAAAAAAAATATTTGTTAGATGTCATACAAATTATTCTGCTAATAATAAAGGATAAAATCCGAATTATAAATAGACTAGCAGGTAGGCCCGGCGTTGCTCGGGCAAAAGTAACGATAGCGAATATTAAGATTATTACGTTATAATCAACCTTACCCGTTTTCACAGAATGCAAGAATTGGGTCCCCTTGTTTCCGGACTAATTAGAGAATTTTTAGATGGGTCTAAAAATATGTTCGACTTCCCGCAAAAACGAAAAAAACTGCATCTGCGTCTTGCACGTCGCTTTCTCTTAACACTTCCATTGTTACGTAACACTTCCATCAACGATGGAAGTGTTAAGACTTAATCCTGTCCCTCTCCCCCGCGGTGAGGAATTTCGAAAAATCCCTTCTCAACGTGCGTTCTCGTGACGTACCCTAATTGTGTACCAAATTTCAACTTTCAACTCCTAACCGTTTGGGCTCTGCGCTGATTATTATTATTATTATCATCAACTCGTCTCGATTATATATATAGATAGGATAATTTTAATTGGCCGAAGCAAGCGCCATTTGGCCAACGTTCGAGATGCGACTAGGTTACAATACAATGAATAAATTATGTAAATTGATAAACACTATACAAAAAGGCTGGTTATAAATAAACTTTAAAACAATTGAAAAGTATGAATTACAGACACCTGTACATACGACTAACGGTAATTATTAGCATCAAGCAAAATCACACCAAAGATACACAATGGCAATGTATTATACATATGTGTGTGTTGTGTTGTGTTCAGCTGCACGTAGTTTAAGTTAAAATCACCATATATTAGTTTTTGAGACGAAAAATTTTAACAAAGACATCTTATTATAATTCATTTACTAATTCCATTATGAGAATTTCCAATCGGCAATTCAGGCATTAATTCTGTGTCCATAACGTATGTACAGTACTTACTATAAAGATTACCCTGAATTTTATGTGTTACGTTGCGATCTCCTTTGGGAAAGTGGATACTCAAACGACCTTTATTAGGCTACAGATAATCACTGCCTGGTTCAATTTTTGAATAGAAATGTTATTGTTTAATTAAACATGTTAGTATTTGTTGTTTTTCTATATAGCTAAGCAGCTCTTGCTTGTATTCATGTAGAATATTTTAATAGTAAATTTTAACTGTAGAACATTTGTTTAAAATGCTCTTTTTTCCTCTGATAAATAAAAGTGCGTATTCTAGTTTTACCTTCTTAACCACAGTACAGTAAAAAGATATGACTCCTATCAGTGGCATCATAACTACTCTTAAGCAACTTTTAAGGGCCTGCGACTTAAGAGAAGCCCAAGGTCAAGGTCCTGGGCGCAGTTGCTACGGAACTGTACAAAAATATTAATACTGCTTTCTGTTGGTTCTGACTACAAACGATTCATTTTAAATGAATGTATAGTATTATTTTACAGCTTTTTCACTTCATACATAGAACTTTGGTGGCTAATCACTTTAACTCCCACGACCATGTACCAGAGTTCTGGGAATAAAACCGTTTACACTTATTGTTTTTACAACAGTTCAAAAGGAATCTGTAATGCTTTCATTATAGGTTACAACTTCTTTCACTGTTGCTTTAAAGTACTGTATGTTTAATGTGACAATAATTCCTTAAAACTGTTTATACGAAATAAACTTTAAAATAATTAGTAATTAAATAAATCCGTAATGCTTCCCCAAATGTGCGTTTGAAAGCCGAAATATTGTTTCATTAAAAATAACATTGGTACCGATACCAAAACTGTATCTTACGAAAATTCTTGACATTACTATTACGGCTTTTAACCCTCTCCCTCTCCCCGCGGAGGGAAATTTCGGAAAATCCCTTCTTAGTGTACATTCTCATGACGTACCCTACTAAAACGCAGTTAAAAAAGCAAAAAACTACACCTAAAATAGTACAGTAGAAGTCGTGTTCTTCAGGGTAATCCTTAATCGTCTCCCTCTCCCCGCGGGGAGGAATTTCGGAAAATCCCTTCTTAGTGTACATTCTCCAGACGTACCCTCTGTGTACATTCTCCAGACGTACCCTAACTGTGTACCAAATTTCAACTTTCACCCCTAACTGTTTTGGTGGCAAAAGTTTAATTTTTCCAACAACACCTTTAAATGGTATCTGTGGAAAGTGCTCTAATTTAGAAGAATTAAATATTTTCAAGAAAGAGAACGCATTTTTCTATGACCACTTCGAATTATATCGGGTTTGACGCCAAATGCTATGAACACAGCAAAAGCAATTCCATATATATCTCATTCGATTTATTTGGTTGTTTCCGTACTCTCCGAAAGTACACAGATGTCCGAGTTAACGTACACGCAATGGTGATATTCGAAATATTTAACAAGGGGTTCGCTAGCAGAAAATTTTTCCCTGACAATCACCGACAAACGAAATGGAAGTTTTGAATAGAAATAAATACAATATCTTTTCTTGCAACCGTATATCTAACAATCAGTGGCGTACTTGGAACGTAACGAGCCATGGGTGAACGGCTGGTAACGATAATATTTTAGGGCTGTCGACCTTTTCTTTTTTTTTTTTTTTTTTATTTTTAGGCAGGGGTAATCTCTTTACCGCGAAATGGCGCTTCTCGAAATACACACGTATCATCATCTCTCGAGATACATTATACATTTTCTTTCGCTGTCCATAGCGCGACACGTGTTCAACAGCCATCTTGTATTATCTCGCGCGCGTGGCATTCTGGGATCTCTCTTATGACTGGATCTACTTTCAAGAACTCTCTTGAATCGATCGCGATTAAACCTCGATTGAAACGGTCGAGAGAGATCGCACCAAGACATACTCCCTGACCTTGCTCACAATCTAGATTGAAATGCTCGGTACGAACGGGGTATAAGGCTCTAGTTTAGTAGTATTACATAGTATAATACGCATATTTTAATATATTTTTTAAAAAAAAACAAACCCACTGAGAAATGTTCCGTGTGTTTAACAAGGTTCGGGAAACTGAAAATTTTAACAACGGGTTCGGGCGAACCCGTTCGGAAAACTTTAACAACGGGTTCGAGCGAACCCGTTCGGAAAACTGAAAATTTTAACAACGGGTTCGGCCGAACCTGTGCGAACCCGCCGAATATCACCACTGAGTACACGTATTCACGTAAAACACTTGGCCGTGTCCCCGAAACAATTTTTCAGTTTAATAAAGCATTTTATTTTATTTTTTTTTTTAGAAGAACATGACAGATGAACAGCGCCGGATTAAGCCTCTAGCGGGCCCTAGACAAAATTTAAATTGGGGCCCCATTTAAATAAGTTGCTTCTAAACAAATCTTATATAATGTGACATTAGCGTAGCTAGCATGGGTGACACCCGGTGCGGATATCGTGGTGTCACCCCAAGTCACACCGTAGTGTCACCCTTTTTAACTCTTTTATAAAACACTATTGAATTGTAATATCTTCGCACTCGAGCAACTTGAACGCTACATCGAATATGCGATGTCGCGACGTATAAGTTTAGATTTAGAAAATAAATCATAACCATACATCAGTACTACCACGAGAGGCAGCCCTACGAATATTTCTAGATGGTGCGAGAGATCCCGTGGCGTACAGTACAGTACATTACTTCTGACGCACGAGTGGCTGTTGACCTTTTTTTTTTTTTTTTTTTTTTTTTTTTCAAGATAATGGCTAGTCGGGCGGAGCTTAGTAGGAATTGTTAAATACAGCCTTTTCTGTCCTATCTAATTTCTTGAGTAATTCTTAACTCGTTTTGAAACAGAGAAATCTTCTGCACTGAAGCCGGGTCCCTCCGAAGTACGGGCCCTAGACATTTGTCTACTTTGCCTATTCGATAATCCGGCCCTGCAGATGAATGAATCTTATAACCTCGATAAGTTTTAAATCTCTAGCATTAGTATTTTTAAATAAAAAATTAATTGTTTACTTATTAGAAAAACTTCTAGATCGAGATTCCAAACGTTATTTTAAAGCAAACGTAAGAAATCAGTCAGTAGTTAATGAAATAGTTATTCGGCTTGTCAAAACTAGTACTGTATTTACTAATTGGACAGGATTTAAGGTTGGAATGTACAGTAGAATACAGTATTAATAATAAAACCCTCAAAAGTCTTTTTGTATTTCTATTTAATGTCCCGTCTTTATACTGTAAAAACTATCCATTTTTTTCTTTACATAAAATAAAGTTACAATAGCTTGTTCTTACCCTCACTGGAGTAAAGATGTTTCTTTTATATGTTATTTTTAGTGATGTAACGAATATTCGGTTACTACCCGGTATTCGGCCTATTCGGCCTATTTTTCACTATTCGGCCGAATACCGAATATTTAAATCACTATTCGGCCGAATACCGAATATTTAATCGCTATTCGGCCGAATACCGAATACCTAAAAACAGGAGTAAAAAATAACAAAAGCACAGTAAATTAATCATTTTTGTAACTTTTATTAATGCTGAACATTAAACTATAATTATTAAAGTTAATAAGAAATAGCATCTAACTCTAGTATTAAATTATTTCGTAGTTAAATATATTATAACCTTTATCTAGCCCGATATCTTATGGCATTGATGGCGTGTTGGTTAGAATGTATCGGGCATTAATGTTATTGTTTAGTTAATTATGTTATATTCATATTCGCGTATATTTTAGTATTTATATGATATATTTGAACTGTTCCACAACTGGGGAGAAACTAGACCATATTGTGTCACCACAAAAGTATATCCTAGGGTACTATTCAGTCTACAAATACGCAGTAAAAACAAAATTTTGTGTTTAATTAAAGAGTTAAAATGATCGATTGCAAATAAAATAACTTATAAGTTATAACTTATATCTAAATACCAACAATTGCCAAATCATAGCGGACTATTTACGGCTATTACATAAATTATAAACCAATTTGGCACTAGAGGTAGACGTTAGGCTCCATCTCACATTAACTTTAATAATTATAATTTAATTAATAATTTTAAATAATTTAGACCTAATGGAAGAAAAAATCGTAGTGACAGCGGGCCAATAGAGAGCACGGTGAGCGATCTTTGCCATAATGCGGTTTGCGCGCCAATTTTCGTACGTGCGTTAATCAAGCCGAATAGTTTGGCCGAATATTCGGCCATTCGGCAACGCTCCTAGCCGAATATTCTGTATTCGGCCACGCTCCTAGCCGAATATTCGGTATTCGGCTGAGGCTGAATATACTATTCGTTACATCACTAGTTATTTTATTTTACTACGTAAAACTTTTAACATAAAGGCTATCGTATTGAAGTACTTTAATATAATAATCAACCAAATAAAAATGATCATATTTGTATCTACATTGCATTATTGTATGATATAAAGTAATTTAATAAAATTTTTTACAAGTTTAAAGCTTTTTATATCTGCGTAATAATTACATAAGTCCATAGTAATAAAGTGTATCAAGATCAAAAGACTGCAGATAAAATATAAAAACTTAATAAATGAACAATATGGAACTGTTACAAATAAAAATGTATTTTATTACATCAATAATCAAACTGGTGTTGGTGAATATGGGGAATAGAATATGGCTAATTTTGTAGCTTACTCATGGATTTACTTGCATGTGGATTCGTTAAATTTTTAATTTTTCTTTTGCTTTTTATTTTTAACGTGAAAGATATAAATCTTGTCATAATTTTTTTCTCTTAATTTATGGCAATTTGGAATATGGTCATTTTTAACATATTTGTTAAATTTTTCCAAATAAAATTTTCTTATATCAATGATTTGATTTTCCACTACATTATAATATTTGTGGAAAATATCTTCTATATCTAAAAACATATTAAAAGTTTCATTATTACAAAAAAACATGAATTTTTTTTAAAACTTTTAATTTCAACTAATTTTGAGTATTCTAATAGATGACTTTCTTTGGATCCTACTGATGTAATACATTTGTTACAGGTTTTTGAGATTTGTTCTATACTTGTTATTAAATAACCAGATATATTATATAATGAATTTATTTCTGTGCGGCTGGATGGCCGAGCGGTCAAGATTAACAGCCTGCCGCCCTGGGGGGCCTGGTATCGAATCCGGACGGGTCGAAAAATCCCAGGAATTTTTCGGGGGTGGTCCGTCCGGATATGTCGGTCCCCGTCCCTCACCACCCAGCCACCCCATTGTGGGCCTGGCCGAACCCATAATGGGTTTTCTATAAGAGGCTCTCTTAGTGCCCGTAGGGAGGAAAGAGTTACAAGAAAAAAAAAAAAGAATTCATTTCTGCATTGCTTACAGGCATATTTTCAGCTTCAAAAATTTCCGGTATAACAATTTCATCATATTCTTCTGTGGGTCCTTTGATTACATCAAGAAATTCTGATAAAAAAAAAACTCTCATCATCATAACTCCCTTTTGACACATTTTTTAAATATTGAGATACCGAAATTAATTTTAATTTGTTCTTATACTGGAGTGCAGTTGGAGTCACTTCTTTTGCACACACTAAACTAAATAAATATTCTAAGCAGTCTGGGTGAATATTGATGTTAGTAAAAAAAACGATATTGTTGTTAATTAAAAATTCATGTTGCAAATCTAAAATTGATTGAGTCGTAACCAGCAATCCAGTTTGGCAAGGTTTCCAAATAGATTTTATCTCCTACCTTCATAGTTTTAAACACTTCAATAAAATTGTTTTTTAATGTTATTGATTCTTCATACTTCTGTACTGTATTCGTACTTAGAGCAAAAGGTGGATGCCTTGATGTTGCTAATTTAAACCATTTTTCAACAGCATCAATAAACCAAGCAGTTGTTAAATATTCTGGTTTATTCACTTCTGAAAAAAATTCTTAATCCGCTGCTTATATCATGACTAATGACATGTGCAAAAGTTTTCACTTTCATTTTTTGAAAATGTGATGGCAATAAGGCTTCTTCACTTAACTTAGGAGCTAGTTTGAAATTTAAATTTTGTTGTTGTTCTAGCAATTCATTTATATGTTGTGATGATATTATATCAGTTGGAAGATTGGATTTTTCTTTTGTTTCTTCTGATATTTCTATAATTTCATTCGTTATTAGCATACTTTTTATATTTTTAAATAAATGTGGTACATCTGCAAGTAGATAAATCGTTTTATCTGAATTTAAAGGATGTTTTATGGAATTTACTATTTCGCTGTGACGTCCTGCTGTGACATTCCATTTTTTCCATAATGCTTTGTTGGATGATCCCATGTCTGATGTAATGTTAACAACATTTAAACCTAATTGTCCAACACAAGTAATTATTTCAAATAATATATTTTCATATAAACTTCCATCTACAGAGTTACCTGTGAAATAGTAAGCTACGACTTGTTTCCATCGTAAAGAAATCCCACCTAGCATAATCACAAATACGTGATTGCAGTTCCAGAATGTCTAGGTAAAGTGACATCACCAATATATGTGTTACTATCAAACATTTTTGAAGAAATTATTGCCATTTCATCTAACAGAATGACACAATCTTTATCCTGCTCGTTTTTGAATAATTTCACTTTAATCTTTAAAAATTCAATGACTTCTGTTAGGATCCCACTTTCAAATTTTAAATTTTGTAATCGTCTTTGTAAAGTTCCGATTGAAGGTAAGGGAATGTTTTGTTTTAATAACTCCTCATATCCACTTGTTCTACAAGAAAATCTTAATTTCATAGCTTTTTGAATAGTTTTCTTTGACCATTTCATAAATTTGGTTTTTCTTTTCATGGCAGATATTTGGTCATTATTAAGAATTAATGATAAGAGTTGATATGATTCATTATCTTCTTTAGCCTTTTCTACTTCCTTTTCCAAAATCCCTAATCTATGCTTCAATGTTCTGATAGTGTTTACGTGTTTAACATTTTTTCACACGATCTTCTATATAGTTGTTTATATTTTTTTAAAATTCTGTTGTAATATAAATATATCTTTTGTATGTTCTTTAGATAATGTATCGTGATTTATAAAAATGTCTTCAGCTGATGTGGTTTCTTCTATGAATGTTGAAAATGTCTCAAAATTTGTTAATGGTGTAACAGTAGTATGTACTGGAGAAGTAACTTTTGCAGTTTTTACGTGTTTTATAACAGTCGAGGATCTTACTTTTGGTGGTTTTCTGTGAATAATTTGTTTTGTGAATAAAAGCAAAGTTGGAATGGCATTATGCTTTAATATCTTCTTCCCATCGACTCTCACTTTTTCCCACATTTGTGGTTCAAAATGAACTTCACACAAACAAGAATTATTTGCAGGTTTCCAGTTTTCTTGGCGCACTTTTTCAGCACAAATTTTTCTCCGAACACTCTCTCGGAAAACATTTCACGATATATCATTTTACAAAAGAATTAGAACAACCGAAAGCTGAACATTCAGGTATTATTTCAGTGATAAGTGACAGGTCTGAAGTACTAGTGTGTCTTTGTGTAGGCCGGATGACCGAGCGGTCAAGATGGCAGCCTACCGCTCTGGGGGACCCGGGATCGAGTCCGAACGGGTAGAATAATCCCCAGGAATTTTTCGGGGGGTGGTCCGTTCGGATATGTCGGGCCCCGTCCCTCACCACCCGGTCGCCCCATTGTGGGCCTGGCCGAACCCATAATGGGCCGTCTATAAGAGGCCCTCTTAGTGCCCACAGGGCGGAAAGAGTTTAAAAAAAAGTGTGTCTTTGTATTATTATTAGCGAGGTTGAGGCCGAAGCATTAAACGCGCAAACGTGTACGTCGGACGTTCAGCTCCGCTTTCCTGTAAGCCTAAAAATTTGACAATGGTGTTCGGAAAGTCAATGGAATCATGCTCGACATTCCAAACGCCATTACCAAACTTCTAGGCTTACAGGAAAGCGGCGTTGAACGCCTGACGTACACGTTTTCGCGTTGAAAACTTCGGCCTCAACCTCGCTATTGTACAAGATGTATTAAACGAACGTACCCTAGGTATTCTGGGTTTTACAGAGAGCCCCTCATATTGGGTTAATTATTGAATGTACGTATTACGAACGGCAGTATAATCTATACCAGCGCTGTCCAACTTATCATAGCCCGCGGGCCATATTTTCTTCACCAAACATTTCGGGGGCCAAGAAGGTTGATAAATGAAAAGTCAGTTTATGTTAATTAAAAAAATATTTTATTTATACTAAAAAGAAAACTTTAAAATATTCGTAATATATTAATGAGAACATTGTGGCCGTAATTGTTTAGCAACAATATCTTTTATGTCCACATCAATATTTGTTGTGGCAAGTCTAATTATATCTTCAAGAGTGGAATCTTTCAAACTGTTTCTATATTTTGACTTTATATATTTCATATCGGAGTATGCACGCTCGCAGATATATGTACTTCCGAACATTGATACAATTTGAAGTCCAAAATCTCTCAATTTTGGATATTTCTCTTTATCTAAAAATTTGAATATTTCTATTCCAGTTACTCCACGAGATGTAAAAAATGGGTCAGCCTGCAGGTCGCATAATTCTATTTGATATTTAAGATCAACGAGTTGATATCAATATTAATTGGATCACAAAATAAATCAATAGACGGTTTAAGATCATCAAATTGAGAAAATCTTTCATTGAAATCTGTAATTAGCATATCCAATTTTGGTAGAAATATTTTAAAATTCGCTTCTATATTACATTCTTTCATTTCTTCATAGATCTCTTTGCAAGATTCAAAATGAAATAAATTATTTTGCTCCAAATTAAACCTTAACAATTTTAATTTGTTTCTAAATCCAGTAACATATTTATAAAGGCAACACACATTTTGATCTTGTCCTTGCAAGGATTTATTCAAAATATTTAAATAATTTGTAATGTCCGTTAGGAAAGCAAGCGAATAAATAAAATTTTTATCAACTAAATTTGCTGTCAAATTTTCATCGACGGCAATTTCTGTGAGAAAAAGATGAACTTCTTTTCGAAGTGTAAAGAATCTCCTCAAGCACTTTCCAACACTTAACCAACGAACGTTACTATGTAAAAGCAGATCTCCATACTCAGTTTCCAATTCATCCAAAAATGTTTTAAATTTTCGGTGTGTAAGAGAACGATTTCCGCCGCGAATTAAATTAGTAATTTTGCAAACCTTGTCCATTACGTCTTTTAGTTGTAGGGATAAACCACATAATGCCTCCTGATGGATAATACAGTGTAACATACGACATGTTATTCCTTCTTTTTGCAAAAGTCCCGCGAGCCCAATATTTTTGCCTCGTCATAGCTCTAGCACCGTCGGTTACAATAGCAGTGCACTTGTCAAATCCGCCATACTGCTCTACTGCACATTTTAATTGTTTGTAAATATCTTCACCTTTTGTTGTTCCGTGTAATGATTGTAATTTTAAAAGTTCTTCTGAATAATTATAGTTTTCATTTACAGTTCTTATAAAGATAAGCATTTGACTTGTATCGGAAATGTCTGTGCTTTCATCCAATGCTACCGAAAAATAGCAGCAACTATTGATTAGGTTTTCTAATTTATTAGTGACATGCATGCTAATCTCGTTTACACGTCGGCTTACAGTCTGGTGAGAAAGTGATACTGTTTGAAATTTTCTTACCATTTCGTTGTCATTAAATGCTTGAGCCATTTTTATGGCACATTTTTTAATTAATTCTCCATCCAAAAATGGCTTCTTTGCCTTTACTATTTCTAAACAAACTTCAAACGATGCAGCTACAGATGCTTCTTGAAATTTTGGTTCTTGATTAAAATAATTCGTTTGATGATCCAGCTGCTTTTTCATTTTTTTTCACTAGTAGTATTTTCATGTCTCGCGTGTACGAATGATACTTTTTTCATGCATGGAAAGATAATGGCGCTTTAAGTTATATTCTTTACACACAGCTATGATTTGTAAACATTCCAAACACTGTGGTTTACCATTCTTGTTCAGAATAAATAAATAATCTATCTCCCAGCGATCTTGAAATTCTCGATTTTTGAGGTCTATTTTTCTTTTATTAGTAGCACTCATATTCAATAATTATTTTAATTAATAAATAAATATGAAATTAAGTTAATAATATTATAACACAGTCACCTCTCAACAAATTCTAGACAAGACTGCACTTGCACGATTGCATGAATCAACCAAATAGCGCAGGGTAGTGTGCGCATCACGTGCGCCAACCATAGATAAACAACAACCAATCACAAATATAATATGTGGCGCCAACGTTGAGCCAACCATCATACAACATTGCTGCTGTATTCAGCCAGGTTAAGTGAAGTTACGCAAACTAAATAGTACCTACTTTAAATTCAAACTAGATTTAAATTTTCACATAGTAAAATAATTTTAATATTAATAATAATAATTTAGTAACATAAATTTATTCATAGTAAAATGTACTCTCGGGCCGTAAAAATAATTTGGCGGGTCGTATATGGCCCGCGGGCCGCTAGTTGGACAGCCCTGATCTATACTAATATATAAAGAGGTAACTAAGTTTGGTTGTAACAGGTAATCTCCGAAACTACCCATCCGATTTCAAAAATTCTTTCACCAATATTTAGAATGGACCTTCAGGGTGGACATAGGCTATATATTATTCCGTTAAACGTTCATATAAATTAAAAGATAACATCTAGGATTAGGCTTTTATGTCCAACAGATGGCGCTAACTCCGACGACCTAAGTTTGCTTTTCTGTGAAGCATTATGCTTTTCTGTGAGGATGAACTAAAGCAGATCATCTTCTATCTATCTATATGAATAGAAATGTAATGTTCATCTGTTCCTACCGATTCCTTTGAAATTTTGACACAACATTGCATTTGAATAAACACAAGTTTTTACATAATATACATGTCGAAATTCCCCACCCACCGGGGGAGATAGACGGGATTAAGGCTTACCATGAAGAACTCTGCTTCTATTATACTATTTTAGATGCGGTTTTTTGGCGTTTTAATAGGGTACGTCAACAGAATATACATTAAAGAGGTATTTTTCGATATTCCCCCGCGGGGAGTGGGACAGGAATAAGACTTACCATGAAGAACTCGGCTTCTATTTATACTATTTTAGATGTGTTTTTTTTCGTTTTTGATTGCGTTTTAATACGGTTCGTCAAGAGGATGTACACTAAGAAGGGATTTTTTAAAATTCCCTCCACGGGGGAAGTTTTATACATTTATAATAGATACATTTTAAGCCACGACAACGCGTGGCCGGGTCTGCTAGTTTAAAATATATTACATAAGGTTTTCGTTAATAATAATGATAATAATAATAAATACAGTATTTAAAAACATTTTCTAAATATAACTCTTTAAAAAAATAATAATAATAAATTTTAATCGAGAGGGGCGCTTTATCGATGACGTCAATTGGAGCGGGTAAGACGAAAGCGTCGAAAGTTTGTTTTCCACGATATATTTATTTTATTTTATTTATCGATTGCGTAAGGTAAGTAATGCTTAATAACGGATTAGACGTTACTTTTAGGTCGTTCCCTTGTATAAAGATTAAAGCAATTTCTATCAAAGGGCCTACAGCATTACTCATGTTCTGTAATAATATTTTGAGTCGTCGTCTTCTAAATTTTTTTTAAATGAAAATTTTAATATGGATTCGAAGGTGAGAAACCTCCAAGCACATTAATTTCCTTAACTTCATTATAAACGACAGAATAAAAGTATGGCATTTGATTTGCCTTTGCCTTTTCTTAATCAAGGAAAGAAGAAAATGGCATTTGTTCTTTCAAAACATAATTGGTTGCTTGCATTGTAATTGCCTGGAACAGGAATGTGAGGAGTCATTTGTTCTGGGTGATTCTTCGCATTCTGCTCCGTAACTCGTCTCCTGAACGATGAGCAAACTAAGGAACCATTTGGAGTAATTTTCCTACTTTTGAAACTTGCCTACCAAAATGGTAAATGATTAGCAGAATATTAATGAAAATTTAAAATAAAAGAATTGAGACATCCCAAGATGATGATTGACTGTTAATGTTCCTCTCTGTTGCGTGGTTGTATCACTTGAAGGAAGCTTTATTAAAGAAATATATAGTCCTTGTTGTATTTATTTGCTGCCTTTACATTAGTGAAAATGATGGTTTTTACAATGTGATGGTGTTATGAGACTATTACCTGTAATCGACTGCATTTCTCTATCTGTTTGGCAATGTTTTGACCCTTGAAGAAATCGGTGTCTTGTTTGGATCGGAAGAATGCCTCTGCTGCAAAATCGAACGCTTTGTCTGTGGTGAATTTTTCTCTGGAGAAAATTCTTAATAAAAATTACTCCAAAACTGGAAAATTATTGCTGGCGGATGCCAAGATGACCATAATAAATTTGGGAAAATGTTTAATGAAAATTGACAAATGTTTTTGACTTTGGAAAATTCTTTTGGGAAACAAAATAAGTCTGACTTACCGGCTACTAAGTCCTAAAAATAATTTAATATAATATAATTGTTTTGTTATATATTATATTGTTATATTATATTATAATATATTGTTATATTTTTAGGACTTAGTAGCCGGTAAGTCAGATGACAGGTACAGCTGTTTAGGACGGGAGACGGCTGTCTTCTTTTTTTAAAAAAAAAAAAAAGTCGTAGTTTGAAGGAACGATGTCTAGACAAGGTGGACAATTAAATGTGAATCATTGAACAAAGTTTTAATCTTTATTAATTTAAGTCTGCCCACTTACAACTTGTCATATTGTTGCAGATCACTGTTTGAGAAATGCTGTGTTACTGGAGTGGCATTTTTCTATTATATTAGAACTTTATCCAGGAGGAGGCATTAAAATTTACTATTCACAGTGTTGCCATAAGGAGGAACTTCCCAATAAAGTAGACCCTGCATCATCCAGAACAAAATGCATTAATTTCTTGCCATGAGCACCCAGTTTCAGTGTTAGATCTGCCATCTTTTGGCCACTGGACTCATCACATTAATCATTGATAGTGATTTGTAGGACTATTGAGAGGGAAGAACTGGGGAATTTCACAAAGACCCAGTGAAAATTTACAAAATTCAAAGCCAAATTCACTGCTAGTTTAAAATGCAAATCATACCTCAAGATCATTTTGGATTATTCGTTGGGACATAATTCCAGACTTGAGTCTCCAAAAGTGAACCAAAGTCACTGATAACGGTGATAAACGTTGGCTCACTTTTGGCTTGTTGCTTAATACATATGTAGATAAAAATCAAATGGAGAAAACACAAAAGGGGATATGGATTTTTTGTATGAAATTTTAATTTTACATGATTGATAATAATGATGATAATCTGTATGTGTGACAACCTTAAAAAATATATTCCAATTGGAATAAAGAAAATTTAGATGATGACAAAATCTGAAGATATTGATTAAACCGGGATCCCAACCCAATTGTCTTCTGACTTCCATCTTCTTTTATTGCTAATGTACTCAATAGTAATAATAATCAAATAAGTAAATCTGACGAGTGAGTATTTTATTCTATGTATGATTTTCATAGAAAAAAATCTACTTGGTGTGCAAATTTACATCCTGAACTGTCATATACAAAACCCATTGCATTAATAATTTTTAATGGACCATTTTCAATTGACCACTGAAAATGCCTTATTGACTCCTGGGTGTCAATATTAAATGTTATCTAAGGGTTAATGTTTAACTATCCAACAACTACATATTGTTACATTTCTTTGGCTCCTTTTGCATGATATAGTTTGAAACAATGACCGTGTCTAGCCACAGTGCTATAAATTGCTGTCGACCAATGATTTCTATTGAGTCATTCACATTAATAGTCATGGTGAGTTTTGTGTCACTGGAACCTCATGTGATTTTTTTGCCATATAGTCAAGGTTATGTTTATACTCTCTTTCACATGATACGATTTTTTTGCTTTGCCCATGTTCAGCATGGATTAGATAGAGTTGATGGGATAAGGCAATCTGCCTAAAGGGGGTACTTCTCAGGACTTTCTGTTAAACTGGTTTCTATTTAGGTGTTAGAAACGTGAATAAAACTCCATGTGCCCAATCTATTGGTGAGTTGCAAAACTGCAACCAGTTACCAATGTTTAATAGTTTTATCTATATATCTTATATGTAAAATTTTCTTTCGATTAAAATGGGGAATTATTTCTTTAAAAAAAAATATGGCTAATGAATTTACACACTAAAAAAATAATGTAGAAAAGACTAAAATGTCTTCATTTTCATAACATTAAATCACCAGGAAAAGGAGTCTTCCATTGCAGAGACAACCTTTTATTAGAGGCCATGTTTCTGTAAAAGCATGCAAAACAGTCTAAAAAGTTCACATGACAAGCCAACAATTAAAAAATACATGCCTTCATTTTTGTAAGAAGAAATTGTGTATTCTTTTAACTGTTGGCTTGTCACTTGCAAACTTTTTAGACCAGCGATTCTCAACCTTCTTAGTTCCGCGACCCCCCCCCCCCAAATAGTAAATATAAATAAAATTAATATTTTGCGATCCCTCACCCAAAGGAATAACAACAGTAAGCCTTACTATTACTAATTGAATTTTGACTCTAATTATAAATGTAAATTTTTAAAAATATTATATAATCACATTGCACTAATTTTATACATTAAGAAAATACCGACAGTATAAAAGATGTAATACAACTATTTCTATTATTTTATGTTGCCGCGTTTATAGCGATGGGTATGAACATGCATGTATGATGTGTTCATGCTCTTTGTAATTTGATCTCCTATAATACTCGCTGTGAGAGCATGTTTGAACATGCTTATGGATGCATTTGAACAAATCATGCTGTCACTAGTATGAAAGAGGCACTGGCGATTGCACCACTTCAGTTAAGTTTCAAATGCAAAGTGTGTGTCTGGTGCTTTTATTTTAGTGTGCAGTCAACCGTGAAACTGAATTTTTAAAAAAACTTTCTAATGCGAAATGGATAAATTTGTGAAAAAATGAAGTCAGCCATCTACATCCAGTGAATCAGTTGGTAAAAAGACAAGTTTGTACAACGACAGTTATTTAAATTATGGTTTCACCTCATTGGATGGATAGCCACAGTGCGTTGTTTTGCTCTGAAGTTCTCTTTGATGAAAGCATGAAGCCATCAAAATTAGTTTGACACCTGGAAACTAAACATCTGGCTCATAAAGACAAACCCTTTGAATTTTTCAAAAGAAAATTACATACCTTGAGAAATCAACAAACTTCTATTTGAAAGTTAAGCCATACTGATAAAAGTGTACTTGAAGCATCTTATCTTGCAGCATTAAGAGTAGTAGCTAAGATGTCCAAATCTCATACAATTGCCGAAAACCTCATATTGTCTGCTGCAATTGATATGGTCAGTGTTTTAATAGTGTGGAAGAAGCAAAAAAATTGAAAAACATTCCACTTTCTAATGACACAATATCAAGGTGAATCGATGACATGGCTGCCAATGTTTGCGATCAGATAATTCAGCAAGTGAGTTTGAGTGAATTTTTTAGTATTCAATTTGATGAATCAACAGATGTAGCAAACATGTCTGAGTTCTTATGTTCTGTGAAGTATGAATGCAATAGGAACATATCAAAGAAAATATGTTGTTTTGCAAAACAGTACCAGGTCATGCAACAGGACAATGTCTTTTTGATGTTTTTTTATGAAGCTACGAGAAATTATACTAACATAAATTGGACAAACTGTATTGCAGTATGTAGTGATGGTGCAAAGGTGATAACAGGAAAGAACAGTGGATTAATGAAAATATTAAGAGATCATCTTATACCAAGGGCGGAATGGACGCACTGCTTTCTTCACAGACATGCTCTTGTCACAAAAAAATATTCAAGAAAATCTCAATCAAATTCTGTCTGAAGCTGTAAAGTTGGTTAATTTTATTAAAAGCTGACCATTACAGAACAGACTGTTTGCTAAACTATGTGATGAAATGGGCAAAAATAAAAAAATCTCTTCTTTTCCATACAGAAGTTAGATGGTTATCACGAAGGAAAGTGTTAACCTGGGTATTGGAATTGCGAGATGAATTAATAATAATATTCCAGGATTCTCATTGTTTTTACAAGAATAATGAGTGTATGTTGTTGTTGGCTTACTTAGCTGATGTATTTTTGCATTTAAACGACTTGAATGTGAATTTACAAGGACGTGATAAAAACATTTTATTAATTAATGACAGACAAAGTTCATGCGTTCATTAAGAAGCTTGATATCTGGATTATTTGCCTTCAAAGCAAAGATTTGGATATGTTCCCACACACTTCGGATTATATTGAGAAAAATTTGAATGAACAAGACACTATTATTCACCACAATTTGGATTGCATGAAGATGCATTTGCGTGAGCTAAAAACTCAGTTGACGGAGTATTTCCTGGAAGATAAAAATGATTTCTCGAAGAGATGGGTACTGAATCCATTTAGTGAAAATATTGTTGCTGCTGCTAAATTACCAGTTGAGATTCATCCAGCTCATTGAAATGTCTGCCGACAAAATTCTACAACTGCAATTTACATCTGAAGATTTAAATACGTTTTGGCTTGCTCGTCGACATGAATATGGAAATTTAGTCACAGAAGCATTGAAAATATTAATTCCTTTTGCCATGTCTTATCTCTGTGAAAAGGGTTTTTCGTCTATGGTTGTGCTAAAAACTAAATACAGAAATCATCTTTTATCACTCGAAAACAATTTGCTTTTGTGTATTTCTAACGTAGATCCATGTATGGAGAAAATTTTAAATGAAAAACAAATGTAACCATCACATGAATTTTTCTTTACATGTGTACTTATTGTAAGTAAAATGTTTATAAGTTGATAATAAATGAATAATAAATGATTTTTTCTCATAAAATGATTTCATTATTGTTTTGCGACCTCCAGGTTGAGAAATGCTGTTTTAGACTGTTTTGCATGTTTTTGCATTGGCATAACCGCTAATAAAAGGTGGTCTCTGCAATGGAACTGTTTTTTCTAGTGATTTGACGTGATGAAAATGAAAACATCTTAGTCTTTTGTATGGAAATTTTTTAATGAGGGATTATGTTGTGGATGTTGAATTACTAATAAATTTAGTTTAAGAAAAACCTGTTTTGTAGAATATGAGTTTAGAAGAATATAAATTTCAGTTTAACAGCAAATTAGTGGAATGAATCACTCATTTTAGAATTGACATTTCTTAGAATTTAAAATATTTTACAAATGATTTAATAATTTGTCAAGTATTGATATACACACATGAAAATAATTAAAAATATATATAATTGTCCTATCCTGTCTTGTCTTATCTTATTAAATAAGGAAGAAAAGCTTTCAACAAACTTCTTTCGATATTTACCAGATGTATCTAATGAACTATTTGACTATTTTTCATTTATGTAATAAGTATAGATAGATGGCACATTTTGTCTAATCATGAACCACTTCTCCAACCAAGTATAAAAAGCAAATTGAAAATATAGAAAATATTGTATGCTTGGGTGCTGTGAATAAATATGGTTGGCTGCCATTTTTAGGTATGGTTCCTTGGTTGTGATTTTGAACAGCATCATGTGAGAGAGGTTTATTTTTGGGCAGTCTTTAATTCTAATTATTTGACCATTATAGACTGGTAAGAATGTCACAAATATATTACTATGCAATTTGATCAATCTTTAAGTTGATAATATATATATTCCTAGACTACTTTGTCTCACTATTGGACTGCCACCTATAAATTTAAAGTATAGACTGCTATAAATCAAGACAAACAAATAATAACAAATGCATTTTTGGCATTTTAGATCATTATCAGTTCTATATAAATATAACAAAATGTTAACTTATTCTAAAACTGTCTTTTTTTTAATTATTCTTTACTTCACAACTGGGTGCATAGGTAGACAGTGGCATCTTTAATATCACTCTTTATTCAGGAATATCTTACACACTGATACGTGTTTCAGGCATATGTCCCTTTACTGTCAGCTACGTAATAGAATGTGAACATGTATTTTCCATATTACAAAATTTTTTATATAATGGTAAATTACAACGTACCTTTTTCTTTAAGACATTTAACAGTGCATTGAACAGCACTTACCTTCACTGGTATTTTTTTGACTTTTTATAATTTAAAAACTCTCTTTAAATTTTCTATTGTACCAATTTTTTTCTTTGTGTAAAATCCTTACTTTTTCTTTGTTACTATTGCAATTATTTATTGTGTAATGATTGTAAAAGACTTAGTTTACTCTTCTATATTTTAAGTTGGTGACATGTTCTTTAACTCTTTCTCCTACTTTCCTTTTTGTTTCTTCTATGTATCTTTTGGGTTTTCATAAGTACGTGGTATGGAATAAACCACATTTGTTGTGCTATATATATCTTCTATCTTATTACTTTGTTGAAGCTTTATTTTTTGTATTCTCTTTTGCAATTTTTTGTAGGTTAGAGGTAGTTTTATACTTACTTTGTCAAAATCTTTTATTTATTTCTTCAAAAAACATTTAATATAAGGGAAAGCTACACATTTTATTTTGGCATTTTTGTTTTATTGTTTGTTCTGTTAATGTTTATTATTAATTCTACTTTCCCATTTTTGTATTATTCTATTGGGGTAACCATTTAACTTAAATTTTTCTCTTAATTCTTTTATACACTTATTTTTATTCTGCTTTGTACTTGTTCTATTTATAACTTTTTTATATTCCATACTAAATATGTTTTCTTTTATATATAATGGAGTATTTGAATTATAATTTATAACTTTTTGGATTACACCTGGCTTTTTATATGTTTAAATTCCAACTTCTCTTTTCTTCATGTAATTATTGTATCAAGATAGTTTATTCTGCTATTGGTTTCATTTTTTATTTTAAATTTTATTTCATTATTTAGTTTATTTATTTTATCTTCTATTTCTTCTATCATTTGATCATATAATTATGTCATCAATGAATTTTTTTATAGAATTTTATACCTGTAATATCATTGATTTCTTGGTCTATGTATATCATGACTAGCTCTGCCAATTTTGGTCCTCTAACAAACCCAATTCTAATTCCTGTTTGCTGTGTATAAAATTTTTCATTTGTAATGAAATAATTACTTCTGTAGGCCAATTCTATTAGATCTATTTCTTCTTTCGGTACTTCAATTTTTCTTAATGTATCTTGTATTAGTTTCCAGGTTATTGAGGGGTACATATCTACTGTGTCTAAACTAGCTATTTTAAAATTTTTATTTATTTTCATATTTTTCATTTTTTTTATAAGTTCATCTGCTTTTAATTATATATGTAGAATTTTTTTGTAATTTTTGTTTTAGAAATTTTTAAAACTATATAAGACAAGAGTGTTTAAAATCAACAATAAGTCTTACTTGTTCTCCTGGTTTTTGTGTTTTTAAATGTTCAGTTTTGGGGTTCTACTGTTTATATCTAATATGAATTGTTTTTCTTTTTTTTTATTTTATTCATCTTAAACTGTTTATTTACCTTGTTTTTAAGTTCTGTATAGATGACATCTTTTGGGTCTATAGGTAATACTTCAAATTTGTTACTATTAACTATTTCAAATTTCTTAGTTTGAACCCACTGTTTATGTATTATAATGATTTGTTTTGATTTATCTGTCTTTATAATTTCTACATCATTTTTTTAAGGTTTTTAATTTTTCCATTTTAACCTTACATTTGATATATGATTTCTCTGTAATCCTTTTCTATCCTTTTATATTTTTTACATATTTTTTTAACTTATTACTAATTTCAATGTTTGTTTCATTTATTATTTTTTTTCTGGTATTTTTATATTGTTTCACACATGATTTAAGTGTGGTATTATGTCCAATGTGTTCCATTGGTTTGGATCATTGAAATGTAGGCCATCATGAAGAGTTCTTATGAGTTCTTCTGGAATCTCTGTATCAGTTTTGTTTAATACTAAATTTTCTTTCTGTTTTTTAACTTCTGTGAATTCTGGGTAATCAAACTTTTTATTTAGCTTTTTATATTTATTATATTTATATTTTTTCTAATCTCTTCTGTTCTAGTTCTAATTATAAAGGGAAGAAAAAATTATGAGGGATAGGCACACAGTATACAAATTCATTTGTACGGTATGATATGACAAGGTAATCGCATAAATTAGAAGCTAGGTAAAAGAAAAATGCAAAAATTCAGTAAAAAATGTAATATAAATGTAAGTAAAAGTTACAATGTACAATAGATAAATATAAAAAAGAATATTTTATTATCTAAATGTTTTTAGAAAAAAAAAATTTTAAACATGTGAATGAGATTAAGAAAAACTGGTGAAAACCATCACCAACCAGTGAAGGCTAAGTGCTGTTCGGCACACTGTCAGGAAATTTTAATTGTAAATATATGTATTTTTTTTAAAAAATGCATATTAGTTAGCACCTCTTTACTAAGTGTCTTAAAGAAAAGGGTATGTTGTAATTTACCATTATATAGAAAATTTTGTAATATGGAAAATGTTCTTATTCTATTATACAGCCAATGGAAGAGGGCATATGCCCAAAACATGTATTGGTGTGTAAGATATTTTTGAATAAAGTGATGCTAAAGATGCCCAGTGTGTATCTACACACCCAATTGCAAAGTAAAGAATAACAAAATGTATTACATAAATTTCAAACTGTTTTATTGAGAAAGTAACAGTTAGAAAAATAGTTTTGAAGTTTCATGCAATGCAGATAAACAGAATGACTTTAAGTAGGCATCTTTCATCATAAAACATTGAAGTCACACTATAAGCTTTTTTGTCTGGAACATTAAAAACGATGTTCAAGAAGCAATGCTAATAAATTAACATTCCTCAGTTAACGATGCATGTGTTGCATAAATGTTTACAATTTCATGTCTATAAAATTCAAGTTTTTGTGGTTTCTATTCTTTAACCATCAAGCATTTTACATATTTGTTTGTTGTATTCTTTAAGAGAATTTGTCACTCGTGTTTTTTTTGTATCCTCCAAGGCAATGGAGGTTCTCCCCCTTGATATGGGATGTTCATACAGGTTTGTTTATGTGCAGACCCTTTGGCAAAGTAGCTGTTAAGGGCCAGTTCTCCCGGTTTTGGGCTGTTTTTTGTACATACGGTTCTCTTTTGTGTAATGGTGTAAATCAATATTTATTCCAATTCATAAAAAAGGTGCACCAACAGATTGTAGCAATTACAGAACTATTAGTCTAATCAATCATGCCAGTAAAGTAATGCTCCAAATAATTAATAACTATTTGAAACCCTTCCATATTACCTGAAATAGTTGAAGAACAGATGGGGTTTATTCCTGGTAAAGGAACCCGTGAACAAATCTTGAACGTCTGACAAATTATCAAAAATGCCTACGAATTTAATGTCAAAGCTTACCTTTGTTTTGAAGACTATGCTAAAGCCTTTGTGTAAAATGGCAGAAATTATGGCTTGCTCTTCAGAAAATGGGAGTCCCACATTGTCATATCTCAATGATCAGAAATTTATAGGAGAACAACTTTGTAAGAGTAAGAGTTAACAAAACTATGTATAATTCATTTACAACTGAAGTTGGTGTAAGACAAGGATGTATTCTCTCCCTTTTACTTTTTAATGCTTAATCTGAAATAATAACGAGAAGGGTATTAGATGATTGGGATGGAGGCATTTCCATTGGGAGCCGAAAAGTTAACAACCTGAGGTATGCTGATGATACTCTTATTCTAGCATCCAATGAATCAGAACTTGAATATATTATGGAAAGACTTGAAACTGTGAGCAGGGAATATGGATTACTAATTAACAGAAATAAAACGAAAGTCATGATAATCGATCGTTCCTTGACATAGATCAAGGAAATTGCAGACTATAAGGTAGTTAATGAAATTGTTTACCTTGGTTCACTTCTCACAAGTAAAGGAGGGTGTGATAATGAAATAAAACACAGAATTTGCCTTGCTCACAATGCAACCTCTAAATTGTATAGAATTTGGAAAGATTCTGCAATTTCTAAGTTTAATAAACTAAAGCTTTAAGAACACTAATTTTTCCGATTGCTATGTATTCTGCAGAAATCTGGACCATAACTGCCACTCCACGAAGGAAACTTGATTCCTTTGGGATGCAGACATATAGAAGATTGCTAAGAATCTCGTGGACAGAGCACCAAACAAATTATTCCATCCTAAATCAACTGAAAATCACAGCATGCCTTACCACTATAATCTACCAATCCTACCTTTGCTTTTTGTGACATCTTTCCAGACACAAAAATGGATTTAAGAAACAAATTCCAGAAGGGAAGACTAATGGCAAATGCCCTAGAGGCAGTGGTGTAGCGAACATAACTGGCACCCGACACTTTATTGGCACCCCTCTCTCCCTCCAGAAACACATATAGTTTGTCTTGGAGACCATTTGGGCACCCCTCTGCAAGTGGTGCCCAGTGCATGATACACCCCCTTGCACCCCCCTCACTACGCTACTGCCTAGAGGCAGATGTTGGAATAGGTGGGCAGACTAAGAAATGGCAATTACAGGACATACAACACATGAAGCCAATCCAGATAGCCCAACACTGTGAAAAATGGAAGGAAGCAATTAAAGCCGTCAATTCATAATATCACCACACCCTTTGAAAGGGCAAGGGACCAAGAAGTATCCAGTATTAAATATTTTAATTTCAAGTTTACCAATTTTGAAAAATTATATATTTCTACACTATTAATGAATATAAAAATGCAGATAATTTGTAAATTAAAATGATTGAGTGAATGAAAATTACCCTAGAACTAGTAAAATTACCATTTTCCTAGGCTACTCACTTAATATTCAATAGACTTGGTTATCCAGGCTGAATGGAAAAAATGCTCCTCCCGGTTAACCTAGCACTGTTTAAATTGTATGTTTAGTAAATGAAATCATTTTAAATTTTAAAAGAGAACAGTGCATACAACTACCTCAGAGTTGTAATAAACTGGACACTGGCTTAGTATAGTGTTTCCCAAACCGTGCAATGCCATAATGTTGTAAATGCCAAAAAGCAAACTTTTCAGGAGAGAGAAAAAACACTTTTTCTAATGAACAAACTTTAATCAAATGCTATAAAAATTATTTTAACAATTTACACTTTGGAATAAAACATTGGGTTTAATTTCAAACACCTAAGTATGATGGTAAGGAAACAAAAAAAGTTTAAAAACAGGGTTAGAGCCATAACGTTGTAAATGCTAAAATTGTGCAAGTGCATAAAGTTGTAAATGCCAAAAATAATTGCAATCATAAAATTAATGTTTCTACAGCTGAAAAACAGTTTTGAATACCAAAAACTTACATTTAATTATTAAACAATTTACAAATTCAATATCAATTTTAACATTAAAAACTGGCAATAATCTATTAGTGACTGCTTCCTGGTTTCAACAATGTTGGGCCCACAGTTTTGGTACTTGAACTGGGCTGTAATCTTTATCAATTGTAATATAATTATGATAAATAAAGGAAAATATAAACAATAAGGTAATAAACAATAATTTAGTGTAATAAAAGTTAAAATGTATTTAAAAACTTCAAATTTGAAAGATTAATGGAAGTCCGAATATCATTTTGAAATATCAAATAATAAGGTGATACAGGTTAACTATTAATAAACTGGGATTCAGTTATCCAGTTCTGCATAAAAAATTCACTGCGTTACAAACTGGAATAACAAAATGATGTAAATGTAAACTGTAACATTTTACGTGCCAAAAGTCACGTGACTTGCACTTTGGCACTTAAAACGTTATGGCTTGCACATAAATTCATCTTCAAAATATAGCCACTTAGAGCGCCACTATCGCCACAATATTTTTTTGTAGGAAAAAACATTGCATTTAAAATTCATTTCTTCAATAAAATGTATTTTGAGAAAAATGGCATTTACAACCTTATGGCATTGCATGCTTCATATATTTGTTTTCCTTGTCTTCCACCATCCCTCTCACCCTTTGCTTTCCAGCACCCCTTGAGTCTTCTACCATTCTCAAGGGAGTGGATGTATCTATTTTGGGAATTGCTGGCTTAGTGTGTCATTCCCTTTGTATTGACTTGACTCGTTTGTAGGCATTCTTAGCATCATTGTTAATGCAATTGCAGATTAATCATGAGTCTATTATATATTAATTTTAACACTAGTACATTGACTACAGATGAACAAAATGTAGCATTGGAAAAGTCAATTCTCATCTAGTAATAATAAGATTGACAGTTTCTTACATAGTGACAGATAATTACATTACAGCAATGTTAGGTAAATTGAAAATACAGAGTGATTATAAGTAAAGTTTTGTTTTCACAATGGTCTGAAATAAGAACTACTGATCAGATTGACTTGTCATTTTGCATGAATATCCATGAGGCAATGGAATTTTATTTGGTGAAGAAAAAATTTAGTTCAAAAATTTACCATGAGGTGTACTGGTGGTATCAAAAGATGCAAATTACTTATACGTGACATCACAAATGTAATATCATGAACACCAGTGAAGCAGGTATTTTGGAAATGACAGACTAATCAGTCACCATTTTCTGGTAATGTGGCTGGCACATTCACCAGACCTGAACCCAGGTGATTTCTGACTTTGAGGACATCTAAAGAACGTTGTGTTTAATGGATAGACTATAGATTTAACAACTGAAAGCTGGCATCACACATCATCTCTGCAGAAACACACAGATCTGTTGTTGAACATTCTATTTTGTGATTTCAGCTTGTATCAGAATGGAAAGGACATCATATTGAATATTTTTTAATGTCATTTGCAAATGTTTTTTACTTTTGTATTGCACTATAATAAAGCATGAATTGTACCCTAGTGGCAAATATTTAAACTAAATTTTTTCTTCAAACAAAATCCCATTACTTTACAGATGTTTAAACAAAATGTCAAGTCATTTTGACCAATGGTTTTTATTTCAGACCATTGTGAAAGCAGAACTTTAATTATAATCACCCTGTACATCTCTTGCTACAATCTTAAATTTAGAATATTTCTGTGGTCACTGATCTGAACATAACAACAGGATATCCAAGTAATTCCGAATTGTAAGTGAGTGCATTTGGTACAGAGACAACTTTCCAGTTACATAAATTTCATTCCAATTTATTGTAACTTAAAAATATAGCTTACAACAACAATATTCTTTGATCTGTCGGCAGTAACTAAATCTTCAGGTGTCTTTTCTTACTGAGAGAGAGAGTCCTAAGAAAGAGGTTCCTCAGTGTTCTTTTGGGAGTCGATGACTCCATTGACTGTAAGGAAGTCTGTAGAAGAGATGTTTAATCCTGTTTTGAGTTGGGGTGAAGATAATTATTCCAAGAAAGGTGTGGCACAATAGGAAGCAATAGAGAGAAGCTCTCCATGTTTTTGAAATTCTGATTTTTATAACTTTCGGGTCTCAGATCGACCACTTCAATTAGTTGTTTCTACACATATCTGCTTTCTAATTGGTTGTCACTCGTTACTAAGTGTAACGAGATCGGAACCTAGATCTCTGGATGAATCAAAATCATCTGTCCATTCGATCCCAATCGAAGGTGGTTGATCTTAGAACCACCTTCTATTATTCTATTGTTAAAATATGAGAAGTATTTTTTTTTCTTTTTGTTAGATTGAATATTTCCTTGTATGGTCATGATATTTCCACATCTTTTTATCACTGTCTTACATAATTAAAACAAAATTCCTTTATAATTTCATGTAATAATAATAATAATCGGTTTATTAACATAATAGGCAGTCGCCTGTTACAAGGAGGTACATGACGTTTAATATAAGATAGAAAACAGACATTCAATTACAAAGATCAAACATCTCTACAATTTATGAAATCACATATGGTATTTAAGATTTAATTATAAGAAATTATAATTATTAAGAATTATAATTTCATGTAGTTCAGGGGCGTTTTTGGATCCTCACCTTTCTCTCTGTACTGTATTACACATTAAAATTGGATGATGCTAAAAAAGAGTTTGCAATGTGAATAATATTGCATTCATTCATGAGAATTATGTTACAATTTTCACTAGTGACATGGTTATGGTAAATACTCTTAAATAGATGATGCCCATTAAAATACTTGATACATAATTATATAATTGTATTAAATTTAATTAATTTACAGATAGTCATATTTTGCTAATATAGTTAGGTTCCAGACCACTGCCATAAAGCAAATTGCAGGCTTTTTTTCCAGTTACCAGTGTCTAAAAACATTAAAACTACTTTTTATAGAGGATATTATACATATTCAAACCAATTTTAAGTGTAATAGCTCTAATTCTGAAAAAAGAAACAAAATTAAAAGTAATAAAGGAAAATTTTAAATTCTCTTAATAACTAGGGAAGTGCCAAAAATAGTAAACGTTAATAAAATTATATTGGATTGATTCAATACTTGGGTGATCTGCCAAGGAGGGTGTCTCCCGAGAGGATTTTTGGTGGGAAATTGGCTTTCGTTTTGGTGTTAGAAAGGTTCCAAATGAGCAATCTGTTGGTCATGTACAAAACCTTGATAGACTACCAGTGTTCAATGTTTTTATCAACTTGGCAACTGGTGGGCTGATTATATTTGAAAAGGGCCATATTAGCAAAGTGACTTAAAGATAGATATACCCATAATGTATTTTTGTAAAATCATTTGTTAATCTATATACAGGGTGGGGCATAATGGAGTCCCACATTTACAAGGACAATTTTAAAACAACAGTACAAGAATATGGAAAAAAACTTTTTATTTATTCAAAGTAAGAAAGTTATTTTTGGTTAGGTTTTAAAAATGGTGTCGTCCAATTGTTGGCTTTCACAGGCGATGCACATTTGGAGCTGTTCCTTAAAGTTTTTCTTCAACTTTCACTGGCATATCTGGAGAAATTTTGGTGATTTCCTAATGAATGGCCTCCTTGAGTTCTTGTAGGGTTCTCTCCTTGAGATACCCCCATAAGAAAAAGTCACAGGAGCTCAAATCAGGGGAGCAAGGGGGCCATTCAACGGCTTCTCATAAAGAGATTAGTCGACCAGGAAACATCTCTGTCAAAATTGCGTGAGAATGACTGTTTGTATGGACTGGCTCTATCCTGTTGAAACCAAAAGCCACTTGTATCGTATTCTTTCATTTTTGGGCACAAAAAATTCTCCAGCATGTCGCATTATCAGTTAGAAGTAACAATGACGCCATCCTCTTCAAAAAAAAAAGGCCCCATGATGCTGACAGAGGACAAAGCACACCAAACGGTGACTTTCAGGCTGTGAAGAGGTTGTCCATGGAGTTCTTGGGGTTTCCAGCAGCCCAATAATGAAAATTCTGTTTGTTCACTGTGCCAGACACATATGAAAATGCACTTCGTTGCTACTCCACACAATACCTCTAGGAGGCACAGCTGTAAAGATTTAATGACATTATTTTTAAAACCTAACCAAAAATAACTTTCTTACATGAATAAATAAAAAGTTTTTTCCATATTATTGTACCATTTTTTTTTTAAATTTACCTCGTAAATGTGGTACTCCATTATGACCCACCCTGTATATAAAGTGAAGCAGTGCAGACTGTACCATACATTTGTTAATCAATTTATACTATGTGATTAAACATTTCATTCATCTGAACTAAATTAAAATAAATAATTAATCTTGCTATTTACATTTATGATTTTAATACATTATTATTTGTAAATATTAAATTTCAGATTTGCAAAATACCAAGTAACTTGTATTAGTAGGCTGCGTGCAGTTAATTTGCAATTACATTTATGCACATTTTTTTTTTTAATCTTTGTTTCTTTGAAAATACAGTTTCTAATGCATTTAAGGTCTTTATTAATACAATTTTTTAATGCATATTTGTAGATATTTTTGTTCAAAAATGGCCATGCAGCAAGAAGTCGACATTGATGAATGTGACGAATTTGGACCTCAGAAAATTCAGAAATTGGAAGTATGGTCTCGTTTGAAGAAAAAAATATATATGTAATATTTATAAAAAGATTTGTAAAGTTTTATTTATAAAATTTAGGGAAATGGTATTAATGCCTTGGATATTAAGAAATTAGAAACAGCTGGCTTTCATACCGTAGAAGCGGTCGCATTTGCACCAAAAAAACAACTGATTAGCATAAAGGGAATCAGCGAAGTAAAGGCAGATAAAATATTGGTATGTGGTTTGCTCATCATTGTCATTTAAACAAATAATTTTGTTTCTTATAATATATTTTGATTGTTCTTAGATGGAGGCCATGAAAATGGTTCCGATGGGATTTACTACGGCCACGGAATTTCATCAGAAAAGATCAGAAATTATTCAAATCACTACAGGATCTAAAGAATTAGATAAGTTATTAGGAGGTAATACTAACATTTATTTATGTTTTTAATGCATTTTTTTAATTAAATTAGTGACTTGAAATTTTATATGTAATCTTTTTGAATAGGTGGCATCGAAACTGGTTCTATAACAGAAATATTTGGTGAATTTCGGACAGGAAAAACTCAATTGTGTCATACACTTGCGGTTACTTGTCAGGTATGCTTTGTGTTCCTTCAAAATGACATAAATTTTTGCTTATTTTTAGTTATTTGTTCCAAATCTATCAATCATACTTAACCTTTTCACTGTCACTTGATATTTCATCATTTTAGTGATGTGCAAAAATCAGCACTTGACAATACATCAAATTTCTTTAATTTTAATGAAAAATTTTTATCTTAGATTTTTAATTATTTTAAATCTTGTTGTTTGTAATATATATGTAAATATATATATATATATATATCATACATAACATTTGTATAGTTTTGTTTATTTATGATTTATTTAAAACAAAAAAAAAACATGTGCAAAGTTATTTTTGTTATTTTTTAGTATTATTTTAATCTTTTGTTATACTTCTGTTTATTGCTAAATTGGCAAGTCATACTGTATATTATATAAATCACAAATATAAATGTAAGACCCTGCTTAATGCTGATTCAATATAATAGTCTGCTCAAAACCTAAAAAATGCTCAAAATTTACTCTGATCCAAATTAACGCAGCATTTCATTGATTTGTATATAATATGATTCTTCACGAACACAAACCAATCAGCAAAAGGTGGCAATTTGTTGTAGCACTGTTCTTCTCTTAAATGTATGTTTGTTTTGTGCAAGATCGTTGAACAGAGCAGCATCTTGAGCATCTTGAGCAGAGCAGATCCACAAGATCGTTAGCAACACTCAATGGTTGTTTTTTTATCTCACTGCTAATTCTAATATGTTGTCAAGAAAAAAACAAAGAACTTTTGCTTTGCTATGGAAAAAAAGGTGATGAATATGTGAATCCAGAAGTTGAAATTGTATTTCAGGCATTGATGTCATTGAGTGAACCTTCTGTTTCTGAAGTTAAAAAGCCAAAATCTGTACTTTTAAGTAAGTGGTACAATGAATTTTGTATGATTCAGTGAATGGAAAAGCTATCTGTAAAGTATGTAGAGATGAAAGAAGTAAGATGGTTATGGCAGCCGATACAATAAACTTACAACACTCAAATTTTGTCTATCATGAACAGACTAGTAAACATAAAAGGGCACTTTTTGCTTCAAAACAAATAGGACAAATGCAGACTCATATTGATAAATGTGTAGATCAGGTCAGTGAACAGAATCTTGTTTTGTTTTGGACTGTTTATACAGTGGCCAAAGAAGAAATTGCAGACAGGAAATACCAGGCTTACATGATGTTACAAAAAGCCAATGGAGTTCAATGTATAACACAGTCTGATATCAATTTACATTAAAGTACAACAACAAGGATTGAAACCTGCATTTCTGATGTTTTGACACAGCAGCTTGAAAAGGATATAAATAATAGCCGTTTTATTTCATTGTTGATTGATGAATCTACAAATGTAGCTGCATCAAAGAGGCTGATAATTTAACAAAGATTATTTAAACAGCAACCTTAAATACACTTCTGGGCAAATTTAACTATACCACCTTACATGGAATGCAATACTGATAACATCATGAAAATGATTGCCAGTTTTTGGAAGAAGAAAAATTCAATTAACTAATATTTTAGGACTTTGCACAGATGGAGCAGCTGTTATAGCTGCTCCATCTGTGCAAAGGGAAAAGCATTGATGTTATTCTACTCTTAACTTCCATATTCCATCTACTCTGCCACAATGCCAATAATTCTTTATTTATATTATATTTAATAGTTTTAATCTTTGTATTATCAATGTCAATACTAAAATCATATTCAAGGCCTTTAAATACAAAACTTTGTTTTTGCCCAATTTTACTAAAATACCATTTCAATATTTTTTTATCAATTGGTAAACAATTAGTCAATATTTGGAGAGCAGCAGTAGAAATTGTTCCATATCCTTTTGACATCATTATCAATGTAACTCTGAGTCTTCATAAACTTATCTATGATCATCTATTCATAAACTTATCTATCTAATCAGCTATTTTTAGTATATATGTTTGTTTCTGTGTTCTTTATTGTTAAATATACATACAGTCTCTTGTTTATTGTATTTGTTAATATTTGACATTTAAATTGTAAGTTTATAAAATGCTGTTTTGTAACAATAAGGAGATATATCTTGCCGGTAAGCCCTTGGCAGGTATGGCGAGGGGAGTGTGGTGAGACTTCTGGCATGTTTGTTGAATTTTTGGGCAAAAATTTAACAAATATGGTTCCTCAAGCTTCCCATTTTTACCCTATACAGCACTGTGTGACTTTTTACCATTTCCCATACTAAAATCTCCACTTCATGGGAACCGTTTTGAGTTGATCGATGCCATAAAACTAAATTTGCTGCAAATTCCAAAGGGGTTTCACAAAAACTACTTTAAGGCACATTTTGAGAATTGGAAAAATTATAAGTGCATTTGCAGTGGGAGGAGATTACAGTGACTTCTCAGTAATATAACTTTAAAGGGACCAATGATAAAAGCCATATAAGTGAGAGTAGTACAAAAGAGAGATTGATCAACTTGAATGAAAAATGTTAAAAATGTAACCCTTTCAGTATTGATTTCCACAGTTAAAAACATTTCTTTTAAATTCAAAATATCAATACAAGGTTGTCTATGTTACCCAGAAATTAATATGCATATCCAAGTTTTGCTGTAAAAGTGGGTCTGCGGGGCTGAAGTATAGTATTGTATTGTATTTTTCTTTGTGTTAAAATCTCTATAAGGCAGAAACTGGAAATATGTGGATTTTGGAAATTTTGTTGGCTATCCAAAGGTTTCTTTGACATAGTTAGTTAGAATACATGTCATGGAAGCTTCAATTTGTCAAAATTTGAAAAATATGCATGTAAATAATCGTGGCTTGACACAAAATTCATACCAAAGTTATTCGGCTGCTATTTTAAAAAATTGTAGACCTATAAATTCCCACTGTCATCTGTCCATCTGTCCGTTTGTCTTTTCTTCCTTAATCTCGAGAATGGAGTTAGACAGATGAAAGTAGAGACCAGATATGGAAAACGTAGGCACAGGAGGCTCCGATTAACTACACACAGACTTCCAATGCAAATCAGAAGTCATGTTATTTAAATAAATAAAAAGTTTTTCCCAAAAGGCAGTAAATAATGACTGGCAGGACTCTGTGCCAACAGGAAAAGTATGATGTACAGGGGAAAATCAACTTCAAATTTACTCCAGTGATCTCAGACAAATTATAAAAACTTCATATGACACGCTTCCAGACTATCCATGTATTTGTAACTTTTCTAAATTGCTTTGTTGTCATGTTTGAGTGTGGGTATGATCATGTGCATTAAAACAAATATAAATCAACATCACTCAACTTTTAAGGTAGTAATGTTGTTTTTTTTTTTTTTAATTTTATTTGAGTGCACCACTCTGAAGTGAGTATTACTCTAAAACAGCGGTTCCCAACCTTTTTTGACCAGGGACCACTTTGATTTCATTGTTGTTAGCAGGGACCACAAGGTTTAAGAAAAATAAACTGTGTCAATCTAAAAATAAACTTTAATCAAAACTTTTAACATAAGTAATCGTTAAACTCAAGAGTACATTGCTTTAACAGTACTATTATAATAGAAAACATAACATTTTTAGTAAAAATTAAATTCAGTCTGTATCAAAATGGGAATAATAATTTAAAATGAATAAAAGTTTTAAATCTTTCGCGGAACATATTTTAGCTCTTGCGGACTGGTGGTCCAAGGACCACTGCTCTAAAACAATAATTACATACATAAAATGACAAGAGGTAGGTAAGAAAATGAACAATACACATACATTATCAAGCATGGTTAGCTAACACTGGAATTCAAAGAAGCAGTTAACCTTTTTTCATAAAATTATCTTTAATAAAATTAGAAAAATAAGCACACAGTTCCTTAATTTAAACAATACCAAACATTCTAAAAGAAAAAACAATATCTCACATAAACAACAACGTGTTAAATTTCACAACTGTTATAATTAAATCGTACTGAGGTCGGAAGGCATCACTGTACAGATTATAATGCCATTAAATTTCAAAACATATCTTTATAAAGCCTACACGACTAAATCTGTTTTATACATATCGGATAATTTAAAAGAGATTAAAAATTGCAGCCTGACACTGAAACAATGTCACAATAAATAGTTGCGTTGTTTCTTTATTTTCTCACCTCTTGATCTTGCACCATCTTTTGTAATTGTAATTTATCATTCATGTACTGTTTTCTTTAATAGTTATTATTATTTCAAGTATTATAAATTACATTATATATAAATCAGTATTTGAAAAATTATTAATATTAATTCTTTTTTATTCCATTACGTCTTTTTTAAATATCCCAATTAAAATTTTTATGCAAAATTTTTGTTCCATCAAAAGTAAGCGTTTCTCTCTCCCATGTATATGAGTTTTATGTTATTACCAAAAGTTGGTTTGCCTCATTATCTTATGATATTGCAAATTTTATTACTCTAATGGATTACACACACACATCTTTAGAATGCACTAATCAGAGAGATGGAGGAATCCTAGTTATCTTTCTCTAATTTTACAAGTTTTTGGATTTATTGATTCTATTCTTATTTAAATCACTGTCTATGCTCCTCACCCTAAGACGTGATTTTCAACTGGTGCGCCACAAAAATGTTTGAAGGTTATTATTCTCGAAAGAAGCCCAAAGAACAATAAGAGTATGTGTTGAAATTAAAGCCTCTTTAAATTGACCATACAAGTTCTTCATTGTTATAATTTTGCTTATGAATATATATATTTTTAACTACATTATGTGTATGTTTATTTATTATGTGTGCATAACATCAGGCTATTTCATTAAAAAGAAATTTTCTTTAAATCGAAAATGTATCTATAATTGTCCATATTTAGTTCAAATTATTTTAACTTAGAAATAGCGGACCATTGGGCAGATTTCTGAAGGCAATTATAGTGCCACTTTTAAATGCAAATGAAGACTTAATGTTAATTGCTTTTCTTATGTGAATGAAAATCATTCATTTTAATAACTATTGTTGTGAACTGCTGCTATTTTAAGAAACAACAATACTGTTTTATTTAATTTGCAAAAAATGTAGACAAAAAGAATTAGGTTAAGCAGTAATATGGTGATTTAAAGTCATGTTTGTAGACATTCTATCACATCATTTTTCGTGCAGAAATTTGATTATAGGTTCGAGTGTGCCACACACACTAACCTATAATCAAATCCAAAACAGTTGAAAAACACTTGCCCTAAGAGTGTCTGTTTTCCAAATCCTTCAGTTTTTTTATTTTCTTTTATACCTTCTGTTTTTAAATTTGTTGTGTGGCAATTTTAATCTTTCTAATGCTGTTTATTTTTAAAATGGCCAGAGAAATTACATTCTTTGGAAGGATCCATAATGCTTTAAACAAAGATTTTTATTTTTTTAATTTATCTTGGAAAGTATCTTTTCCATCAAGGGAATTCCTACCTTGACCTGGTATTCATTAGGAACTGTCTATCGGACTGCTTATCTATTTGCCTGGATGTTTCTCCCCACATACATTCTGTTAAAACAAAGCATTTCTTTAATGTACTACCCTTGTGGTCTCAAATTAACTGGAAAAAGTTGCCACCCATCTCCATTACATAAATTTTGTCACAAAAATCATTTACTTATCATCATAAAAAAAACTACGTAATTTATTTTGAAAACACTGAAACAAATGGAGAAAATTGGTAACTGCCATGATCTTTATGTATACCGTATCATCCAAAAACAGTAATACCGAGAATACCATATTTCTTTCCGGAAGATAGTGGAATAATTTTTGTCCGACCCCCACACTTTTTAGTCTTATGTACCTAACTTTTCTAAAAGAGTACCAAGTAAATTATTTCTTGTCCGAGACAATAATGTTTATGATGTGTACAATAATTTTAAAAAAAGATTTACCACAATACTTCCTAATGCCATTTTTTCTCCATTATCTCCTCACTTTTATTCATGCCTTTTCCTTTAATGAAGTTCTTGAAGCCATTAAATAACTCATTTAATAGCCCCGATCTAATTCCTGCTGTTATATATAACAGAGGGAAAGTATGGCAATTGGTCAAAAAATGCCCCCAAGATTTTAAATTCTTAACATTTCAAGGTGTCCTGCATCCAAAAATGTAAAAAAAAAAAAAAAAAAAAATGCAGATTTTTTCTGTATAGGATGTTTGTGCGTGAGGGGGCATGACTTTTGTTCACCCTCTTTTCAAGTTCAGAAACTTTTGACAAAAAATTATTATTTTGCAGGGAGGTTTGTGTATTAGGGGACCAATGCTATTAAATTTTGATGGTTAGAGGTCAGAGTGGGGAGATAATGGAGTAGTGTGTATCTCCAATAGGGTCGGACTTGATGATTTTACTGGTTATTAGCATTAACAATTTTTTAATAAAACCATCCCTACCCTCAAAATTAAGCATTTTGACATTTTATAATATTTAAAAAAATTTTTAACTATGATAACAGATGGCACCACCAAATGTTACCAGGAAAGTTAAACAATTCATTGCTGGTTATAAATCCTTTAAACCAATATCTGTAGTTATTCTATCCAGATTATTTTCCAAATTCATTCAAAATAGTTTTATTCACAAACAATGGTTTTAATTGAACATTCCTTTTGGAGTTCTTTGTGGAGAATGGAAATATTTTTCTTTTGCCTTGGAATCAATTTAGACATCATGCTTAATTTTTTTATATGCTTGTAAAATTTATTGTAAAGCAAGAATTCTCTATCTTCTGAAAGAAACTTGCTATCGGACATTCCTTCTGATTTATCACTCCTGCAACAGCTACTTTGAATATTATGTTCCATTTTTGTGAAACACCAGTTTTAAGGTTGTAAAATGGGAAATATAATTACAAAGAAGTTGATTTCAGTTGTGGAAATATTCTTTTAAGTTTTTAAATTCTACTTTGTATTTTATTTTTAGTTAAAGAACACATTTAAATTTTTTCATTCATTCAGTTGCCCATAGACCATAGTGGCGGGGAAGGAAAATGTCTGTATGTAGACACGGAAGGAACTTTTCGACCAGAACGTTTGCTGGCCGTGGCCGAGAGGTATTCCCATGCTCGTTCAACTTTCATTTTATTTTCCTTGGTGGTAAAAAATATACATAAAATTATTTCAGGTACGGATTATCCGGTGGTGACGTTTTGGACAACGTTGCCTATGCACGTGCCTATAACACTGATCATCAGAGCCAGTTACTTCTACAGGCTTCTGCTATGATGGTGGAATCTAGGTAAGTAGATGGACATTGCCAAATTTGATGTCAGCTTTAAGTTAATTGATGCCATTTTATTTTATTCAGATATGCACTACTTATAGTCGACAGTGCAACTGCTCTGTACAGAACGGACTATTCCGGAAGAGGAGAATTGTCAGCGCGACAGATGCACCTGGCGAGATTCTTGCGGATGTTGCTTCACTTGGCTGATGTGGTGAGTCGATAACCAAAAATAATTTATTTTCATAAACTTCTTTCTTGCCAATATTTGAATATCAAATACTTTTATTAAATTCTTTCTGATTGTGCAAAGGTTCAAGGCATAAAATGCTTACCAATCTTTCAACATCAATATACAGTAAAGCATTGTTTATCCGAATCAATTGAGGACTGGGGTTGTTCAGATAACCGATTATGTACGAAAAAATATATTAACCTATCTGATGTTGAAATTTTTCTCCGTTGCATGTCACTTCGTGTTGAATTTTTGTCGATTTTAAGCCTAACGAAAATTTTTATACTACTAATCGAGGCTATTGTATCATTAAAAATTATTTCTTTATTTTGTACAAACAAAATAAATATATTGAAAAATATAAAAACAAAAAAATTATACTTTAGAAGTTAATCTAGTATCAAAAACATTTGATTCAGCACAACACAGTCCGACTGGAAAGCTTTTGGTTAACCGGCTTTCGGATAAACGATGCTCTACTGTATTAGAGTTAAATACCACTACATAAAAATACAACCCCACTCCCAATGAACAAAGTTCATTGTTTAAACTTTCAAAAATTTACATACATATTAAACAGTGTGCTGTAAATAAACAAATCCTTTCCAGTTTATTTGGTCTAGCCAATGAGACTGTCTGTTTCCTTTCCCTCCACTCTGAAAGTGACGTTAACACATTAAATAAGCTAATCAGTGATGCAGTGCATCCCTGATTACCTTATTTAACATGGGTCTTTCGGATAGTGTTAGTTAATTGGAAAAGGAATTTTCTGAGCTGGATGATTGATGCTAAAATCAACAAACTGATAAACTAGGAGGTGTTTTTTGTAGTGTTGACCAATCTCCTCTTATGCAAATATTACTAGAGTTGCCACTAAAAACACCACAATTATACAGAAAACTGTTCAGAAACAAACTGGTACTAGTGCCGCTATGTCTTGTCTACCCAAAGTAAAAAAGCTTTTCTCAAACTGATTAGACAGGCACTAATGGACAATATCAAGCCAAGTTAGCTCAGGATGTCTGTTAAGTCTTTGCATTCAGTTGTAACTTCACTGTCACCCTTTGTGTTCAACACTAAAAGATAGGATATGTTGCATGGCTGCAGAGTATCTAATATCTAAGGTTATTATTTTCAATATTCTGGGTGATGCTGTCACCAGCACCTTCATTTAGGAATTCTACCATCAGAACACAGCAATTAACACTGTTACAGTTTGCAGGAATTTGGGGAGTTGCTGTATTCTTAATAAAATCAATCACCACTTATCAGGCACTTCTAGAATGGATGTCGTTTTGCAAATTAATCCCAGTTTAAGAAACGTGCTGATTCAACAACACGCAAGTGTGCAATGAATAACAATTAATGTCAATGACTATTTGTAACAGCAGGTCAGAGGAATATACTGTGGTTATGGCCAGTTAGCAATAGCCTAGTAAATACTGTACATAGAAAAACAACACTAGCTTCTGTATGAGTAATGGAGTGCACAGTGAGGAACCATGCTGCATCAACTGTGCAAATGCCAACAATACTTTACCTGATGGGAACAAACATAAGACTGACCACAATGCTTGCTCTTGACAATGTCCCATTAATGGATGAAAACACAAGCAGCCATTAGGACTAGCTATGAATAATACACCCATTCACACTACTAACACAGGCAGCTATAACATCATACAGATTAATGTATAGAAATGCAAAGCTGCTTGCTCCATCCTTGTTCACACTTCCACTACACAATGCCAACATCATTATTCTTCAAGAATTGTACTCCATACTCAACCTGACATTGACAAGATAGTCAGAAGATTGGATGGTCTTAGCAGGGATCATCACTACCTGCCTTGTTATCCAACACAACTGATTAATGATATAGTAAAATAATAAAATTAGTTTTTTTTATTATTTATGTAACAGTTAATATAAAGTCACAATGGAGCTACATGATATGGCTTCAATCCTGTCATTTCTAGCATAGATAGAACTCTAGACTTATAAGCTAAACACTCAATTTTCAGAAGCCCATTTTTTGGAAACACTTGAAAAGTAGGAACTATTTGTGTATAGGGCTATATGCTCGCCAAGTTTTGTTCAAATCAGAGATATGAACACCTGACAGTCTCATTGTAAGTCTGTTACTTGGCATAGTCCTCTCGATGACCCTAGGAACATCATAGTCAATGAATTCATGGCCCAACATAACCTCACCTCTCTAAACACAAGCATTCTTCTAAAGTATAAGTAAGCATATAGCAGGAGAAAGTTGGATTGATTTAACATTAGAGGTGTAACAGTGGTCAAGCCTATAGGCCAGTTATCTGACTTAGATTCTGCCAGTAACTTTAGGTACATGTTCATAAATATTCTTACTTCTAGTGATATTTCTGCTGATAGTTACACTATACAAGGTGGGCCAATGAAAATGAAACGGCAGAGTTATTTTATTCTCAAGGGGGACATCTTTTGCAATAAAGTCTGTTGTATTCAGAACTGCAAAAACAACAGAAAATTTTAAAAACTCATTTATTTTTTATTAACTAAACAAACATTTATTTTGGAAAAAAGTAACACAAACTATTAACAAACATAAAAAAAATCTTTTAAACTAGACCGCATATGCAAGGAAAAAAAATTAATAATAGTTCCTTTTTAAACTCAATGGTTAATTGTCACAATTGTCGATATTGGTCAGATAATAACCCAAGCATATTTCATGAAGTTCATAGCCAAACTCCGCAAAGACTAAGTGTGGGCCGGAATCTTTGGAGATCGACTACTTGGCCCCATTTTCCTAGATGGTAATCAAACAGGAGAAAGTTATTTAGATTTGCTTGTAATGTAGCTACTTAGATTTACTGCACTGTACATCCATTACTTGTTGATATCGTCGAATATGACGACCGATACTTAGAAGACCACCTTACTTTCCAACAAGATGGAGCTCCCCCCATTATGCAAGACCAGTTAGAGTTTTTGAACACTGCTTTTTCTGGGCATTGGATCAGACGTAGAGGTCCTTTAGAATGACCGGCTAGATCTTAGTCCTCTTGATATTTTTCTTTGGGGACATTTAAAAAGTAAGATCTATGCAACTGAACCAGGATCTCTTGAAGAATTACGACGAAGAATTATAGATGAGTGTTGTCAAATAACACCTGAAACTTTCCGAAGTGTAAGAAACCGTTTTGAGTATTATTGTATGGAGGCTAGTGGTGCTCAATTTGAACATTTATTGAATACTTGATAACTCTTTCTTATGTTTGTTACTTTATTTGAAATAAATGTTTGTTTAGTTAATAAAAAATAAATGAGTTTTTAAAATTTTTTGTTATCTGTTGTATTCAGAATAGCAAAAACTTTATTTGAAAAGATGTCCCCTTGAGAATAAAATCGACCTGTCCGAGCGATTTGCTTGGACGAACACAATAATTCTGCTGTTTTGTTTTTGTTGGCCCACCCTGTATATGCTCTAACTGGCAGAACTTTTGTGACATTTTTAGTAACCTGGGTTAATACCCTCACCAGAATCACTACTGTCAGGAAACATTAGACCATCTTGTCACTAGATTCACTGAAACAATAACTTATTCTTACGTCACTGCCTCTGAGCTCAGACAAAGAATGCACAAAAAGGTCCCTTGGTGATTGCCAAGCTGGACAGGAATAATCTAGTTAGAAGAATGAGGTGGCATGACTACTGTACCAACACCTGTGGTCAAATCCTTAGTAGTAAGTTTGCAAGGAAAAATGCCAGTTCCAGTTTCCTGACAGCTACCACTTGGACACGACAATACTCAATGGCTGTCAGAAGTTTGTGACACACTCCTCCTAACAACAACCACAACTTCACTTACATTGATGTTCATAAGACTATCTGTTTACTTATTGACAACAAAGCTCCAGGTTGTTGGTATAACCACTAGGATGATGGAATGGCCTTGAATGCATGTTTTAACAGTGTTTGTTACTCTCTTCAAAATCTGTCTGAACACATTGCTCTATCTTTCTTGTAAGTTTGGCCTTTTTCCTACTTAGTGGAAAGGGTTAATCAGTCTCATCATGCATAGATGCCAAGTGATCCTATTAAAGTTTAGGGCCCTGCATGAGAATCAGTTTACTGTACTTTTTGCTTTTAGAGAAGTCAGCTGCCATTAAATGATGAACACACCGCTGTAATCAGACCTGGTGTCCTTGCGTACCTTACACGATCATCACTGTCCTCGAAATTTTTACAAACTATTTCAGTCCTATTTTGGAATGACAAACACTACATTGTGCTGTATAATCATTCAGGGGTGTCCACGGGGATCCAGATCTGGTCCTGGACTCTTAACATTGGCTATGGGTATGACACTATAATTTTAACTTTTCATGGGGAACAGCAAACGCTTACAGGATATGTGAAACAACATTGTTCCACTAGCAAATAGTTTTGAAATTGTGCAAAGGCAGCTCATTAACACAGATAATTGTGAAAGAATGATTGTTGGTAGGCACAATCCTCTCATAAAGCAGATGAAAGAAATTAACTTCACATCCCATTCAAAACTAAAAAGACAGCAAATGCCCTCACTAGTATTTCCAGGCACACTTGAGTTTTGGTAGTGCTGGGTCCTAAGTCCCATTTATAGAAAGACCATTCAACCTTAATCCGTTGTGGGGTCACATCTGACCTCTAACAAATTAAGAAAATCATTTGGAAGAAGAACCTCATCAATTTGCCCTGATGAAATTATAGAAACTTGGGATGCTGCCAAAATTCCCTCTAGTCTAGCTCTGTTTGCCAACATAAGGAAATTGGCATAGGTAAAAGAATCCTCTCTACTTACGACTGCTTGCGCTTGACATTTATACTGACTTCTCCAAAACAGGTGAAGATGTGGATGCCACATTCATAATTTACTCTGATCCAGACCAGGAACTCACAAATGTGTGCTTCATATTAGGTCCCCACACACTTACATTTTCAGTGAGTCTCAGGTCACTCTAATGTTGTCTAATTCTCTGACAAGACAGCTAGGATCATGCCCACTACCAGTAAGCTCCCCTGCACTTTCCCCTAGTTTCACCCTCACTCTGTCTCTTACTGCTTGAAATTGCCATGACTGATGTCTGTTTAAGTTTGGCCTTGGATGATCTTCACTGCAAGAACAGGCTACACCAGGAACAGACTCCACTTAATTTTCCATTGCAATAGGTTACAAACATTACGGAAAGTGCCAATTTTGGTGCAGTGTGCAGGAAGGCCCAGATGATGCATAATTTTACTGGTTTGGACACTATAGATAAGGTTAGTTTCAAATTGTTGTGTAATGGTTCAGTTTTTGTCTCCAGACAAAGTGGAAATGAACATTAAAGAAAAAAGATGTTTTACTCTTTTGTCATCATTGTTCTGACTGATGGACAATTTATGCATTTACAGTTTGGTGTAGCCGTTGTCATAACTAATCAGGTGGTGGCCCAGGTGGATGGAGCAGCCATGTTTGCAGCAGATCCAAAGAAACCCATAGGAGGAAACATCATAGCTCATGCTTCCACCACCAGGTCAGAGAGATTCCTTGCCAATGATTTCCACCATATTTGTGAGTTCTTTTGTTAATGGATGTTTATTTGTATTTTTACAGACTGTATCTGAGAAAAGGCAGAGGAGAAACACGAATATGCAAGATCTATGACTCCCCCTGTCTGCCCGAGGCGGAGGCTATGTTTGCCATCAATGCCGACGGTGTGGGCGATGCCAAAGACTGATGGTGTTTTTTTTATGATTGTATTTCTAAATCTAATTTGAGTATGCATAAGGTAGAGCCTGAAAATATAACTATAAAATTTGTATTATTTTTTCCCAAAGAATAAAAGACATTTGTTTTTCTATGAATTTTAATCTGTCAGTGGTTCTCAGCCTGAAGATCCACCACACACACAAGCAAAAGGACTAATCGAAACTGTTCTGACATTGACCTTCAGTGAGGTGGAAATATCTTTGTGATCCAAAGTGTCACAAGTTATATTCGTCTTCCCTTCTTTTATGACAATTTCTGCGTGGAGAACCAGTAAACTGGTAGCATTTTGCCCATTGACCTTATACTCTAAGCTATACATCCACCAAAGCCGAATTATCGGGCTAGAGTCGGCTATAATAAATAAATAAATAGATCGGACCAAAGGTCCAGGTAGCGTAACTGGTAACGTGTCTGCACGGATAGCAGAAGTTGCGGGTTCGAGTCCCACTTCAAGCCGATTTCTTTTCCTCCAGTTCCAAATTATTATTATTATTTATTAAGTTTAGTAAGAGATGGCGCCTAACGCCAAGCTCTAGTGCCAAATTGTCATATTTATTATTTATTATAGCCGACTCTAGCCCGATAATTCGGCTTTGGTGGATGTATAGCTTTGTAACGGGTTAGTCGTTATTTATTTATACTTATACTCCAAGGCAAATTGAGATACTTTATTGGAAATGCTTCAGATTCTGTGACAGATCTTAGAATCAAGCAGAAAACCCTAATGTTAAAAATTGAAATACAAAGAAAGCCTCCACTTTTGGATCAATTAGTCTAAGGACCAAAAAAAATCTTGCCTCACTAACTCTAACATTCATATTGACATCCTTCTTCAGTCACATTTGTAGTGTTCTTGTATTGGATCAATCATTCTCTCTACTGCTTTTTTAATGTATTTGTCCCATTTGGCACTACGTTCAAATCCATCATTTTATTTTATGTATTTATAATAATAATAATTTCTTGTTCCTTTTCTTCCCCTATAAATTGATGATATGTATTTTTTGCATCACAAAAGATAATGTATTTGTAATTCAGTATATTATTTTGTCACATTTTCTTAAAATATTATTATTGTGGACAACTTTATTTTCTACTTCTAGACTGACTAAAGATTAGGTAATAGAATTTATTACCACAAAAGCAGAAAAAAAATAGGAAGATCAATTACTTATGTTCTAGATGTTTATTATTGTAATATCTAAGCATTTTTTTAAAAAGTAAAAATAGAAAATTCATTTTATGTCAGCTATCCCTTTTAATTATTGTTTATGTTTGAAGAAGATAATATTGGTATCTTAAAATTGAATAATATTTTTCACATGTTGTACATTATTAAGTACATAAAAGAAACACATTTAAGTTGATGATTTATTATCTATATCAGTATGGGTTGCTACTTGTACAAGGAACTTATCATATAGGACCAGGGTGACTCATAATGTATCCTCCATTATTATTTTGATTGTGTTGAGGCTCATGTTGTAGCCAGTTTGATATAAACATATTTTTATTTAATACGGTGAAACCTCCATTAACAGACATCTCTAATATTTACTACCGTATATCTCAGCAGATAAGACAATAGTTGAATCATAAGACAACCCTGGATTTTCGGGGCCTTTTTTTTATAGGACAGGTATATAAATTTCAATCTAATGGTTTTTAATTTACAAAAAAAATTAAACGGACAAACCATAATTATTTACAAGTAGAGTATGTTCACAAAATAGGATAGCCCATATGATGTTTTTGTGAATAGTCAAGGTCATTACCCGAATGCCCGAATCAGTGTGAATGTTTGCAACAATTGCAAGAAAATAAAATTTGATGTTCTTTCAAAAATTACAAATAGGACATAATTCTGTATATGCTATACAGTGTTATTATCCAGATGATGATCACTGATCTAAACTAAATTCATAAGCCGTTTTATAGGACAGATATACAGTCGAGTCCGCATAAGTTGACATCATCGGTTAAGTAGACAGTTTTCTGTGGTCCCGGCTGACTTACATAGGCATTAATGTTAAAAAACTCCAGTTTACTCGACACCACTGGATAAGTCAACATACTTTTGCTGTCCCACACTCCGATAAGTCGTCACTCCCTCCAGAAAAAATGAATTCACTCCGCACATGTGGTGTGAACTCATTTTTTTTTTTTTTTTTCCTTCCGGAGGGGGAGTTGATTTATTTATTAATATGTATATAACATTGTATATTTTGTAGATTTTGTGTGTAAAATAATAACAGATACAATACAATCTACATCAACATCACACCAGAATCCAATTTTGCATTTTTCTCATGCCATAGGCATTAAGAATCTTTAGACGTTACTTGCTAACGATTCACAATTGCAAAGATGATGTTTTCAAGGCGTTCACGATTGTTGAAAAAGAAAGTTGAGACAGTTAAGTGCTCAAAACCAACAACACGAAACAAATTTTTCAGTTTTTCATCTACAGAGTAATTGTAAATGGAGGACACAATGTATTGTAAACCTATACTACTGTATAATGCACTACTGTATTTTATTAATTGTAGTTTTGTGAGTTTTTTTCCAACTTTGCTTTAGTCATCACATCGGATAACTCGACACACTTCCACTTCAACCTTGGGGTGTCGACTGTACATATGCTAAAACTATAAAACTTTGACGAAAATTTATACCTCGTCTTATCTACTGAGATATACAGTAAATAGTGGACACATTATGGATGATGGCATCCATTATTTAACCTACCTTCAATATTCCAAAAAAATTAATTACATATGAAATATTTTAAAACTAAAACTAAAAATTAGTTCAAATATTTTCTGACCATAGGCATCGGATAAAGACTGGCTTTAAAAAAATATGGGAGGAGGGCAGGTTGTAAAAAGCCAAACAATACTCAACCACATTAGTCTTCTATAACAAAGTTGTCAATCAATATTGTCATACATATATCAATGTTGATACCAGAAGCTTAATAAGAAGGCATAAACTTTGCTGAAGTTATTCATTCAACAACAACTGTAGCACAGCAGTAATGAAAAAGAGACAGTTTTAAGGTTAAGACAATGACCTTTATTTGGTGAAAGTTCAAAGATCATGTTACGAAGGCAACTTGCCAACCACTTTAACGTATAGGAAGATATTTGGGTTTCTCACATTTGTTAAAAAAGCATAAATGTTCAAAAAATTACACAAATCACTTTAACGAGTTTTATTAGTCACTTAGATCATAAATGACGTTATAAATGCCAGAATACCAAATACATTTCTTACCCCTTGAAGTGGCTAGCAAATCACCTTTGTAACATAACAGACCTTTGTCTACCCTTCTGTTTTTCATTGAATTCCAAATAGCAATGTGATTTTTTTCAGTTGAAAAGATGATTATTGTCGGAACATAGTGACAACTAATACTTGACTTCGTGCATTCCTTGTCAACAAAATAACTCTGGAATGAGTTGTCCAATCCTGATGAAATTTTCTTGGACGACTCATCATCACTCAAGGATGAACTGATTAAAATTTAAACTTTCAAAAATGATCCGTTTTTGTAGAACTGGAGATAGGGGTTTTTCTTCAGTATGGATCATTTTTGAGAGTTGAAATTTTAATCAGTTCATCCTTGAGTGATGGTGAGTCGTCGTAGAAAATTTCATCAAGATCGGACACCTCATTCTAGAGTTATAATGTTGACAAGGAATGCATGAAGTCAAGTGTTAGTCGCTTCCTGCACGCACGTGTAGAAGCGTCATCTAGTGGTCGGAAAATATGACAAGCATTAAAACAGTAATTTTGAAAGGTAAATGTTATCGCTAACTAGATACAACAAATATAAAGAATCTTTATTGAATAATAAGTTTAAAAAAAGTTTTCTTTTTTTAACTTATTATTCTATAACATGGAGCAGCAGTGATCAATATTGATGGCTTTACGATCCATTCTCTCCTTCGTCTTCCTATCGTTAGTACGAAATTTTGATCTCTAAATGAAGAAGCTGCACAGAAATTCCAGATTGAGATGAAGTTGCTCAAATTCATCATCATCGATGAAATGTCAATGATTGGTGCAAGAATGCTTCACATGATCGAGAGAAGATTGAGGGAGATAAACCCCGAGAAAGATGAGCCGTTTGGTGGATTCTTTATCTATTTGTTTGGTGATTTTCGTCAGCTTCCTCCTGTTAAACATACTCCTCTCTACTCAAGTGTTTTTTACAATGTACATTACATTTGCATTTGATTCTTTTGAGAAGTTCATTAAACTTAGTAATTCTCATAGACAAAATAGCGCAGATAGTTCCTTCACAGATGTCTTACAACATCTAGCTTCGGGTGATTTCTCTGATACAGATCTGAACACTCTGACGACAAAAAATCGAGCCTCTTTATCCAGAGATGAACTTGTCAGTTCTAAACAGCTATATCCAACAAACGAGCAAGTTAAACAAAGCAACGAAGACTACTTGCAGTCAACTGGGTACCCTCTTGCTTATATAGCATCTGAAAACACTCCAGATATTGCCCTGCCTTCGTTCAAAGATGACTCGGCTTTTGGTCTCTCCAAGTATTTTAATCTCTCAGTTAATGCCAGCATCATGCCGAGAGACAACTTATGGGTGCAAGGAGGTCTCGTCAATGGTTCACTAGGAACTATACGCTACATTATACATGCTCCTAATGCTTGCCCTGCAACTCTTCCTCTGTTTATTTTAGTGGAATTCATCTATGGTAATCTGTTTCCAATAATCCCATAATACGCTCTTCGAACGATGGCAGTATATTGCGATCTCGTAGATAGTTTCCCCTTACCTTAGCATACTCGATGACTATACATAAAATACAGGGATTAACTCTTCCAAAAATCAAAATAGATACAGAGGAAAAAGAGACAGCTGTCGGTCTTACCTATGTTACATTGAGTCGAGTGAAAAAAATAAAGTATTTTTAAATAGTTACAATAAAGAACTCACTCAGTATTTTTAAAGAGTTACAATAAAGATCGCTAAGAGTCAATCTGTAAGTCCAAGGCCCGTAGTGAAAGACAGGATTTCGTGAGACGTTGGCATAGCAATTAATTAATGGCTTATTCTGACCTTATATTTGTACCTTTAAATGATCCAACAAAATCAAATATATTGTTGAGAACGAATGATTCTTTGTTTCTTTTTTCCCTCATAATCTAGAAAATAAAGGTGCGAGCAGTTTTGTTCTGACTACACGCTGATACAGCATTACTTAAAAAATATATACAGTATAATTAAACTAGTTATTTTCACATTCCTAATGCAAATTTGACGTTTTCATAATCCATTGTATTCTTTGCTTTATAATGATCGGGGTAAAATACTCATACAATATGGCTGTCGGCACATACCTCCGAATAGCGGACAAACTTCTTGGTCCCGACAGTCTCCGCTATACTGTATTTATCCGTGTCCTTCCTCCAATGCTTTTTGATTTAAAAAAAAAAACTTTTTTACAGAACTTTATAATTACATGTAAAAATTGATTGCCAAGGGATATGCAAATCAAAAAGAGCTATTAAGCTAAAAACTTGGCAATATCAGAACATTGTGAAAAATATAACTGTAATAGGTTTTATTTTCATATCTCTATTGGTATTATAAATAGACAAAATATAATGGATTTAAATGACAGATTTGAACTTAGCACAACATAAGACCTGGGACAAATACATTAAGAAAAAGTAGATGATAGCTGGCAAATATCCAAAAAAGGCAGAGAAATTGAACCAATACAAAAACACTACAAATGTGACTTTTGAAATGCATTTCATCAAATAGAAGACAGCAAGGCGAGAATTTTTGGTCCTTAGACACAGATCAATTAGTTTTTAGAATTTTTAAACAAAATTCCTGCAAGTTATAAAGAATGCTTTCTTGTAAATTTTTCATCATCATGAAAAGTACTCATAATGGACAATGAGACTGACATAATGATGAACTTTTACATTCCAGTGGACCCAAATGATGCAACAGTTAAATTTATAATCTGCAATGCATTTCAGAAAGCACATTTAACTCAAAGAATGTTTGAAAAAATGGCTAGTTCAAAATTGTCTTCCATTTTATCATGTTGAAAGGGTTCTGGCCTGATATGGCAAGTACTGTACATTATGCAAAAAATATGCAGCAACTACTTTCAGGCAAATATTATCAAACTTATGACAAAGTTAATCTGCCCAAACAGTGGCAGCCAGAGGAATAATTTGATTTCAACACATTTGGAAAAATGAGGAGGAAGTGGCACTAGGGTTGGAAATTTGTGTGACAAAAAGTGTGAACCAATTTTTTAAAGTATTCTTTTATGCTGGAGTGTGGGGTGCTAACTAATATGGATAAACATAGTATGAGACTTGTCCTAATCATTAAAAACTTTACATATTGAACTAAAGTCTGAACAATTACTAATCAAACATACCTTACATATTGTTGAAATGTTAATAATGAAATTTTTTTAAATTTGACAAGTATTTAAACAATGTATGTGATGCAATTTTTTGGGTAAAGTAAAGATTTCAAAGCTTCTTATTTGCAAGATACACCATCTTAGAATTCATCTAAATTTTTGTAGCATTCGTAGGAATTCAGAGGAAAGAATCAATATCCAAGCACATACCACTTTGTGCAGCAGAGGACTTCAATTTGGCCACACAATTATTCATTCCATTTGATAACTTGTATATCAGTCGTGTCAAAAAATGAACTAACAAAACCATTCTCTCTCCAACAAATTCCATTTCATTATAAATTCATTCTTATTTGTCATTGTTGACAAATTTGAACTTAAAAATCAAAATATTTGTTAATGTCAGGTGTCAGACATAAAAATCTGATACCCATTGGCAAGAAATCAATCTTTTAAATTACAAAATTGATCACTGTGCATCCAAGCCGAGAAACAGTGGTAGAACTCAAAAGGATTTTTCCATTTAAATAATATCAAATTATTTCCAAAAACTTTTTGCCCACAAATTGATTCCCATATGTCGAGACTTACGGTTACTCTAAATTTGGCAGTTGGTGGGAGTCGGGCTATCGAACTGCTCACCAAGTTTTGCATTGGCATCTAGAATAATTTTATCAGTTTTCACATCCTCTAAGACAGTGGTATGCAAATTTGCATGAGAAAATTTTTTGGGGTCACCGAATTCAAAGAAATTCATTTGATAATAAAAAATATAAGGCTTATCTTCAACAAGTATCAGGTACCAGTAAAATAGTGAAATGAAATGAAATTATATTTTTATTACAAAAACAATTGTCTGTATTAGAAGGTAATCAATATTTTGATTCAGTTTGCATCAACCTACTTATGTGAAGCCGGCTTTTCAAAATTAGTTGCCATTAAAACAAAATATCGATCTTGATTGGATCCAGAGGATGACTTACAGCTTGCGATTTCCAATACGGATTTGAACATAGAAGCAATCATGAGCTCTTTGCAAGAACATACTTTACATCATAAGAATTCAATGTGAGGTATTTTTCATTAATTATATCCATATGCACAAATAAAACCATTGTTTCATAAAACTGTGTTTTTTATTCAGATCTCTAATAAGATAGAAACATAAGCTCAAATCCCAGAAAGAATTTCACTTTAACTACATTTACAATTAAAAAAATGTCTACTGTCTATCCAGGGGTCGTGATAAAATTTTACACAAAATGGGGGGATCGGAAATGAAAATAGTTTGCACACCACTACTCTAAGAGAATCATATTAATAAAAACTTGAGAATATTAATAATTGATAAATTTTTGTAGTTAAGTTCTAATTTTATATTCTTGACACTACAAGATTTCTTGACCGGTACGTAAGGTTTAATTAACGTAGGACATCCAAATGGCCAAATCGTTTACTATGATGTTGCAGCTACTGCACTTCTCAAAATAGTGTAATTGAAAACTCGAAGAGGAAAGCAAGCAAATATGCATTAGAAATGAGAAGAAATAAAATTGTCATACAAAAGTTTGCCTTAACACAACAGCCTTTTAACTCCTATAAAAAAAGAAACTTTTAACTTAAAACCAAACAATCCATTTCAAGATTACAAGTATCTTCAATTCTTAAGATATCACAGCTCTTGAAGATATTCTCTTTTCCTTTTTTGTCTCAAGTGAAGACAAAAAGATTCAGATTAATTTAGAACCAGATCTCTTTTTTCACAATAATATAACAACATAATGGAATTTAGCTCTAAATCAAAGCTAGCAACAGAAATCAGCAAAGACAAACCTATTAACAGATTTTAAGGATCTAAGAATAAGCACTCTTGAATAGCATTAATAATTTTGGGTGTACAAACTAATAATAATAATTTCTTAGCTGATGTATCTATGAAGTAATGAAATATCATGAGATAAATTTATTTAAATATGACTCATTTTTCTGAAGAGATGCATTGAATGTGAGTGTAGGATCATTTGCATAATGATGTATCCAATTTCTGTTCTGTAGGTTATAGTTGGTTGACGATCGGTTTGAATTTTCAGTCCGGATACTGTGCTGCATCCTGAGATAATTTGGAGCCGGTTCTTCCATCATTAGTTTAAAAAATTGCCCGACCTCAAATGCTTCAACCCAGGATTGCTTGGCGACCGATGCTGTTTCCCAGAGCACGTTCCCGAATCCACTAATGGAGTAAAAGGAGCAATTCTTGATGCTGGACTGGGATTTTCTTCGATCCCTCTTCTAAGTAAAAGAATTAATGACACTAGCAACAAAAACATTAAATGCAGAAAAAATTTTAGTCATTATTTATTGGTGTTTGATACTCGCAAAGAAGTCACCAGCACCGCTTGCAGTTCAAAGCACCCTCCCAAAACTTTTCATAAAATAGTGACTATTACATCATCCAAAGATGTAGTTTCCATTATTTAACAACCAAGTATTACTAAAAGAGATCTACTATTTGAGATATCTATTGACTTTCTGGAACATTCCCTCGTTCCAAGGTACAGCAGGTAAACTTCAACATTTTTAAGTTCCCTCTACTATGCTATATTTTCCCAGCTCTGTTATATAATCAGTTAAAAATGATCTCTCCAGGATTTTTACATTTTTGGAGGACTTAGGACCTTGAAATGTCAAAAAATGCAAAAAAAGATTGGGAGTTTTTCTCTCTGTGTGGATGGGGGCACAATTTTGTTCCACCCTCTTTGAAATTTAATAACTCCTGTGCTTTTTGCTGAGAATTTCTGAAATTTTGCAGGGAGGTTTATGTATTAGGGGATCAATGCTATTAAAATTTGGTGGTTAAAGGTAGAGGTGTGGGGAGCTAAAGGGGGGGATTGTGTCATATCTCGAGTAGGGTCAGACTTTATGAATATTTTACTCATTATTAACATTTATAATCTTTTATAAAACCCATCCCTACCCTCAAAATTTATATTTTTAAACTATTATAAAAGCTTAAGTTTTTTAATAAAATATCATAATGCATGGCACCAACAAATGTTGCTGGAAAGTTAAGAAACTTGTTGCTGGAACTTTTTGGATCTTTATGAAGGATTATTTGTTAAAAGGTACACAATTTTGAATAGTTCTGCAGAAGGTCTAACAACTGAAGTTGTACTGACCAATACACAAATGCATGCATTCAAGTCTGGCAACATGTGATCCACACAAAGCATGGTGGGAAATCTGCCTCAATTTTGCTAGGATAGTAGTGTAAGAGCATTGTCAGAAAAGTGCCTTGGAGCAGAGAGCAAATATCAAAAATTCTGTTTTAAACCTATATCATTGTCTCAGATGCATTTTCATGTGTTGGTCTCTTGCAAATATTCAGATGGTTCAATCATTTCAAATGTGGTTGGGAAACCCTTGATGATGATGATAATGATGGGCCGGAATGTCCAACTTCAGTTAAAATGGATTCAAGAGGATCATCAAAAACTGCAAGAATATTGACATATGACTGGTGTCAGTAGGGAGACAGTTTGCAATATCTTAGTGAAAGATTTGAGCCACCCTGTTTGGCCACATTCCTCGTCAGATGGTCAAAGACATCCAGCTCTGTTATATATAGCAGAGCTGGATGTCTATCATATAGATGTATGATGATATAGATGTATTATATGGCTCCATTTTTTCAATAAATAGCACTTAAATTATTATATAGAATTTTTTTTTATTTTTCCATACTAATTTGTCTCTATGTGCTTGTTAATTTAAGTTTGTTTAACATTAAATTCCAAAATACATTTTTCATTTTAAATATGTAATGTTCCTTTTTTAAAATTGTATTGTTCTAAAACTATACACTTTACTGAAGATGACATTGATAAAAAGTCGAAAGTGCTTGTGTTAATAAAAAGTGCCTTAATGCTGATATAAGTTTTTTTTTTAGTATTTTAATGGATGTTATCTTGGTGTGGTGATCTAATCATTTTTATAATAGATTAAATTCTTTGTCTGTTACCAGGCTTTTTTGGAGTAGTAGTAGTATAATATCTGAGAAAAAGAATATTTTTTGTTGAATTTCATTCAAAAGATAGACAAGGATGAAGAAATTTTTACAATAGAAAAATAAATTGCTTCAAAAATACAACACAGTGTATATCTTAAAATATTACAAATTTACAAAATTATCTTTTGTAGAAGTTTACAATTTATAGAAGTATCAATAAAATCCATTGAATCCAATACTGATGAAATCATTAGCACCACAAAAGAAATAATCAAGTTTTCTTAGTAGGACATGGGACTTTACTGAATATAGACAACTCTCTGTCAGTTGTCTATATAGTCTGCCAGAGAACTGTTTATGACTCAACATTCCTATTAAAGTGAAGCATGTTTTGATCTGCACATGCTGTAATGTTATATTGAAAACTTTAAAGTACATTTTCTACAAATGTCCATTGTATAATTTCTGTGGGAAGGAACATGACAAATTTGGTGGGGAAAAATATATTTTATTTTATTTTATTACAATAACAAGTTGCCATTTATAATTATGTTGTTAATATTCTTAAACTTCATAACATTATCCTAAAAGTTTAATTTGGTTTGTTTGTCATTAATTCCTCTTCACAAATTGGCCAACATCTAATGCAATAAAGATCGATCGATCAGATAAAATCCCAAGCCATGTCTGCCAATCTAGGTGACTACATGATGGAATAATATCAGGAGTAGGAGTCAACTAACTTGTAGAATTAAATGGGTTAAAGTAATTGCAGAAAGCTTGTAGCTGGCTAAAAGGGGAACAGTTAGCCTACTGAAGATCTTTGTCTTAAGACTATTTCTACAAGAATGTGCAAAAAACTTGCAGTTGGCTATGTTGGTGGGTACAGCTCTGTTAAAGTAAATGAGAGAATTGCTTTCTTTCAATTTAGAAATATTTAATATTAGCGTTTTAAAAATATTCAAATATTGATATTAAACACAAACAATTTGTTTAATTTTATTTGTGAAAGCGTATTATATTTTTAACCCGTGATCATGTGCAGCAACAATCACTTTCTGCAACAACATATCGACTTAGTTTTGCTTCCATATCCTCATGCTATATGATATCCATCTAACTGTAAAATTTTTGGTTGAAAAAAATTTTCTGCTTATCACAGGTCCTCACAAACAACTGCTGTAGAAAAATGTTGCCTTACACATGCAATTTTTTTTGTTAGTGTCATGTGTAATGTGGTGATTTTCTGCTCTGACAAAATTAAAAGATTTGAGAGCTCTTAATTTAATGCCTTGATTTTGTTATCATTGCATATCTTGCATTTATTAGAATTTCATGTAATTTATTATTATGTAATGGCTTAATATTTATTTATTTAACCTATACATATTTTTTATATTTCTTTGTTATTTATAATTATTTTTTACTTTATTATATGTATATTTCATCTGTTATTTTATCTGTATTTAAATTTTTGTTCCATTTTGTTTGCATTCGAATATGTTTAACCTGATGATGGCCAACAGGTTTTGCTGAAAACATCTGTTATGTTATTTATTAAATTTTTTCTCAGCAACTTAAAGTGTTGGTTTTTTTTGATTTACATATTGCTGAGTGAGTTCACTTCAATATTAAAAATGACACCATGGAGGTCTTACACGATCGCCACAAGTAGTAGTTATGACATTGTGGGATCTGAGTCCTTTGACTTTCCTTATGGCATATTGAAGACACTTGTGGGGTCAGCTTGTAATTCTTTGATGGCAAGAGGAGATTGTTTGTCATGATTTAATGAGGTAGCAGTCTGCAACTCACTATGACCTTAAACACATCTTTGTAAGACAGTCTGGAGTGCTATGTCCTTCAGCAATTTAAATGCTTTAAAGGCTTTATTTCGTGCCCAAGATATCATTCTGTGGTCCTGAGAAACACCTCAGCCTTCCTGTCATTTATTTCCAGCTGAAATCCTTTCACATAAGTCCAAGCTGTCACAGCTCCCTATGAGAGCCTAGCCAAGGACATCGTTCTGTAAACAAAACAATATTCCATAAACTAGACAACACATGATGTTGAAATTTGATATGTGCAGAGAAGTCATATAATAGGATTTTTTGGAATCATCCAATTTGAGGAATAACAATTACATGCAGCATAATTATGCATGAAAAACCACCAGAAAATCATTGTGTTTTGTGTATGATCACAGGTTAACTCCTGCTAAGCTTTATTATAGAAATCACAATAAGTTTTTAACTAAACTTCTTGTCATCAACACACCTAATTTTTGAAAATCAAAAATTTTCAAATAATCATCTCTTAGAATAACACAGTTCAAAAATCGCAATTTGTTTGTCTGGTTTCTTGAAGCTATTTATTAAAAAGAATTCATATGATTCTTATGATAAAGCTTAACAAGATTCTACAAGTAAAATTATTTTAGATCATTTGGTAAATTCATTTAGATCAATATTTATAAAAATTGAAGAAATAATTCAAAGAAACAACTCTGACACAATAATTGATAGATATGAAATCTTTACTCAGCTAGGTAATATCTCAATGACATTGTGTTATCAGCTGGTAAATACTGCCTCACAACCTTGTTATGATAATCTTACAAAAGCATGACAATTCTTACATTCTTGTGCCAGTCTTGTAATTTTTATCTGACACTTGTTATTTACAAGCATTTTTATTAATATTGGTATAATTTGTAAATCATAACTTAATTACATATAACAAAAAAATTAAAAACAATAAAAAAAACAACATAATCGATCGTACAGTATCATCGAAAACATAAATCGGAAACAAATCGGAACAAACCAATGTCTTTTGTCGTAGAACTACGGTAAGAAAACTAATGATTTCGATGCTAGTTTTCCGTATTCTTGCTAGACCGGTCTACAAAAATGTTACAATGATTTTTCTCTTTTATCACGTACAAGTTACAAATATAAACTATTTTTAAAGATGTATGTATAATAAACAAATTTACAAAATGTGCATACTAATTATGTACATATTACTCAAATGGATTAAATTCTAAATTAATGTTAAGTACATACATGGATGAATGACTAAAGTCAATTGGAAAAATAACATAAAACGAACAAACGAACGTAATTAAAAAAAACATAAACAAACAAACAAACAAAAAATTTACATCACAGTGATTAATCTGGAATGGTTAGGTTAAGTTTTCTTTTATAAAATAAGTTAGAAACAAACTATACAATATTACCTTTTTTTTTTAATAAGGGTTATTAAAATAGTTACACAGATCTAACAAGCTTACCATATGAAACTGGAAGGCATTTAATGAAGCTCTCCATTGTATTGCTTTGCAAAGAATACATATTTTCTTGATTTTCTTCAACTAAAAATTTTTGTTTTTCTTATTTTAATATCTCTAAAATAAATCTATTATTAAATCAGCCAAATCTATTATTACTATTATGATTAACAATAAATTGTAATTTGATTTACTTCTGTCGTTTTAGGGATAATAAAACTTAAAATGGCATTAAAATAAATATATAAATATCACTGATAATAATGTTTTTAGAGTTTAAATATTAAAGAAAAGCAGTTATGCTGTTTCTTTTTCCCTTTTTTTTTTTTTTTTAAACTTGTAAGTTGCCAATTTAGTTGATCTTTGTTCACAACTTGGTAAGACTCGATTGTTATGGCACGAGAGTTTTACTTTATCGTTGGAGAAACTGCCTTACGAGTGTTGCGATCACATTTCTTAATGCAAGTCAGAAACTACAAATCAAGAAACTACACATTTAAACAAAGAGTTTTTGATTTCGGCCACAAACAAATTCCTGATGATGACATTTAGTTCAAAGTAAGTTTCTGTTAAGTACAATATATTGTTATTTATAATATAAACACAATAATCTCTATTCAAAGTAAACATGGAAAATGATTATGTTAATGTTTAAATATTATCAACAACACAGGATACATTCTCATCCTTTGGACAGTTTTGAAAGTAATAAAGTTATTTTTGAGCTTTCAATTAGATCATAAAAATTTCCAAAGTATAGACTGAGGACTATTTTAATATATGATCCAAAGCTAAATGAATTTAATTTTTCTTTGGAAATGTCAGTAAATTTTTTTATATTACAGAAATGAATAAATGCCACAAAGAATATTTCTTTGTGGCATTTATTACCTTATCTAATGTAACCTTTAAAATAACAATACACTAAACCAAGAATAGTTACATCTCACTCCTTACGTATCCTAAATGTTATACATAATTACCTATAATTTTCCATTTTCAACTCAAATTAATCTCATATACAATAATCATAAAATTAAAAATGTAAAATTTAAGTCTTTTGCATATCGTTCCCAAGTAAGGATTTTAAATTTTTTCCCCCCTAAAGTAATCTCTGTTAATTTCTTTTTAGCAGCGACAAAAAGATGTCAACATTTAGCATCTATTACTTATCGGCATATTGTGTATCAAGAATTTGGGAGTCTTTTCCTAGTGAGAATTTTGGCACAACTTTTATTGGTGTAACTTATTTTTTTTTCTTTTTGTTATGAAATGAGAAATTCAATACACTGTATGAAAAATTGTAATATAAAAAAATGTGTGGGGTTTCATCTCAGCATATTGCTTTTCTAGTTTATTTTTACTCTATTGAACACTTTCATATAAAAATTAATTGTTTTTTTATATTCAAGTTAGTAATTAACTGGTATTCTTATATTTCATATACATACATATATATATATATAAATTATCAAGGAAATCAAATTACAAATTAGTTTTGAGCATGTAAACTGCTAATGCAAGCAATGTCAAAAACATTTTTTTCTCCTTTTTTTACATGCACAACAAAAGTTTATCAAGGCACAAAATCTGTGTGCATAAGATGTGATAATTAGCATTTTATTCTGTCACAAACAATAAATGAAAATCAATATCAGCTAATTTGTTAAATCATTAAAAAGCTAAATTATGTTACATCAATATTAAACAAACAAGGAGTTAATAATAATAATAATTTTTAAATTATTATGAAAGTAAATTAATGCTAAAGCAATTGTAAATTTGTACATTAGTTCATTTTTTTTAACAATGTTCCCTTTTACAATATTATGAAAATACCTATCAATGAAGAGAGCTTATGTAAAGTATTCTGTTGATGCTTGAACACTCAAAATTACTTAAATTTTACAAATGTTTTTTGGTTTACTTAATGCATCTTTGAACTATAAAGACGTGGAAGATTTTCATATAAATTAGGTTTCGTATTAAATAAATATAAAATACATTAATGCCACACAACAAACCTCTAACATATAAGAAAAAGTATTTCTATTTCCTTCACATTTAATGTATCTGAAGCTTAGACACTTCATCTTCTGATGCTCTTAGACTAAGTTCTAAACAGTTCTTTACTATTCTGTTCAATGAACAATCTCAGAGCATCAGAAGATGAAGCTCTGAAAGCATTAATATGAAATAAATAAGTTGCCCAAACATGTTCAAGGCTAATTATGTATCTGTCATTTATAAAATATGTCATATTAAACCACAAATATAATCAAAATATAATTGATTTTATTTTATGTTAAAAATATTAGCATAATTGTAATTCATATGCTATTATATATCAAAGGCTATTCTTTCATTTTGACACAAGAAGATGGATTAAATAAATCTAAAACATTTGTAAAATATAAGTGACTTTGTTTAAAAACTGAGTATTACTTTTAACAAATTTCAATAATTAAAATAAATGAGTGGAAGACAAATCAATTATACTAAACTAAAACCTTGTAATTTAATAAATGGCAGCTTAGTGTGCATAGTTATTTCAGTGCAAGTGAACCGAAGCTGTTTATATGGTTATCAGACGGTCAGAAAATATAGGAAATCTGCATCATTGCTATGATTAATCAAAAAAGATTTTTAAAATTTAAACAATAATCTACTTGATATCTTTAGAAGCAAGTTTTCGTTTCGCATTTAAGTTATGAATGAATATCCAGCTTTAAATCTATTGATAAGCATTTATTTGTACAAGGATTGCAGTGTATTTGTTTTTTTTTTTTTGCTTGCAATTTTAAAAAAGTTTTATGAAAATGGTTGGTATTGTATGGGCATATCTAAGGAAATTGCACCGATACAGTATTAATAAATTAAAATAGCACAGAAATTTAATCTAAGAGTGAAAGTAATAAAGGATTTTTTTATGACTATCAGTCTCAAAATATCATGCTATCAAATTCTATTAATCAATGATTCTTATTATTTTAATCATTGTTTTATTTTAAACTTTCTTAGTTTTGAGTCAGTCAAATTAATTTTTTTGCCTTAATTCTATGTTACAAACACTTATTAATACTTACAAATTATTAATTTTTATTGTTATTGTTTATAAATTAATTTTTAGTTTTTATTAATGAAATAACAATTCCAAAATATCATTTTTTTTCTTTTGTAATAAATATCTAAGCATATGGATGACATAAAATAATGAAATATATCTTATGCAAAAGTCTTTGATTTATTAAAGGCTATATATAATTCAGTTTAGTACTGATATGTTATTGCTGTTTAAAAAAATACTTAAAATGTGTAATTTCAAAGTTCTGATTGTGCCAAATGGTTGCAATTTTGTAATCTACAGCTGTAGAAAAATCAATTTAACAAGCATAAGCAGCAGTTTAAGGGGGGAAGAGAGAGCAAACTCTTACTGCATTCTTATGGGGGGAAATTCTAAGTTTCTCAAGAGAGTATTTTGAGCATTATTACTTATTCCAATTAAGTAATAATTAACATGATAAAAAATTTATTATAATCATGAAATTCTCATTATATAATAGCTTTTGTGCTAACTTATCATTCTGTACTAACAAGTTATATCTATTTACAGCTTTTTTCCAACTTCCTCTATTTTATTTTTTTAATTTCAACTGTTTAAAAAAATTAATTATAACAAAACGAAAAATATTTACCAAAATCAAACGAATATGCGTGCAAGCGTTGCTAACGGTAAATTTATGATGTAAATTTTTTGACAAATGAGAAACGTTTAGGAACTTTCTTGGAATTTTTGCATCATCAAAAAATGATTTCGTTCTCTTTTCAATAGAGAAAGTTGGAATTAGTGCCAGGTTCAAAAATTATTCTATTAGATGATAACTGTTTAAAAGTAGGCACTTCCCATGTCTTCAAATTAAGTTTAAAATATTTCCCTAATGAAATATTTTGTGCTGAGAAATTCCATAATATATATATATATACATATACACATGATATATCTAATTATTTGCAGATGTTCATTTTTTGAGCCTGTATTTACTTACACATCACAAAGTAAAGCATACTTTTTGCTTATCTTATATTCTTTTTTGCTGTGTATTATTCTGATCACTTTAAAGAATCTTTTTTTTTTCTTTTCTTAAGAGATTCTTCTATTCCCTGATAATCAAAATTATAAATAAAAATGAAAGACAGTCAATCAATCATGATACAACAAAACATATATATGTATATATATTAAAGTTAATTATAATTTTGCTATAAAATAATTACCAAATATGCACAATTAATAAGCATCCAAGCCACAAGATACAAATAAAAATTAGATGATGTTTTAAAGTAGTTTTTTTATTAAATTTCTGTAAGGGTTGAGCCACCAGTTTTGATCAACTTTTAATCTGCTGTTGATTTTTCATTGTTTATTATGACCAAAATAGCCATTATGCACTTACATTACACAATATAAACTAAGTAAAAAGAAAATTTAATTTATAAATGCACCCAAATGGAGTGTTTTGATAGTGCTAAAGGCAACAAAATCTGCTAAAAGGATCAAAACTGATAACCTAACCCTGTGTGTCAAATTTTAAATTATTTGTTTAGAAATAATTAAAATAAATTTTTGAAATTCCTTAATTATACAAACTTCACTTATCTGTATACCAAAGGAAAATATGGCTTGGTTCTCGAAATAGATTAAAAACACAGTATTAATAACAAAGTAATTTTTTAAATACTGCAATTTTATATTTACTTGTCATCACAAAAGAAAAATATGGTATATATATATATAAAACCAAACTGGAATGTTAATTATTACAGATTAAAAAAATATTCATGATTTCAACTTAATAATAAACCAATATACAGTCAAAATAATATATAACTATAACAAACATAAATTGAAATTATCACCCATTTTAACTGAATCAAATTTTCCCCCTTCTTTTCTTTTAAAACATTATTCAGTTTTTAGTTTATTTGAATATGGAATGTTTCGAAATGACAATGTGACCAGCACACTACACAAAGCAAATCAATATTACGTCCCACCTGAGTACTATATTAAGTTTCCGTCAGGAACTTAATTCATCTGCATACTTTTTACTTATAAATTTTAAATATAAAATTATGACATTGTACAATTAAATTTTTTAAGATAAGAAATACTTTGAATTAAAATTTAATTATGCAGAATATGCATAAACAATAACATAGAGTTTACAGATAACTGCAAAAAAATTTTTTTTTTCTTAAAAAGGCAACGTTCCAGGAAACGAGAGAAACATTCGATTTAAAATTAAGTGTTTCAAGCTGCACGTCAATTTTTTTTAATAATATATATAAAAATTTTTAAAATAAATAGTTGTAAAAGCATTGCCTCTAAGTTCCTTGGACTTAAGAATGCAAAGATGTCCAATAGATAAGAAAAAAGTTCACTATTTACAGTCATTTGTTAGTTGCTCCCTTAATTTGCTATAATTATTTTATCAAGTCACAGAAAATAGAAAAAGAATTGTTTAAATTGGAATGTTAGAATAAATTTCAAATACCATATAACATTTTTTTTTAAATAAATGTCATTCTGTTGGCATTTAAATTTGTAACAAGATGGCAGCTTAATTTTTTAAAATAATGGTTTTTTTTAAATAATAATAATAATAACTGCTTAAATAAAAAGCTTAACTAATTTTTAGTACATGCATCATTTCAGATAGCTGTCACTCCTTAACAAATTACAATGACATCAGCATGACATTTACATAAAAAGTTATTGTTGTTTTTTTTCTTTCTTTTCTTTTCAAATTGGGCAATTATGAGAAGAATTTTAATTCACAATTTTTCGATCAATTCTTAAAATGTATCAATTTACCACTAACATCCATATGCTTGCTACAAAAGAAATTCTTTTTCTAAATCTTGGACAGTGGGTCTACCTTGCTTATTTTGTGATAATTGCATCATTGCTGTTAGAGGAATAGTACCATCTTGAGATTGACCTTCTGCAGGTAAATCAAGCAATGTCTTTTCTTCGTCTGTTTTACCTAAAGTTTTGTTGACATTCCCTGATGTTTTATCAAAGTTGAAGCGTACCCGTGAAACATGGGAACTGTCGTCACTAGCCGAAACCGATATACTGTCGGGTGGAGTCGTGTTTGTTGGTGTTCCACTTGAATTAGAAGAGATACCCCAACCTTTAGGTGACGTCCTTCCCATGTTTGTCTGTAGTCGGCATAGAGCAGAAGACCGGTAACGTCCAGGAATGTCGAGAGTCAGTGGTCTATCCGGTAGAGGTTCGTGATTATTTTGCCTCCAAGGTGAACCTAAATGATGTGGAGGCAATGGCGAACCAGGAGGCAAATAATGAGATGACAGAGAATATGGAGGTAGACGTTCGGAATCATCGGGATGGAAGGAAGGGTTTACATTTGATGATGCACTCGAAGCATTTGATACATTTGAAGGAGTACGGCGATGTGCATAAATTTTGCGTTGTGGAGTACGTGGTTGGGCAAGGCTCACAGCGGGAACGTTCACAGAAGCTACCGTCGAACTAGGATTATCATAAGCATGATATCCATCTTGGTGACGAATGTAATCGGGATAAATCCTTTCCACATGATAAATGTCAGGTCTAGCATAATCTGAGTAATAACGTTCAATGTAGTAAGTACCATCCACAGATCCACGATATTCCTGAAAGCAATGATACTGAACTTCAGGCAATCTACTACCATATTCTGGATAATGAAGGTGAGGATGCTGATTATCCTGTCTATTATATTCTATATATGAAGTTCTTTCTGTTAATGGTGGTGGTAATCCCAAAGGTGAAGGTCCAATTCCTGAACTAGAACTAGTATATCCATGTTCACTTTCATTGCTGGCACTTGAAGACTTACGACGTGGACTCTGTACATGTGGTGTGTAAGAACCACCAGAACCAATACTAGGATTATGCTGAGGAGAATCACAGAAACGACTGGGAGAACCAAACTCTATATTTAAGCTTGGTCGATAATGTCTAGTTTGGCCATGATAGGTATTGTGAGGATAACCAGAAACTGATGAAAATTCATACTCAGAACCAATACAAAATGGTGAACCTAATGAAAAAATTCATCATCATCATCTATTAAGAGATTTATGAAATAATTTTATTTACACACCAAATATAAAATTATATAAATATTTTAATGTTCAATATTTTATTATTATTATTATTATTATTATTATTATTATTATTATTATTATTATTATTATATCATCTGATAGTCAAGAGAGACATTAGTGAGGTTGCGGCCAAAGTTTACCATCGAACGTCAAGCGCTGCTTACAAGAGAGAGACTTTTGATGTTCACATTTTAGAGATGAACACTTCAGTCACAACCTCACTATTTACCACAATGTGTAACTTCAGAACATAATCTAAATTAATCTGTTCACTGCCAAGGCTTCTCGTCCACCTCAATACACAAAACGTTAAAAAATCATCCCTCTAAGTTTATACTTAATATCCTGGTCATTTTATCAAATATTTTTTAAAAAAACTTTAATTTGAACTAAATATTTAAAAAAAACTTAATTTTTATAAAGATTTATATATAAAATTTGTTCATTCAGAATTAATTTTCCATCTGTATTTTTCAAATAATGACTATCACTCTTTATTACAATTTAAGATATAGTTTTACATAATAATTTTATTTTAATAAATGTTCTGCTAAGTTCTACATTATTTTATTTCTTATTAATAAACCTAGAACTTACAGCTTAAGAATCCGCATACATTACAGACTAAACCATCATACAATAGTTTAGTCAAATTGGAGTGCATCCCTGCACACTTCTACAACTGTTTAGCCATATTCCATTTGCTAACTGTTGAGTTTGAAGGGAATCGTACTGTCCATTAAACTTTATTATTGGCTGATTTCAAATTGTTTGAATATGCGCTCTCACATGTCTTCATGTAATTTAAAGACTGATCAAACTATCAGCCAATCAAAAAGTCTGTAATGTGCATGGGCTCTAAATCAATTCAATGAACATCAACTTATAGTTAAATCAATTTATAAGACTTATGTTCCAAATTTAATTTCATTCATATACTATTATATTCAGATTGTTTCCAGAGTATACAACTGATTGCTAGAGTTGCCACATTAGTCCATTTTTAGAAACAAAGTGTAAAAACTTCCAACTTCTAAGAATTTTTCTTACAAGTTAGAAGTTAATGCAATTTTTTATAATTTTATATAGTTTATAATTTTTTCCTTGTAATTTTTATTAATATTTAATATTTTCATTAATACACTTGTTATTAATATTTTAATGCTTGATTTTACATAATTTTATCAATGGCTTCTTTGATGGCCTCTGTATTTCATCTGTTTCCCCAGATATTGGACTCTGGCTACATCTATGATTTCTGTCGCCCCCAAAAAAGAAATTAATTCCTATCATCTGATTACATTAGCTCCAACAATGTTAAAATTATTTGAAACTTGTTTGCACAAAATTATGTATTTTCCAATTACTTCCCATTTATGCCCCATTCAACATTCAGGTTTAGACCACCATTCTACAACAAATGGCACTTCGTTTTATTGAACTTTAAGCTAAAACTCCCGACTTATGTAATATATATTAAGATTGCAAAAACTTGTGATTCTGTTGTTCCAAACATCCTATTGGATAAATTATGTTCAGAATTTGAAACTGATAATAAAACACTATCCTGGATTAATAACTTTTTTTACATCGCTCTTATCAAATAAAAATTTCTGATTTTTACTTTACACATTTTACTCCATTGATCAGCATTCCACAGGAATCTGTACTTAGTAACTTATTGCTTACAGTCTACATTAATAAGTCCCTTTTTGAATTTCCTCCTCTTTTGTAACAAAACTTACTAACACTTGTCACAACTTATTGCAAAATGATATTAATGAACTTATTTAAGAAACTTAATTTACAAATTAATACTAATAAAACCAAAATCATGATTTATAGACTGGTTAGAGTTCATTGTTACAGAACTTTTTATATTGATGACTACATTTTAGATGTAGTTGATGCTGTTCAGGATCTTGGCATTGTCTTTGATTCAAAGATTTCTTTTAAATATAATATTGAACAATTAACAAAAAATCTCAATCCATATGGGGTATGTTGGTGAGAAATTTCAAGTAAAAGTACACTTCAAGCTTAATTTTTGCTAATGTACAAACCTTAATAGATTAGGCTTTACCTATATGGGGTATCAGCCTCTGCTTCCACTCTGCATAAATTCGGAGTTGGCCAAAATCTCTCTTTTTTTAAATAAGCTTGCAAACCTCCCCTCAACTAATTCTCCCAAGGTTGCCTGTGTGCACTTGGTTCTTCCTTGTTCTTTTACATGAATTAATTATTTTGACAGAATATATTCTTATAAATATTTTAAAGGTCTCCTCCTCCCTTCTAAATTTTTTCTTTTACGGGTTCCTTCTTTTACATCTAGAGATTCTATCTATATTCTTCGTTTTCCCATCATAACATTACACTTAAATCATTTTTCTACAGGTATCAAAAGACTGCTGTAACCATTGAAGATCTACTCTTCCTTGATTTTTTAAAATTTAAATTCAGTTGTAAAAAAACTTCTTTACAACCGTTTCCCCCACATTAAGAATTTTTTTATTAAAATTTTTTTAACACGTATGTTTTTATTAATTGTATTGTTAGTCCTATTTTTAACTTTATGGGTTTGTTCTTTGTTTGTTATTGGAAAATCAGTCATTATTGTCGTTGTGACATCACCGTAACTTTTGGTAAATTAAATTAAATTAATAAATGAGAACTATGAAATTATCTACAAAATTAATTTTAAAAAAAGAGATCAAGTAGAAGCCTGCTAATCATCATAATTTTGCAAAAATCAATATATTTCAATATATTTACAATCATCTAATTTTGTTATAGAAATTTAAAATGATTGACTGAGTTTGGATGGTAAATATATTGAATAATCCATTTGAAGTACATAATAAACACATTAAATAAAATTGGAGAGCACGAAAAGAACTTCTGGGATTTTTGCAGCAACATTTGAATTTTTTGGGGGGCAGGAAAAAAGATACTTTTTAGGGACTTTCTTTAAAAAAAGGGACTAGTACTTTAAAAAGGAATGGAGTGACAGCCCTGTATTTATTAATTTATTAGTAAATGATTGTCTAGGATTAGCTGAATAATATAAAGCAATATTTCTCTTAAGAAACAATGTAATTTCAATATATGAATTCATTTTAGTCTATGTCTACATTTTTAAATTTTAATTTTGTTGGCATCACAATACTATACTAAGTTAACAATCTGACTGTCTTTATGAATTAGAAATATTTATTTAACTGGTTTAGAAAAATAATCTTTTTGAAATAAGTTATGGCTTCAAATCAGGATTTACAATCAACAGCACAGGTGAGGTGAAGATCTAACAATGTATGTGAAATGAATCTCCATTATTAAATCAATTTCTACATTTCTGCAAACATTAGCTAATACATATGTGAATATTTATTTCAAACTAGTCCTATTAATACTTTATTCCAACATAACTGTGCATGAAACCATGCTAGCAATTCTTCCATTTATAAAAAGTGAAAAATCTGAGAAAATGTGAAAACTTATAAGTTATTAAGTATTTACAGTAACAACTACAGTATGTAAGCATAACAAAATGTTTTAGTGATTTGATGAACATACTTTATATTTATCTTACTTATTGTGAAATTATAATATTTGCTCTACAAATCAAAAAGGTTTCGGTCACCAATCTATAGTCTTTGATCAGATAATAATATTAATTCTGAATATATAAAATGTTCAGCAAGTAATTTAGAAAATTCAAAAGTTATATGAGAAGTTGAATTACAAAGTTATAGTTAAAAAGGTACAGTTAATCAGTTACTCAGTGCACAATCTTTCTGCAACCAAGAAATTTATATCACTAGTTAATGGATTAGCACTTTTCAAAAATACTAGGTTGTCAGATATAATTAAAATTGCTCTACATAAATAAATAGAGATGCATACCTGGTTCTCGAAACCAAAGCTTTCTTTCCTCTTCATCGTCATCTGCCCAAGCAGGTGTCAAACGAGGATGAATGTGTGACTGAGCAGCGACACGTATGTCAAAACCTGCAGCAATTCCTGCTAACATGGCACCAATATTGTATAACACTATATCAAACATGTGCTGATGTAGTGTCACTGATTTTAAAGATGCAGAATCACTATTTACACCTGCTCCATTAAAAAAACTATGTCTGGGTGAGCCCGTGCTATCCGGCCATTCATCTGCTCCTATTAAATAGTACAAATTTAATAATTAATTATGTTATTACACTTTTGAATCACTTATATTTGTGATCTAAACAAATAAGTATGCAACAGAAAGTAAGGATTTAAGCATTCAGCTACAGAAAGTGCATTTCTGAATGTGAAACAAATTAGTAATTTTTTGAAGCAAATCTCAATATTTATACATTATACTTACTCAAATCTAGAAATAATTTCATTGGAGTCATTATATCAATCATGTTTACGTCATGCTTTACACTGCTGTGATCCATTCCTAAATATCTAAATCCTGCATAATTTTTCATAATTTCATTTATGAAATTATAAAAAATTATGTTTTCATAAATAAAATTATGAAAACATGATTTTTGGAAAATATTTCATATTACCTTAAATTTATGCACTTTTAAAATAAACACAGTATAGCTTACTTCTTACAAGCATATGTACTCCAATAAATAAACAAGTAGTTACCTAAAATCAGCATTAATTCTCTTCAGAAACAAATGTTTTCTTCTGTTTTAGAACCTGATAATGACCATTAAAAACGGAAGAAAACATTTGTTTTTGAAGAGAATTAATGCTGGTTTTAGGTATTATAATTACTTGTTTATTTATTGAATTCTACACCAGTAATTTCATGGAGATTTCATAGGCACTCCATTAGAGTATAAAACTAAATTTTGGAATGGTAAAAATATTATAAGCCACTCTAAAATTCACAAATGAATAGATGTGTTTGTAATAATTCTTAGTGTGATTATCAATCTACACACAAGTACAGTCAAAACCTCAGTTTCTGTTATATAATTGGTTCCTAAAATTTGTTCTAAAACCAAAATAAATTCTCTCATAAGAAACAATACGAAATGGATTAATCCATTCCTGACCCCGAAAATAAAGCCTTTTTTTTTTTTTTTTACCTTTTTAGCTGTACTCATTACCTTTCTAAAAGATGTTCATTAAAAGTTCTTGCATTTAATTAATACTGTTAAATATAATGCTGAACAGCAGTTATGTACTAATGAGAAATAATAGAAAAATTATATTTAATAATAAATTTTTGTTATTTAATTTAACTTAAGCATATTTAAACACAAATTCTTGGATACCATTTATATTACAAGAATATCAATTAATGCAGCTTTATTAATTAATTTCATTTAAATTCAACTGTGGCACCCACTGAAAAACGGTAGTAGTATCTTTCCAACGTGTGTTGAATTCTAATTTAAATAGCAACATCATCAATGATTCGTGTAATGACATCTAATGATGTGATCTCAGTGCTACTAACTTCTGAATCAGTAGTCAGTGATTGGTTGAGCCATCCATCAACTTTCTTTAACATAGGAAGTTGACCATCTATGTCTCTAATCTGTTGCCGGCCTTGCCAAGTAACTTGTTTGGCAACTGCTGCAATTATGAGTTTGAAATTCTATTAGTGAGCCAATTTGTTAGAAAAGTGAGTCATTCAAAAACCAAGGCTTACTGTGTGATACATTTAATAAAGTATAACTGATAAAAGAAACCATTTAGGACTAATTTAAAAAAATTGACTCTCAGATAAATACAATTTATCCTTCTTCCATCAACCCAAATTGTCTAAAAATATTCTTACTTTTTACATTTATTTTGTTTATTAGAATAACTTATATGACATCACCCTGCATTTAATATTATAACATATTTTTAATCCAAGTGTAACTACACAGACTGATGATTATTCACTACAGAAGTAATTTTTGTGAAAATACATTAAAACATTTAACTGATAATTCATATCATTATGATTCTATGTTCATATTCATTTACCATCATTAAAAGGCATAAAATGGTATCTTCAACAATTAAATCAAACTTTCACATTGGCAGAAACAAAAAATATATTTTTCATTGTTAAATTAAACAGTGTAAAATCCACCATATATAATATATGAACTTCACACTAACATGCTCTTATAGATAGGACAAAATTGCACTATATTTCACAAAATACCTAAAAAAAATTTCATGGTATCAACTTTTTTTAATTTTGGAGTTTTACTTTTAATAATGGTTACCACAGAGATGTCACTGAATAGTTTACATTTACATTTCTTCACTTTTCTCACCAGGTTTGTTATTGCTATCTTAACTCTGGTTGCTAGCCTCATTTTTCCAAGCCTCTACTTCAGACTTGCAAGTATCACTACTAGTATTGAAATCTGTGTCTACATCACCCTCGTCGCCAATATCTCTAGGTATATCATTTAACAAATTTTTTGGCTGTTGTAGCCTCTTGATCATCAGTGTATCCAATGAGTTGGAGTTAAATTTAAAAGAAAATACAAGATATTTTCCAAGCACTACTCCAGACACACAAATTTCATATATTCTGTAAGTACCATATATGTAACAAGAGTTACTAAAATTTCCTAGATTATTCCATTTACTACAGGAAAAACATACATATCCTAAACATTAACACAGAAAATCTGACTCTGACAATGGTAAAAAAAATCCACCTAGATTTAGGATAAAATCCCTACATTGGTAGGGATTTTATCCTAAATCTAGGTGGTATTGGGCTATACAAAATTACAATCTAGGTCAGTGTTTCCCAACCTTTTCTGTGCTATGCCCCACCTAAGCCTTTCTAAAATTCTTATGGTCCCCCAACATATATGTTGAACTCTTTTGGAAAGTCTCTCGTTGTCATGTTCGTTGATGTTTTTTCTTGCACTTAATTGCTACACTGTTTTATCGTAACCACGATAAAACCCAATCCTTTCATCAAAGTCTCTTGCACTTTCCAATCATTGCCAAACGTGGCCTGGAACACCACAACTCACATCTGCCCACCTTGAGGTCTGGGCAAAGAATGTTCTTTCTCCTCTTTCACCGGCCTCAGGGCCTCGTTCATCTTTTTGTTCTCAGTGGTTCCCAGAATTGTTAATCTCACCCTAAGGGAAAAGGGTTATAAAGGAAAGTTCTAGAAAATTAAAACTAACTTAAATCAATATTTACAATAAATACGGCGTACAGCGGCTATACGGCTAACTTAAACTCTGGACGAGTTTCAAATTGCCCCCGTGGGGCGTGGGCCCCACGTTGGGAAACACTGATTTAGCTGGTATTGGGCTATACAAGATTGGGCTATACAGATAAATGACAGGATCTCTTTACCGTATAAATAAAATTACGAGATCTGACCAGCAGTAAGCAAAACAAACTGGAAACACATAAGCAGAGAGAGCTTGATCTTATGTGCAAGATATGCTCTTATTTGCACAGAAATATAGTCTAATTATTATTATTAATATCAAATAAATAATTTATTTATTGTGACATCATCACAATGTCAGACTGCAATTTTTAATCATACTCTTAATTTATTCAATTTAAAATATATGTTCTCCATCTCAAATTTGAAGTGTCTTATCCCTGCACATCATACTTTTCCTGGTAACAACAGAGTCATTTTGGTCATCTATGTAACTCCATTCAGGGGAAACTTTTTGAACTGAACTCACATGAATTCTAGTCTATTCTACAAGTTCATATATAGTTAATCGGGGCCTCCTGCACCTAAGCTTTCCATTTCTGGTCTTGAATTTAATCCATCTAACATCATTCTCAAGATTAAGGAAAGACAGACACCAGACAGTCAACAGTAGGGATTTATAGGTCTACAATTTTTTCAAACTGCAGCCCAATAAAATCCATTTGCTTTAAAAATTTAGAGATAATCTTATTACATAAAAAAATTATATTTCTGTTGTAAATTTTTATTGCCTCTAAACTGTAAGTATCCTGGAAAAAGCTGCTTGTAACTGAAGTTTTTTTAATTAAAATAATATGAAAACTAATAAAAAATTTTAAGTTCATTAATAAAAAAATTATCTTTAATTAATTTCCATTATAATATGCAAACTGAATTATTAACAATCTAAAATTTTTTAAATTGCAATTCACTTTTTTTGTAGAAATATGTAAAGAAATTAACATGTGCAAACGGAAATAAATGTTTACATAATTACAAATCGTAGATTACCCTGTTTATATTCTCTTAAACATTAATGCCATAGACACATTTCCAGCTTTTTGAAATTTTCCTTTTTTGTCTTTTTGACATATAATTATTAAATATGGCATTATTCTAATTTGTACACTTCTCTTCTAATTTGTTCACTTCAAAAAATATACAAATCAGAGATATATTCTTAATACATTATTGTCAATAGTTATCCAATTTATTTAGTTAGTAAAGCCAGTGGATTTATTTATAACAAGAAAATTGAACTGTTACAAAATATACCACTTCCAAAACTTTAAAATCATGCTCAAATCAAGTCGGTTACTTAAAATTTCTACAATATTTGATAATTATCTTTTATTAATATCTATAATAGATATAATCTATCAAAATCAAAAGCAATCTTTATAATATATAATTTCCTTGAAATATCCAAATTACTTTGGGTTTTCATTTAGGTTCATTTGTTTATTTTGCATTTTATGTTATATTAAGTTTTGTATAAAACCAAATGAAATTAATAATAAAAAAAATTCAGGTTGTTTTGAACAGTTTTCTGTAAAAGTAGTCTTTCAAAATACCCATTCATACATTACCATTCATATATTAATATAAAAATAAGTCATTATATAAAAATCAAAGAGCATTTTGATATTTTTTCTCCCTCATTCTCTCTCTCTCTGCTTTGTGAGTACTAAAGGGTTAATAATTGGAAAGAAATGAATTTAAATTTAGAATATTCTGAAAGAAGAGATCATGTTGGAGAGGGACTCGAACTCACAACTCCCACTTAGCATGCAGATGTGTTGCCAATTATGCTATCTGGACCTCTCTCTAATCTTCACTTCCAGACCAATTCTAAATTTACATTAACTTATTTCTAATTATTAAATATAATACAAGACAGCAACTTTGCCACCTACCTCTAGCCAATTGCTTAATTCCTTAATAATTAATTAGCCCAATAAAGATACCACCTTTCATTTGACATTTAAGTAATTATGGTTGTTGTATTTATTCTTATGAAAACAATATATCATTAGGCTAATTAACTAATAATATTTATAGAATATAAATTAATTCTTGTTTAATCTTCAGTATACCAAATGTTTTCAATATTATGTTATATTAAAAAAAAATTCTTCAAAGACAAGCAACCATAACACTTATGAAAAGTAAAATTATGTATAATATACAGTAGAGAGATTTGCAAAAATTATAAACCTAATTTTATTTAAAAATTATGTAAAGCATATAAAATATTTTGTTGTAAATTATCATTAATTTAATAAATTTTCTTCACTTAAGTATCAATTATTTTGCTATTCAAGCAAAATAATTCTACAGAATATTTTATTGAAACAAATGGTTTTGGCTGACTTTATCAACCATCTTCAGGTTCTGATTTCAGAACAAACTAAATGAATTGTTTATTTAATTTATGTTCAGAAGTTATAACCTAAATTGTAATTGGACTTGGTTCTTGAATTATAACAGCAACTGACTCCAGCATGCACAATTGTAAGCTTAACAGTTATGTTACCAAATTGTATAAATATGCTTATAAATAATAATTCCTATTATTTATTTTCATATATAATAGGAATATTTCAATATATAATCAGGTATATATTATTTTTAATCAATTAGCTTAAAAATAATTGACATTCATATTGAGTAAAATAAATTGGAAAGTTAGGATTATCACAATACTAACGATCATCACGATCAAGACAGCACATATTGCTAGTATTTTTATTAATTAATAAATATTCGCGCTGAATTTTTTAGTTTTAACATAAATTTCTTCTTCGAATATCTGCAGAATTAACAACAAAATATGTATTTTGTTATCAGTAAGGAAGATAAGATGTTTGCATGTTGTTTCCCATACTTATAACACATCATTGGGTTTAGCCAGTTTATTTAGGAAATATGGATATTCTCTTCCCATTAAACCATAAGCATCTTTATGTAGGATGTTATGTAATAACAGAGACCACTATTCTTTGCTGGACAAGTTTAGTATTTATAAAATTCCCATTAGACATGATTCAAAACTCTAATCTTTTCACATAGGGTCACACCTAAAATGCTAGTCAATGGGTTACTGAACACAGGGAAGATATTTTGCATGGGAGGTACCAAGGAATTGGTTAAAAAAAAAAAAAGAGTTCAATTTTAATTGTAAATGTTTGTGGTCAGATAGCAGCTTGCTCCATCAGTGCAATAATTAAAATAATAATAAATTGATGTTTTATTTTCTTTTTTCCCCACAAAAAATAGGTTTATTGCTATGATGATTGCAATATTCTTATCCATCATTGATTTATTCTCCTTTATTTACAACAAATAGTATACAAATAAAATGTGGTAAATATCAGCAGTGGAATTCACATGGAAGTCAAATGATTTATATGTTAGCTCAGAGTGGTGAAACTATTCAAGTGGATACCTAGCTTCACAAAATTTAGTTTATTTATTATCATCATCAATTTAAATAACTTACTTTGGGTGATCAAACAAAAGTAGAACTCAAATATTAGTGCAAAATTTGACAATGGTATAAATCAGATTTGTCATCATCATGATCTAGTCAAGTTTGTTCTAAATGCATCATACTTCTTGCAGGTTTTACTTTCATTTGGTCATCAACAAACTCATGTCTATTTAATCTAAAATAAGAATAAACTATTCAGAATTATTATTTCTGGTAATTTTGTGGATTCTTCATCAAATATAAACACCAACAGAAACCCAATACACAGCAAATAAACACCTACACTACCGTAAATAATCGGGCTAAATAAAATTTGGAAATAATAATTACGAATTACAAAGGAATTTAGCACTAGCCAAATTCATTTGTAATCCATAATTATTATTTCCAAATCCCACTTTTACTATTATTCTCAGACCAAAAAATTACTGAGAAATAACTCTTTCATTAAAAAAGCAATTAGATAATTCTTAGAATTAAAACAAACAAAAGTATTTCAATAACCATAATAATATTAAAATTTTAATTTACTTTCTAATAATGTAACTAAATAAATAAAATCTAAAATGTTTATAACACTAAACTAAATTGAGTTATATTTGGCAAACAATAGGGAAAAACTATTGGGACATCCCTAATTTGCAAGAATGGAATATTCCAAAAAATATGCATACAACCAAATGCAAATACATTTTTCAAGGTTCATCAGGGGAAAACAAATCAAACTTGCACTTCATGCCTTGAGTCCAGAGTTTGTTTGAGATCATATAATTGGATGCCATCTTTATAAACTTGAGTTATTGGTGAAAAGCTGTGGCTCCCAAAATCAAGTGTACTTAACATTATCAAGCAATGGAGGCAGGAGGTACAAATAAGCAAAAAACACCCAGGTAGACCTACCTCAACGACCCAGGGTGTAGAAAAGGGCTGTAAAAGAAAACCACATGAAAAGTGCAGAGACGATCACTCAGGAGTTTAATTCCTCAACTAGACTGACCATATGCAACAGAACTCTGCTTACAGAGCTGCATATGTTGGATTACATTGGCAGATCTTAGTTGTGTAGTTGCTTTTAAGCTGAAAATAACATCAGGAAATGCAAAACATCATTTGCAATAGTGATGCATGGATCATCATAACTGGATGACAGAGCAGTGGAGGCAGGTTGTACAGAGAAATGAATTCTGTTATTTGGTTCACCAGTTTGGCAGCTGTGTTTGGGTATGGTGGATGCTAAGTGATCATCATCTTGTTGTCTGTGTCATACTTACAATGAAATTTGGTGGAAAAAGCCTAATGATTTGTTGTTGACCTCCTCACTGTTGTGATTGCAGCAATGTATCACAACATAGTGGCCAATTCCCTGCTTATGACAATGGGGTAGTCCTTTGGTAAATGTCCTTACATCATTCAACAGGATAATTTCTTACTTATTCTATATTTAAATTTTAAAATTTTCTTTTTGCTATATTGTAGAACATTAATGATTGTTAACCATGAATTTTTTATCTATCATAAATCTTCATGATTATTGGCCATAGTTCTTATTTATCATAATTTCAAAGATTCAACAATACAATACATTTATATTTGTCCTACATTTGAAGGGTAATTTTGCAACTTAAGTGAATTTAATTATGATTACTTTCTAGTTACACTTGTTACTTACATTAATATATGAAATTTTCTTTTGTTTCATGATGAATCAATTATTTTAATTTTAAAATAATCTAAATTAATTACTAGATTTATATCTATTTTAATGGAAATTAATTAATAATTAGTTATAAATAAATTCATATAACATATAAATGGCTTTGATAAACGCTATTTTTAGTAAAAAGAAGGGAGGAAAAAGCATCTTTATTTATCTTCATTTAATTGTAGAATAACTGCAAACTTTCATTCTGAAAATTTTCCTTACGGGGTAATAAATAGGATTTATCAACTAATAATAATTATAAATAACAAAAATAAAATTTTATATAATCTTAAGCTAAAAATCATTGTTATAACCAAACTTGTCACTACTAAATTATTGATCAGTTTCTTCATAAATTTATAAAACTATGCAGCAATTAAAGATGATGACATTTAGTTAGTAAAAAAAATTCAAATCATATATTGTACTTGTATCAATTCCATGTGCATGCAGAGCACAGTCTTATCTTAATTTTTAATCGATGAAAATCAATTAAAAATTACATGAATGACAGTAATAAATAAGTTTTCATGACACTGTTCAAAAATAACACTGTCAATGAGTATTTTGAATAATAAATTACACTTGAGCTTACAAACTGTTTAAACCTGTAAGCTTAAATATAATTTAAGTATTCTGCGAGAAGCATATGGCATACAAGTTGCTATTTCAGTAACCCTGGCCCAAATAAATTTTATAAATTATACAGAATTAAAATTTTAAAAATTTTAATTTATTTGACTAAAAAAAATAATGGATGGTATGCATAATAATTAATTATTTTTCCTGACAGAAAATAAAAGTTTCATATACATGCAACAAAGTAAACTGAAGCTTCACTCATTTTGAATATAACAAAATAAAGTAGTATTCTTTTTCTTATACATGTCATCCAATGATGTAGCTCAATTTTTGCTTTTATGTGAATACATAAATTGTGCGCAGTTTGTTAAAAGCATACACAAAAAAGTTTTGTCATAATTGTTAAAACAGAAAAAATGCAATAAACTAACTTATTTTTTTTAATTAATTTTTTGATTTTTTAAACGTAGGCCATACCCTGTTAATATAATCTTTCAACTCAATTTATTCAAAATTGCAATAGTTAATCATTCAATCATTTTTATTAAATACCACATATTTAAAATAATTAATGCAAAACTTTCTTATGCATTTAATATCAATTTAAATTCTTACATTGAGGTTTCAATCAGAAACTTGTTATTTAAAAAAAATAATCAAAATAAAGAAAAGTTAAATAAACATAAATATAATAAATTAATAGAACAGTACCATTTTTAGTGACTCTAAAATTTCATGTAATCAAATGGTTTTCAATGATCATTTTTTTACAACTTTCATTTAAAAATTTATAATTAATTAGATTTTAAATTGTAATCAATCTTAATTTGCAGCAGTTAAAATTTGCAAAGATTATAAGTGTATCTTCATCCAAAAAGATTGTGTAATGCCAGCAATTGGTTATAGATAAGTTTTCGAATATAATTGATAATTTTCTGTTCTAAAGACTGCCACTATTACATAATCTGTGTTTATCTTTAATTTTAAAAATTAAAAAATGTAATAAGTATACTGTATATTTCACTATGTACCATTTACATATACAGTAGAAGTTTGTTAATCTGGCACCACTAAGACCAAAGTGGTGGTGGATTATTAAACATTTTGTGTTTTCATAAAATTCTGAAGTTATATGTGATCCAGATATTGTTGTATGTTTTGTGTCAGCATTTTCTGCTGTATGCTTCTAATTTGTTTATACACACTCTTTAATTAGACCAAAGATAATAGATGCATGACTATTCTGTGTTAAAATTGAAAAATCTGCAAAAATGTTAATGAACACATTATTGCATAAGCTCAATATTCATAATGATTCATATGCATGTAATATTTATTTTTCAGACATGTACTATAAATATTTACTCTTAGTGTGAGAAACTTATTTTTATGTGAACTCTTCTCACATTGGCTTGTGGGAAAGAAAATTCATCATTCATATAGTTACTGAACGCAAAACATGAACCAGTATGTTAACTCTAATAAAGCAATGCTTGCTCTGCACAATCAAATGAGAGTATATATAGTTTATAGAATTATATTGCATAGGCATTTAAGGTCTTCTAACTATTCTTGAGACAACATTGATGGAACTGTTTTATTTGTAAAAACTGGGTCATTGCTGTCATCTTCAGACTCCACAAGGAAGTGTCCTGACTCTTCAATTTGCACCCTTTCAAATGTATGCAATGTATAAATGTTTGTAGCTTTCTGCTTTCTTTGCAAAGTGAATCTTTAGCACACAACATATCAAAAAGTTTATGATTTGTGGAATACTAGCATGCCAGATGATTCTGGATTATCAGCTACTTTTCACAGTGTGATGATAATTTGGAATGTCTAATAATCTAAGCTGGACAAACAAACTTCTATTGTAATATCGTGTCTAGATATATGTATTTAACTAAATAACTATTAAATTAATTTTGAAAATCTATGTTATTTTTAAATTTCAAATATATTTAATTTTTAATGTACAGAATGTCTATAATTGAAGTTCATGTATCAGAATACCTAAACTTTAAATGAGTAGTCTGTAGCAAAAACTGCTTAATGAAATTGCACAAAAGTTTCAATATGTCTTAATGAGGCCATGGAAATGAAATTCATAGCAAAAAAATTTAATTCAAAAAAAATCACCACCAGAGGCATTTTGTGGACAAACAAGCCACATTTCCAGCTGCTTAGTGCAATTAAGTTGTAAAATTGTTGAGTTTGGGCTAGAGAAAAACCCCTTGCATCTGGAAGTTCCTTTATATTCCCCAAAAGTAACAGTTTGGTGCAGTTTTTTCTTATTGCTCATTCATTATTGGACCAATTTTGTTTGATGAGCTCAGGCCCACAGTTTTATTACAAGTTGTGCTACAGCCAGCAATATGCATTGTTATTGACCAATACCATGATTTCAGCACTCCAACAATGTCAATATCTTGAATCAACAGTGTTCATGCAAAATGGCATCTCTTCACAGAACAAATTGTGTTAAACAATGCTTAGAAATCATATTTCTGATGAACACATCATCAGCTAGCACTTAACTGCTTAGTCTACACCCTCACAAGATCTGAATACATGCTAAACAATTTAAGAGAGACATTGCATTCAACAAACATGCTATTCCAAAATTTCGGATGATAGTAGATAATGGTAGTCAACGTACCAAACATGTTTTGAACTAACCAACCAACCCCCACTATACTGCACTGTAATGCCAAAATAAAATTTTAAATTATCCACTTGTGATTTTTGAACTAATTTTTTTTGTAGTGAATTTCCTTCCCATGGTTTCATTAAACCTTCTTTTGGTATCACTGAGTCATAAAACTCCCTGCAAAATGCATTTTGGGTTTTTACAAAATAATCCCTCTTCTATTGTCTATTGAGATATCATTCAAATTAGAAATACAATAATTATATCAAATGACATACCTTTCTAGCAAATTAATGCCTATTTAAAAAAGTTAACATCTGAACAATACGCTCACATTCTGCTTATACATTGATATCTAATTTACATATCAATACTGCAATTACAAGCATTTCATCAATTTTACAAACAAATTATAATTTATTATTCAATATAAAGATTAAGAGACATAATTTATATATATTATTTGCTAGTGTTATTTGAAGATGAGGAACACTAGGAGTAATTTCTAGCTTGATCCAATCTGCATAATTTTGATTTCTGTTGAGAAATTTAATTTTTTTCTTTTAATATTAAAAAGAAAACAAATAAAATCCTCAAAAATCCAGCATTGAGTTGCCTAACTTTTCTGGCAACATTTGGTAGTGCCATCTGTTATCATATGTTATTATTAAAAACATTTTATATTTTTAACTATAATAAAATGCCAAAAAAATTAATTTTCAGGATAGGGATTGGTTTTATAAAAACTTGTAAATGCTAATTACAAGTAAAATTTCATTAAGTCCGACCCTACTGCAGACACACACAACCCCTTTATCTCCCCTACCCCCTCAACCTTTAACCACCAAAATTTAATAGTATTTATCCCCCTAATACACAAAGCACCTTGCAAAATTTCAGAAATTTTCAAGAAAAAGCACAGGAGTTATTAAGCTTCAAAGAGGGTGAACAAAATCTTTTTGTATTTTGTATCTTTTTGTAATTTCTTTTCATGTCCCCCTCACAAAAAGAAATTACCCCTGAATGTTTTTGCATTTCTCAACATTTCAAGGTATCCCAAATTCAAAAATGTACAAATCTTGGGGTGTCATTTTTTGACTGATCATCATACCCTCTGTTATATATTACAGCCTAGAAAGTAATAGAATGAAAAAGGTTTGTCATTTGATATTTTAAGTTAATTTGGATATCTTGATAGGCAACTGAAGAGGGGTTATTTTGTAAAAACCTTAAATACATTTCACGTGGAATTTTATAACTCAAACATGCCAAAAGAAAGTTTAAATAAAATGGATGTTTGTGTAAGTCTAGTGTCTGTTTTGTAAAATTGCAATGCAATTATTGGATAATATAAACTATAGTCTATCACTGAATTTGTCAAAAATGAATTCTACATTAATTTGGAAAAAAACAAATTTACTATCCATAAAAAAAAAACATTGTAATAGCCTCTAATCTAAAAACATGCATTTTGGAATTTATTAACCTTTAGATATAAACTTTATTTTTTAATAATTATCAAATAGAAAAAAATTTAAAAAAATAATTATTACTGTGTTTCCAAATATTATATTTCATCTAATTTATTAATCTTTATAGATAATATAAAAGTAATAAATTTTAGTTTTTTTAAATTTATTTAATAATATCATATAGTAAAAATTAAACATTCCTAAAAAATTTTGACAAACATCCAAGAATAATAATAATTAAAAATATTTCTATTAACAACAAAAATTCAAATACTTAACTACATCATTTTAAGTTGATTATGGTTAAATTTCGGGCAAAATTTCTATCATTAATTTATAACATTTAGCAGTTTGTGATTGTTTATTTGGTTTACAATTCCAATTTTTAATATCTCTTATGTATTAAAATTTGTATATTTAGAATAAAGGCCTATATTCATAAATGGATAACTCCAAAATGAAAATTCATAAATAACTATTGATTTATTTGAATTTTATCATTCTTTGATTATATTTTCTATCTACATGGTACTTAAATAATATCAAAATTAAAAAAATAACTTAAGAAATTAACAAAATAAAAATTAAACAAAACAAAACAAAATTAAAAAAAACTAACCAAGTTCTGATAAAGCACCAATATTTGATACACCTCCAAGAGTTAAAGAAACCCGTTGTGATTTCTCTAAGTTTGGAGCACTTTTGGACCATCGTTTATTACCATCAAACAACATCCTATGCCTGCAATGACCATGCTCTTTTTGATGAACAGTACTAGGACCCCAAGTTTTTCCTTTAATGCTGTCAGTTGGCACTAAAAAATATATAAATGTATCATTGCAACATTTACTTACAATATTTATACTTTTACTTATGATAAATTATCTAAACTAAATGTCAGTTTTATCTGATAAATAAAAAATATTAATTAGTAAAAGTGTATATATTTATAAAGCATACTATATTATTTATACAACTATAAATAATTTTAACGTTGTATCATTATTTTATTCTAAATTATGGCACAAGCTAATCTGTAATCATATCTTCTAAGTAATAGTTGATAATTGTAAGGCTAAAGAATATGACAAATAAAAAGTTAATTTTACTATTTTAATTAAATTCAGGTTTTGCAAAAATAAGCAGCTTTAAATCTGTATTTTACTACTTCAAGTTATACTAATGAATGCAAATATATTATTTTACTATATATTTTTTGCCGATCAGTGACCAAGCAGTTCTGTCACTAAACACTGGAAGTTTGGTCACGGGTTCATGCCGCACTTGGACGGGCTGGTCACGTGGATTTTCCAGGTTTTCTCCATGTTAGTAACACCTGAATAGGGGCCAGTTTCCCTTACAAGACATCCCGGAAGGCATTCTTTTCCCTTGTGTAACACCATGCTAAAGAGAAGGCAACGGGGAACCACTCTAGATGTAACTTTCCCCAGGATACACCTTGGCGCATTACTAGCCACTTATTAACCTGTGCCAGGTGGTCACCAACGTCAGAATGTTCTGGTCTGGCACGCAGTGAGATATATTTTTTAAATGCAATATACTTTTGAAGTAAGTGTTTACTTCATTAATATATTCATTAGCAACAAGACTACCATAAAGCAAACAAAAACATTAAGAATAAAAATTTTTTCAGTTAATTTCAAGTAACTGCTTTTACAAATATTGATGTACAGTACCATACAATTGTAATATTGATTGCACTGTCAAATATGCCATCATTTTTATGTTTTTGAAGATAAAATAGAGAGAAAAATAACAGATAAGTGACAAAAATTGTAAGAAAAATTACTGACACAAATTTTCATATCAGAAGGCTGAATTAGGAATTATATATATATATATATATATATTATTTTATTTATCCTTAATTTGGCCTTGTGAAACACAAATTTATATATGTAATTTTTTATTATTTAACTATTTAACTCTGATTTCATATTTCTAAAACATTTGTAAACCTTACACTTTTATATCATTAAATAATTAAATAAATGAGAAATATTTAAAATTAAAAGTACAATTTAATTATTTAAATTAACAGGTTTTAAAAAGTCTGATTATCAATTAATAAAAATAACATTGTCTTCAAAAATGGAATTTTTAGGGGAAGGCAGCTTAGTTGGCTACTGGAGTGAGTGAATTTTTTAGTGGCTAGTATAAAAACTAATTGCAAATGGATTCCTAGAATCTAAGAGAAATGGAATATAGTAGTAAATTAATTTTGTTACTTATTGCTGGAATGGATTTGAATCCAGGCTCTTTAACAAAATCATGTATTGGATGACTTCCATTGACTAGAAACATATCTACTGTTTAAAGATGTATATCAGAAAAACTAAACTTTATGCTTTCTAATGATTCAAGAACAACAGAATCTCAGAGAGACAACAGGTTTAACTCCATGTATAATACAATAGTTAGGTTCTGAAAAAGTGCCATGTTATGCAAATATAAGTTATACAAAAGAAAGAACTGATACAAAACAAAGAGTTAGGTTCCAAAGTTAGTAAACATATACTACTATCTTTTCATAATTAACAGCAAATATGTTTATTAAAGCAATCAATAATTAACTAACAATCACAACCGTTAGGATAGGTAGTACAAATTAATATTAAATTTTTCTTCACTGATTAACACCATTAAATGGAAACACTTTCTTTTTAGCAAAATATAGTCGTCATCTGAGTTTTCCTGTTGACCTTAATCTAAAGTATTGCCATCATCTTGGGTTTGCTCTACTTTTCTCATAAAAAACATATTTTCATGCTGGCAACTGCCTAAGAGATCTTTATAAATTTAATCTTTTTATATAGTAACTTTTAATTTAATCTACAAAAACAAAACAAATGCAGAGTGAGTCTTTTGGGTTCATTTGGAGCACTATCACCAATGACAATAACACCTGGCTTACAGGAAATCTAAATTAGAATGAAGAAAAACTGTACAACCAATTTTCATTTTTAAAAAACCAAATGAAAGGCCTGAAACAGCACTGAAAATTTCAATATTCTAAAATCACGGGAAATATGAGACAACACACATGCTTGCTTGGATGAAAAAATGTTAAATAATGATGCCCTTAAATTGTGATGTTTCATATGGGAATGCCTCCAATTCTTGAGTGAAACCGTGTTGTAGGAATGCCATGTTGTATGACAAAAACCTGTACTTCAGAAGATCATATACTTAACACTTTAATTTCCAGCAAAATTGTTTTATTTTAACTAATATTTTTGGCCTAAGCTATCTTTATAATTCTGAATTAAAAGATGGTTATTAACAATGTTCAAAAATAGAACAAAATTGAGAAATATTACATTTAAATAACATTATTTACACAACATGCCAGAAAAAAGAACAAATTCAAATGTAAATTCTAAATGGAAATCTTGTAATTCAAATTACTTTTAAATGACGTTCCATTCAAATAACACATTAAAGATATATATATATCCTATATCCTTATACATACAAATATACACAAGTAAATAATCAACTGACCCCTTTGATCCCTCCAGAATCCAGCTGTCAATGTAAATGGGACTATACTTAGTTAAATTAATAAAAAATGTCTGAAAATACAAAACTGGATGAGAGAGTAAATCAAATCTCAAACTTAATGGAAATCAAGTGTAAATATGGCATTATATATATATTAATAATTATTCAATTGAAAGAATAATTTTTTTCTCTCTCTCTCTCTTCACTTATTATGTTTCTCAGATAATAAAATTAGGTAAAGGGAAATAACACAAACACAGCATGTAAAATATAAATATAATTCATTAGTGTAGATACACAAATAAACCTTATCTGATATAAATGGGATTTGGTAGTAGCTAATGCACTAATAGACAAATCAACACTGAGAAAAAGCAAAATAATATACTGGTACACAGCCTACACTACCTAACACATCAGATAGCAAAATGCATATAACAAAATATTATATAGTCATGACTCTACTATATAATTAAAACATCTGTATAATGAAAATTCAACCTGTAGTAATAATATTTTTCCAACATAAGAAAGTGCAAATTTCCATTATAATTAATATATTTACAAATTTATATGTTTTTAATTACACTTTTAAAAAATGTAAACATATTATATAATAATAGAACTGATTGGAAATAATTTTATGTTTTTTTTTTTTTACACTTCTACATGAAATTGTCATTAGCATCAAAATAATATATTACATATATTGAAAATTAAAAAAAAAATATCACTTTGAAATTCTACTGCAGCTTATTACTTGTTTGTTAACATATTCATTTACTGTAACCTACTTTCTTACACATTAATAAGTAACTTAAGATAAAACTAAAATCTCAATTTATATTTTATGATATAGAATAAGAGTTTATTTTATTCTAATCTAAAAAAGTAATTATTTAAGCTTTTATAAATAAGATAGTATCCAATATAAAAATAAGCATGAGCTGTTTAACTAAAATACATCAAAACATGCCAAACTCTTTATCCCTAGTTTATCCAGACTGTTTTCAAGCTGGCTAGAAATAAATCACAAATAAATTTGGCAGTAAGCATATGCAATGTTCTTGTGATAATAAAATAATGATTTACATATAAAGAAATATTAATTTGAGCATTCACACCCAAGGTTCATATGTCAAATGGATATGGTATTAGTTCCCCAGATAAATAAGAATTTAGAATAAGTTATATATTATAAGTATATAGAGTATGCTTTGTTTCAATACATATTTGACTTTTGTAGAATCCAGGCTTATGATAATTAACCAATTAAAAAATTTATATTAGAACAAAAAAACAAATTAGAAACTACTACACAACTAAAAGGTAAAATGCCAATAAAATTATGATAAAAAAATACAAGCAAAATCTAAAAATCTATTTGCATTTCATTAAACTGAATAATAGATATCATAGAAAACTCTTTAAAATTAACTTTTATACTGTATTCTAGTTACTAATCAAAGTTTTTCAGTTTATCTTCTAATCTTCTATACTTAGCTTCAAATTCTTAAAATTAAATATAATTTTAAAAACTAATTACATGCAAAAAACAATTTCCTTTTTTAATAAATGGATCTTTTTTCTTTATTTTTCATTAAACTTTATATATTTCAAATAAAAGATTATCAAAGATAACTTCAATATTACTGATAATCTTCTACATAAAATTGCTCAGTCAATTAACATATATTACTGATGAAAAACAAAATCAAGACTAAATTAAAACAATTACATGTATGTTGTACAAATATGTTATTTTTTAAAAATATGAGAGGAAATTACAAAGCTTCTAATATGTCAACAGTTATACCACACACAAACCATAGAATTTAATTTTTGAAAGTAATGTTTAAAAATTGAAAAATCATTGATGATAGATATACAGTATCAATATTTTTCAAAGAAATTATTTTTTTACAATAAGACAGTTTTGTATAATTAAAGATGCAATATATCATTTTGCAAATAAGATTTGATTAATTACAGGCAACCCTTCTATAATGCAATTATGAGGATTTTATAAAGTAATACTAAGGTTTGAAAACCTTAGTATTACTTTTGTCTCTGATCAAATGCAGTTACAAATGAAAAAAAACAATGGTTATCTATATAGTTTTTTTACCTTTAAAGTTTTAATATTTATTAAAAGTTTTTTAAAAAATAAGACAGTAACTACTGGCTAACTAAGTATCAAAGTATCAAATAAAGCAGGGGAAAAAAATAACAACAAAAAAAATATTCAATTTTTCATTTTTGTTCATCGCTATATATTTTAATCATTATAGCTGTATTAGTATATATAGCACTTTAATAAAATCATATGAATACAATTATGGCAGGAATATAAATTTTAAGTCATATAATATAGGCATCAATGACATTTTGCTTGATAAAATAAAGTAATTCTGTGAAAATACATCTGATTATAATCAAAAACTGCTACACAAAATCCTAGACTTTTTATATAAAGACTTATCAGTTAATTATTGTTTTGTCTCATTATTTACTTTCACTATCACATATATTGTAGAATATTGCATATAATAAAATTATAATCTAACTATAACCAGATTATATTTGGGGGTATCATATAGCTAATTAGTTGTTTGAATACTCAAAAGGATCAAGTTGGCTCAAACATAATTATCAGATTTATTCAATTAAAATTTTAACTTTTCAAGTTATATTCAATATACAATTTTATAAATCTCGATACATACGTGCATAAGCTCGCAAGCGAGGTAGATTAGGTGAAGCAGGAGGACTTTCTGGACTAGATGACATTCTTAAGCCTTTAATCTCTGGCCTAATAGCAAGTGAAGGTTGGACAGTGATGTTATGACGAAAATCTAAAAAAAAAAAATAATAATAATAAGAATTTTATTGCAATAAAATTGTAACAGTAATTTCGAAAGAAAAAAAAATTATTATAAAGCTTACAATTTTTATAAATATACATATATACAGACTAGATAAGCGATATTAAGTGAAACCATATATAAAAGCAGGATATTAAAGAAATGTAAATTAAATAAAAAAAAATTAACATATAAAAAGAATTAGGTAGAAACATATTTCCTGACTCCAATAAAATTCTTTATTCAGTGATACAAATATTTAAGAATTAATACATAAAAATAATCAATTTCATGAAAGTATAAGTGAACCTGTCTAGAAGAGTGTTATTGTATAAATTTTTACAATAACACTCTTATAGACAGGTTGACTTGTGTTAATAAAGAATATTTGGCTCATCAAATAAAAGATTTTGTAATCAAAAGGTATTTTTCTGCTTAACTTCTAAACTTCTTATATATATATCAAACTAAAACAAATTACAAAAAACATTTATGCTTATAATAAGAAATTATAATAAGATACACACAGGAGAAGTATTCTTTGTAAAAATCATATTAAACAAGACATTGTACATACAAAAAATCTGTATTTCTATTAAGTTTTATGGAGAATATAACAGAATCATTCACTTGTGCAAGCTTTACCAAAACATAAATTTTTCAAAACAAATATTTTTCACAAACATCACAATATATAAAGTTACTTAACAGACTGAAGAAGACAATTCACAAAAGCTGAAATAAATTTCATTTTTAAATAACTAAATCATAACTTTTTCAATTTAATCTTAACAAAAAGAAAAATCATCTTATGAGATAATATATTAAGTAGTTATTAGCACATTTCTATATTAATTGGTAAAATGTCTTTTTAATTATAAATAGCTAAATCTTACTAAATATTCAGTTGCTATACATCAGAAAAAAAAATCATCTTATATACAGTTTATTTTTACTCTTTTTGCCTGTGGGCACTAAGAAAGCCTTTTTATCAAGCCTATTATAAGTTTAATCAGGCCCACAATGAGACAGACAAGTGATGAGGGATGGGGCTCAACCACTAGGATGAACCACCCCACCAAAAACTTCTTGGAGTTTTTTTGACCAGTCCAAATTCATTCCCAAGTATCCTAGAGTAGTCAGTAGGCTGCCCCCTTAACTGCTCAGCAATTGGCAGTCACTCAACTATAGTCATCAAAAAGGACTAAAACTCTACCAGATTAATTAAGTGAATCAAATTAAAATATTATAATTACCTGAAGGCATACTAATTTGTTGTCCACCATATTTCAATAGTTTCAGTCGACTTTTTTTAAATTTGCCTTTGCGCTTTTTTGGAGTTGGACGACCTTGCTGTTGTTGCAAGATCATGATATTTAACTCCCTTTCCAAAAGATCTATTTCTCTTTCTGCTAATTCTTGTTCTCTTTTCTTCAAAAATTCTTCCTGAATCTTTTGTTGTAGCAAAGCCTTTGTTAATTCTTCTTCTCGACAACGCAATTCCTAAAAATTACAATTGATTCCTTTTATTTTCAATATTAAATAAAATATGAAAGTATACATATCATTCAATAACTTATGTATTTATAATCAATGCATCAAAATCCCATGGCACTTAATTAAATAATTTATTCTATAATTTAGCTATAGAATAAAGTAAAAAGGAAGTTTGTAAATTAAAAAATATTTATTTATATATTATTGAGTGTAAAAGCTTGTTTATTTTTAAATTTTTATTTGTATAAATCAATTTCTTTAAAAATAATTTAATTGTACAATAAATTTTACATCATAAAGTGAAGAATGAAAATGACTGAAATACAATATAAAATTATTTTAAAAAATTATGATTAGCCAGTGTTCATTACAAAATAATATGCAAAAATGTGTTATTTACTTTATTATTATTATTACAAAATTTATAATTTTAATTAAATATTAAATTTAGTTTTATGTTGCAATAAATGACTTTATATGAAAAACTCTGGATTCATTTATATATATCTAATAAATTTTTAATACACTTTAAGTTTAATTTTACAAATTTTATATTTTTGGAACCTTTAAAATGTTGAATTGCATGTTAAAATATTTATATGATAACTTTAAATTCTGCCCTTCTAACTTAATGGCATCATAATTAATAAATACAGGCAGCTCTCATATAATGCAATTATGAGGTTTCTATAAAGTTTTGTGTTGTTCAAAACTCTGTTATGTAAACATTAAGAACTAATAGAAAAAAACAGTGTTACATTTGAAAAGCTAATAAAAATACACTAGCTTACTTTTTTAACTATCAGAAATTTAATTTTCAATGAAAATAGAAATAACTAAATAATTGTCTTACAAACTATGATAGATACCAGAACATAACCATAGAACATAAACACTCCATTTATTTGGTTTAAGTAAGTCAATTTAATATTGATGTCTTTACTTCCATAAGTGACAAGACCATGCTTCTGGCACAATCAAGAATTACAAAAAGTTTTTATGCTTCCATCACTTCAATATATTCAGACTCATTTTTTCTAAAAGCTATTGTAACAATTTTTCTGATGTAATGAGTTTTAAAAGTGAATATAACAAATTCACAAAAAATAAAAATGTTAAAATATTACATCCAATGTAATAGCAAGGAGCATTATCTACACAAAATTTCAAAAATACAAAATGTTTACTTTTGAAATGCCACAATTTTAATTCTTAATAACTTAAGCCATATACTCTTTTTACTATAAACAACTATATATTATTAATATACAAACTTTAGTGTTTCTGGCAACACTACTGTTGTTGCTGTTGCTTTGGTTATACAGTGGAACTTCTCTTAACAAGCACCTTGCATAACAAGTAATTTGCATAACGAGCAAAACAAGTTATAAAAAAATAACTCATTTAACAGAGATGTTTCGCATAACAAGTGATGAGGAGAAGGGAAGTCCCAAATTGTGTGCATGCTCCATCAGTCTGTGTTTAGCACTCGTTCCGCTAGCATCTCAGATCAAGTTATAAACTCCATAACGTAACTGTATCCATATTCATAAATGTTTGCTACACTGAGTATATATAGCAATAGTTATAAAATACCGTAAGGCCATTTCCGTATCCTTTAAGGAACAACCTTTTTTTTTATGGCTTACAAAGCAGTCTATCATGAGAATGCACAAAATCATCGGCTGATGTTGCCAGATCTAACACTATAATTATTATTTCATTTTATCATCTTTCTATTTTTTTATGACCAAAGTAACTCTTATCTTAAAATTTTATATTGCTCAAAAGTAGCATTGTCAGTCAAAAGACAAGTTTTGACCAATTTGTTGCTTCCAGCACAACTTCCAATTGTATAGTGACTGACTTAGTACATGCACAGTTCGTCAATTCGCCATATCCCTACCCTAAGTTTGGTCGATCCAAACTTTTCTTAATGAATACAGTACAACCATACAGTTACATTATGGAGTTTAAAACTCAACCCTTAGTGATCACACATTTTTCAAAACTTGTGGTCAGACATATTATGTATAAACATCAACAACCATAGCCCATTATATAATAAACATGCCAAACAATATGCCAAATTCTTGGGCTACGTAAAGGCTATAATTAAATATAGTATAATTTTCTTTGAATACACATTATACATAAAATATTTGAGTATTTTTTCAGCGTGGAATGCATTATCGTATTTTACATTCATTTATGTGGAAAAAATTGTTTTGCTTAATGAGTGTTTTGCGTTACGAGTAAGATTCTGGAATGAGTTATGCTCATTACGCGAGGTTTCACTGTATATTAAAAATGGCTGCTACTAAACCCCTCAAACTAGCAATAAATAGATACTGTTATGTGATACGTTGAGTTAAGATCAATCATAAGTGTGCAGCAAAAGTTCAGAAATGAATGTGGAACTTCTTGGTACTAGATATAAAGGTATTTGATGACTATACAAATAGTTAAAAAAACCAGAAATGTCTATGATAAAACTCTTCTTCAAAAATTTACATTATAAAATAATTACCTGAAAGTGTTGAAAGCCCATTTTTTTATCTGAATTTCCTCAAAGAAAGATTCCAAATAAAAAACAATAGTTCAAATGACTCTGACCAATTGCAACACCCAATGCTTTAATTTCTTCACAACAATGTTCCAAAATCACATAATTTAAAATCAAATTCTAGAAGTTTATGATTGCAGACTCTCAGAGCCATAAAATCACTACCTTTAAATCTTTGATTTTTTACTTGTGGGGACATTTAAAGGAACTTGTCTACAAAATTTCTTTGCATATAGAGAAACTTCAGGAGTCCATTACCCTCTGTGTGAAGTCAATAAACAAATTCTCAATTGTTAAAAATACATAGAAGAAACTAAAATGTCTTCATAGCTCCATCATGTCCAATCACCAGGAACAGAATTTTTGTCATCTCAGCAATGGATACGTTGCTGGGATTACAAAGGTATCTGTTTTTGTTTGCACCAGAAAATATGTATTTTTAATATAAAATACAATCTGCCATTTTAATTGAAACTATGTATTTTTCATTTTTGGCTTATCACTAGCAAACATTTTTATTAATAAAACTGTTTTGCATAAATCAATCATCTTCACACACCAGGATGAAATACAAAAAACAAACTTACGTAAACCTGATAACCAAAGTGGTAGAATTACAAGGAATACTAACGTTTTCGAAGCCCCATCTGGGCTCTTCTTCAGGCTTTATAGATAATACGAGAAGCTGTATGTCAAGAATCAGAATAGTTTCCTTTTGAAAAAAAAAAAGCGGTCATTCGAATCCTGCCACGTGGAAACCTTCCAATATATTTAAATGAAATGAGTGATGATTTGTAAAGAGCATGCACCACTTAATGATGTTAATGGTAATATTTTTAAAAATTATCCTCTAGCAGGATCTGCCACTAAGGAAGAGATGGTACTTTCAACAGCGTGGCAGATTCTGCTAGAGGATAATTTTTAAAAATATTACCATCAACATCGTTAAGTGGTGCATGCTCTTTACAAATAATCGCTCATTTCATTTAAATACCGTATTTTACAGACTATAAGACGCACTTTTTTCTTCGAAAAATTGCCTCCAAAATTCAGGTACGTCTTATAGTCCGTAGCGTCTTATAGGTATTTTTTTTTAAAATTGTTTTAAAATTAAGGTGCGTCTTATAGTCCGTAAAATACGGTATATTAGAAGGTTTCCACGTGGCAGGATTTGAATGACCTTTTTTTTCTTTTTTCTTCAAAAGGAAACTATTCGATTCTTGACATACAGCTTCTCCTATTACTATAAAGTGTGAAGAGCAGCCCAGACGGGGCTTTGAAAACATTAGCATTCCTTGTAATTCTACCACTCCAGTTATCGGGTTTACATAAGTTTGTTTTTTGTAAGAAAATGTATTTTTAATGTGAAATACCATCAGCCATTTTAATTGAAATTCTCAATTTTATTTTCAACAATATATGTATTCAAATACACTATGTGCAAAGTAAGCATGGCAGCTATGCTGAACAGATACTGAAATAAACTTTGATGTTTGTGTATTACTATTACATATGCATTTATAATAAAAAGGTTATACAGTTTAAGTTATTAAAAATTAAAATTGTGGCATTTCATAGTAAACACCCTGTACCAAGTTGGTCAAGGATTGCTTCAATTCTCTAACTGTATTACAGCAAAATAATGTTAGACTAAAAATGTATTGCAAACATACAGTGTTATAGTGTTATCTGTATAAGATGGAAAAATTCATGACTTCATTGCATAAAAGTTCTCAAATTTCTAAGCAATAAATCAACAATACTAAACTAAAGTTAAAAAATGATTATATGATTATAGTTGAATTTTTAATACTTTAAAATAATAGATAAGATCTTGAAAGAAACATTTTCAGATCCAATTCTAGAAAAACTTCACATTATGAAAATATTAATTAAGAATAAATTTTGTGCAAAGTATACAAGCATTTCAATAAAAAATTGAGATTGTAAAATAACAAAAACAAGCATTCAAATTATTTTTAATTTAAAAAAGTTTTAAATAAAATACTAGAATGAAAACAAAATGAAAGTAAAATTGAAAGTGATAATTGTTATATTTAAGTAGCACATAAAACAATCAGTTAATTAAATATCAAATCCTTCAGTTTTAATTAAAACTTCATACCTTTTCTTTGCATCTGAGTTCATGAAACATTTCTGCTATTTCATGTTTCCAATCTTCTTGTAAAGTATGGAATGATTCTTGGGGTGTATTCATGAAAGGTGATCTAGAAATATCTTCCAGTTCCCTGAGGATATCCACAAATGTTGGTCTGCCATGAGGATCAGGATTCCAACAGGCTAAAAATTTAAACATTAACAATATCTATAAATAATCAATTAATTAATTATTTGTTATTTATGTTCTATTAATGAGAAAATTAATTAGGTATAATATTTCTCCAAATAACATTTTTATTACAATTAACTTTATAGAACATTCTTCAAATGTATAAAAATAATAATTACTCATAAGATAACAGTAACATACACTTTCTTAATAAATGATTTAGTATGAAAAATAAAACAATTTTTTTTTGTATTTCTTAATTCTTTTGTGTTACCAAAAATAATTTTTTTTATGTTTATGGAAACTTTTATATATTTATTTGTATTTATTTTACTAGTATTTATATTAAATCATGTAATAAATCTCATTATTAACCTTTATTGTTTATTCATGATGTGTTAAATTAAAAATAACGTAAATTAAAACAATCAAAAATTATCAACAAAATAATCAAAAAAATGGACTATGCTTTTGTTACAAAATAATTAATTTACATAAAAGAAACAAATTTAATAACCACAAAAATACTTTGTTTTAATAGAGTTTAAAAAACAAAATATAATATAGATTCCAATGCTTTTGTATTTGTATCCATCATCAGGATGAAAATAATCAGATTTCTGATGATGGATAACCTCCAAAAGCACTAGTATTTATGTTTTTATGTTCTATTTTGTTTTTTAAAATCCATTAAAGTAAACATTTCTCTATTAATTAATTAAATTATTAAAAAATTTAACACTAAATGTAAGTGGTGTTTATCATCTTTCAGTGTCAAATTTGTAAGACTTGAACTCACAACCATTTCCAAAGGATTGCAATTCTTCAACGTTTTCTTCCAGATGTTTATAAATTATTAATTATACTAATTTAAAAAATTTAGCTTTATTACATTTGTTACAAAATGATGGTACTATTTACTTCAATATCAAATCTGTTTCTATTTAAATTAGTTTATGTCAATAATATAGCATATAATTTTGATCAGAATAATTAACTCAATATTTTAAAATTAAAAAAAATAAAACTTGTTCCATTTTACAAATCAGAAATAATAACCCAAACAATTGCCATAATAAATCTGGTTATTTTACTACTACTATTAATACAGCAATTGTTTTGCTTATTATTATAAACATTGGGCTTTAAGATGTTTATAGATGAATTTAAATCAGAAATACAATATACTCAACAAAATTTGCACAGATTTGTCATTTAAACTGTTGTCCTGACAACATGCAGACATTCAAACATTTAAATTTAAAAAGTTTTCAAAACTTTTCATCTTATGTTAAAAAGAGCAAATCTCCAAGAATGTTTATGAATAAAAGGAATGGGCCTTCTAATTTACAGAATTACAGTTTTCTGTTTTAGTTTTATAGCATGCTATTTCAAGTTGTTTAATTATATCTCTTTACTGTTTTAGGAAATTTCATTTCCATGAAAAATTTTGTAAATTATTAGTTATGGAATACTCAACTGAATTACGGTCCTTATTTTTAAATGTCTGTAAAAGAAATTCAAAACTTAAATGTGTAAAATGTCTACATCTGTTTTGGAAAAGTTTAGCTTTTTCAATCACAGATCATTTAAGCACAAATATTTCAAAATTTATCACATGATATAAATATTTATTTGTGAGAAATTATGAAATAAGTCACTGTATATGCAGCATAAATAAAACAATAACTTGCAGTTAAAATTCATATTTAAACATCAAAATATTTATGAAATTTAGCTTTAACTTGTTAATTACTTCAAGATATTAAAATCTTAAAAACTTAAAAAAATATCTTAACTTACTCAATCACTTACTTACTTATTAACTTATTCAATATTTATATACAGTAATCCCTTCATTTATGCAGTCTCCATTTATGCAAATACAGCTGAAAAATTTTTAAATTTTAAATAATTACATAGATACTAGAAGTCACCACAATGCATAAGATTAAATGCATTAAAGTAAATTAACTTTACATGCATCATATGTATACTAATTTATATATATTGTATACACATTGTATTTATACAAGTTTGAGAGTTCTCGAATTAATTTATTCCATAATCTTATCTACAGTTATGTAGCAGGCATATGTAATGTAGTAAAAAGTGACAGTGGAACTACAGTTCTGAGATATTGACATAAATGTGTCTGTACATTTATCTTGAAATGACAGTAGTGTTTTTATAGATTGCAATGCTTGTATTTTTTTCTATGTATTATGCTATATTTAACATATAATATAGTATTTCATAAGCAATATCTCTAGATCTATCTCTTATAGCTTGAGAAATAAAAGCAGTTTAACATTTCTGTTGTGTCAAAATACAAATAACCTTCTATTACAAAACATTTCTACAAATATATCAATAGGAATAAAATAAATTACAAATTCTACAAGTTTATTAAATATACTTCATTTTACTTATAGGGTTTATTATTCTGCCACTTACAGGTCTCATGTTATTAAGCATTAAAGTAAAGTTATGTATTTTGTGCCACAAATCTGTGGATCCATTTATGCAGTTTTCATGGAACAAACTACTCACATAAATGGAAGGATTACTGTATTAGGTCAGATTTATTGTAACACACACATAAATTAAGATTTATCTTGGTATTTGTGAAACCATGCCAGTAATTATTTAGTAATTCAGACACAAATCATTCATTGTATTCATTCAGACACTTGGCAAATCTCATCATTAATATTTATTTAGTTGATACATGTTCATCGTATGTGTACACGTTTCGGGCAGTTCATGCCCCTCTTCAGCCAACTAAAAATAGAAGTTACAAGTTACACAACACAAACACACATATATATAAGGTTATGTTTTTTAAACATACCTTTAGATTACAGATCACTGAAAGTTAAAACCGTAAAAATCTCTTTTCACATTCGCTTCATGTTATCTAAAAACATTGGCCATCTAAGAAAATTTACAGTCTGAATAAATGGGATGTTTTAAATATACTACCGAATTTGGACAAAATATGTAATAATCTTTCAGATATAGATTCAAGTATTATGCAAATGAAATCAGGTAATAAAAATTAAAAAATATGTAACCAAAGAAGGAAGAAAATCAATAGTTAAGGATAGGAACTACTTTCAATATACAAATCAAATTAAAAAATTACATAATTTTTTAAAGGAAAACGAAATAGAAATCACAAAAGCTGACAAATCTAAACGAATCATAATAGTTACCCAAAAATGGCTTAGAAATAAGAATCAAGAAGTAATAAATAATACAAAATTCAAAAAACTCCCTATAAACTCTATTGAAGTTATATATTTAGAACTTAAACAAATTACAAAATTAGAACAACTAAGGGAAATTAATAAAAATGAAAAATGGTTTATTTTAAATGAAAGAAATGATCATATGCCAAAATTAAATATACAACTAAAAACTCATAAGATAGGAGAGAAAGTTTGACCAATAATAGACTTTAAGTACTCAATGCTATATAACTTGAAAAAATTTTAAAGCAGCAACTTAGGCAATATCAAAACTCACAATTTGCAATTAAAAATACAGATGAACTTCTATATAAGCTAAATAAAATCAGTATTGAAGAAAAGTTTAAGACAGCAAGTTTTGACATTATAGATATGTATCCGTCAATAACATGGGATTTAATAAAAGATAAATTAAAAAATCTAAAAGTTAAAAATGAAATAATAAATTCAATAGAATTTACATACACAAGTAATTCATTTGAGGCTGGTAAAGATTTTTATAACACAGACAAGTGAAATAAGCATGGGATCAGTAATAGGACTGAAATTGGCCGAACTAATAATGATAGATATAATAATAAAATTAGCAATATAAATGGTGGTGTAAAATTTTATAGAAGATACATAGATGATATTCTAATAATATACAATGAAACAGAAATCAAGATGGAAAAGATGCAACAAGCAAGTTAATAATATACAAGAAGCAATAAAATTTAAAATGGAAATAGAAGATACAACCAGTAAAGAAATTAACTATTTGGACATTACGATAAAAAGACTAAAACAAAGCTTAGAATTTAGAACATTTAGAAAGCCAGGTTCAGGCCAGATAACAATAATATACCAGTCTAACGTACCACTTCATGTCAAATATAATATATTTAAAATGGAATATTCTAAGATAAAGAACAGAACAAGTCAAGAAATACACATATCTATAGATTTAGCTGAATTAAAAAAGAAATTCCTCTTGGCAGGTTACCCGCAACAACTGTTAAAAAAATGGGAACTTAAAATAAATAATCTAAAAATACCACATGAAAATAAACAAACAAACAATATAAAGTATACTGGTTTTCCATATATCAAAGGGTTATATGAACGAAGTGATAATGAAATGAAGAACATAAACTTTAAGTTAGCACTGTCATACCAAAAAAATATATACCAGACTAAAACACCTCAACTCTGAGAAAAAACAACAAACACCAATCGAAATTAAGAATGTGGTATATAAAATTCCTTGTACATGCAGCGATAATAAATTTCTTTTAGTTTCTCTGCTACTACATCAGAGAAACTAAAAGGAAGTTACAAATCAGATTAAAAGAACACATAGCAGATCTGAAATACAATAGAATAAGCTCTGCCTTTCACGATCATTGCACTTTGAATAATTGTAAAATTGATAAAGATAACATACAAATACTTCATAAAGAAAAAGAAACATATCATAGAAAATTCAAATAAAGCGTTGAGATTATAAAAAGTAAAAAATGTATAAATAAAAACCTTAGTATTAACATAAACAACAATTGGCTCAGTATATTATAAAATTAATTTTTTTTAAAATAATGTAAAAAGAAGAAAAAATAATTTCAACATATTGCCACAAGGTGGCCTACTTACCATATAATTATGTAAATGACAAAAAGTAAACTCAATTAAAAGTGTTAAAAAAGGGTGAAAAGCCAATGTGATCTGTTTGAATGCATATTGAAATTTCAAATAGTTTAACTTTACAATGATCCATGATTCAAGGGAATATGTTTGTGTGGAGAAGTCTCTTCAATTTTGATAAAAAACAAATAACTAGGTACATGACTTATAGTATTGTTATTAAAGTGGATTTATACGGGATAATTAATGTAGAAATTTTTTGGATAACAAGATGTTAAATGTATAATGTGGTTTTAATAGTTTAAATCTTACAAAGATCTGTAATTTAAAAGGAATCTGTTTGTATGAAATAACTAAGTATGTAAATTATAGTATTATTATAAAAAATATAGATTCAAACATGATGATTAATGTATAAAAAAATTTTTTGGATGGCCAATGTTTTTAGATAACATGAAGCTGAATGTGAAAAGAGATTTTTACGGTTTTAACTTTCAGTGATTGTAATCTAAAGGTATGTTTAAAAAACATAACCTTTATATATATATGTGTTTGTGTTGTGTAACTTGTAACTTCTACTTTTAGTTGGCTGAAGAGGGGCATGAACTGCCAAAACATGTACACACATGATGAACACATATCAACTAAATAAATATTAATAATCAGATTTGCCAAGTGTCTGAATGAATACAATGAATGATTTGTGTCCGAATTACTAAGATTTATCTTATTTATTGTAGTTATTATATTAAAAATTTTGTTAATTGTATATACAAACCTTCCATAAGGCATGAAAATGGGGTAGGACAAGTGGAAGGAATAGGAAGAGTTAATTTGTTGACTGCAACACCATAAGCTACTGCTAATGCATCGATACCCTTATACGGAGTTTCTCCTGTTAGAAGTTCCCATAGCAATACACCATAACTATAAAGAATAAAATATATTAAAATATATTTTCAATAACATTTAAGAAATCAAACTGAAATCACATAATAATATTTAAAAAAAATCAAGTTTACTTTTTAGTATGTGCTTTAATTTAATTTGCTATCATTATTGAATTTATCATTAACTTTGTTTTTCCTCTCCCTGCTGATCCAAGATATTCAGTTGTTTGCCACTTTTTTACATTCCACAAGAACATTTTCCATATCCTTATTCAGCATCTGGAGACCAACTATTCAGACTAATATTAGTATGAATAGTTCACAACTTTTAATTCATCTTTTCTAAATTAGAAGGGACTTTTCTAATTTAGGCTTTTTAATTTATTAATCACAAGTGTTTGTGAATGCTTTTCAACTCAGGTCAATGAAGAGAGAGTTGGAACAGGCCATAGAATGAGCTCAGCAACAACAAATAGAGGAAGATGACCTTGCCTGAGCCGAACAACAAGAAGGAGAAGATGAAGAGTTGGACGAGTTGGTTGTCTTCCGTCCTCAAAGATCACAAGTGGAACGTGGCTTCTCGCAAGTGGATGCACCCCCACCAAATCCCGATGATCACCGACACCAGATCACTTTCCAAATGCTGAGGCAGATTCGCAATGATGTCTTTCTCGATTATATTGCCAATCTGAATCGGGGACAATGAAAGATTTTCCTGGAGGCCCTGAATCGCATCAAGTGCAATGAGAGGTTTCACCTTTATATTTCTGGGGGTGCTGGTGTTGGCAAGTCTTTTCTGATCAACACGCTGTACCAGGCGGCAATTAGGTACTGCAATCATCTGCCTGGTGGCTCCCCTGACAGTGTCAAGGTTTTTCTCTGTGCTCCAACTGGTAAAGCCACATTCAATATCCGTGGAATGACCTTGCACTTGGCCCTCTCATTGCCAACAGATCAGTCCTATGGTGAGATGCTTTCCCTGCCACCAGATGTTCTCCGCATATTCCAAGCCAAGCTGAGAGACCTAAAGTTGATCATAATTAACGAAATAAGTATGGTTGGCTACTAGCAAAGGTAAAGGTGGACGCTCATCTCAGGCACATCTTCCAGTCTGATCTACCATTCAGCGGCATAGCAGTCATCGCAGTGGGAAATTTCAACCAACTTCAGTCAGTGCTTGACTCGTACGTTAACAAAATTTTTAATATAATAACTACAATAAATAAGATAAATCTTAGTAATGAACTCAAACCCAATCCAACTTTATTAATATTTCCTCTCTTTACAAGTGGGCTTTCCTCCCGATTCGCCAGGGAGCGGCTATCATGACTGAAAACATGCTCTGGGAAGGCTTCTGCATCTTTGATCTCACCAAAATCAGGCGCCAATGCAAAGATGCTCAATTTGTCAGGGCTCTCAACAACATGGCAGTTGGCCAGATGACCGCAGAAGACATCACTTTGGTACAGAGTAGACACAGACTGAACGACTTTGAAGCCCCACAAGGTGCCATCCACCTGTTCTGAATGAGAGCCGAAGTGGCCTATTACAACGATAGCATGATTGCCCAATCTGAACCAGTTGCACCGAACTGCCATGCTGAAGACCAAGCAATTGGTGGCACTGCAGTGACAATGCAAACGGCTCAAAGAAATGCAGCAAAAGCTTCAATCAATAACACCACTGGCCTACCAAAAACCCTCAAGTTTCAAATTGGAGTTTGTTACATGGTGACCAGCAACATCAGCACCGAGGATGGCCTAGTGAACGGTTCTACTGGCTACCTTCGTGAGGTCACCTTGAATAAGCAAAAGCAAGCAATAACTTCCTGGATCGACTTTGGCAATCCCGAAGTTGGTGCCCAGGTGTGCCACCAAAGAACTATCCATTACCACAATTTCACACCAATCAACAAGATAACCAGAAAGATCACACTGCCAGGCCAGAGAAGGGACAAAACTCTGCAGGTGATGAGGAAGCAATTTCCACTGATGCCAGCCGAAACACTCACATTCCACAAATCACAAGGTGGAACTTATGAAAACATAGTGGTGCATCTTTCTGGTGGCCTAACCAGAAGCAAAATCGACATTGGCTGCTCGAGGGCCACCACAGCTTCAGGCCTAATCATCGTCGGCAACTTCAAACCATCTACGCCAAAGCCTGTTACTGACTCAATTGAGATCGAGATGTGGCGGCTGAGGGCAGAAGCACGTTTCAAATTACAACTACCAGTCTGGCCACAACAGCCCACAGAAGTTTGGAAGATCTTCCTCCACAATGTGGAGCACCTGAGCAAGAAATCCCAAGGGATGTTTGCAGACCAGACCTACAGAGAGGCTGATGAACTTCTTTTGGAGGGAACATGTGGTCGCACTGATGCCATTTATAACTTCCAGCAATTTGGCTTTCACGAACTTGTCCGTATCCGCAGCCCTCATGGCTATAATGGCATGGGAAGTCTTGTTGTGGTGCAAGAGTCATTTCTTGGAAGATCTCAATCTGGTCACATTCATAATAAGATCTAATAGAATTGTGTGTTTCCACACTGGGCGACATCACCATCATTTCAGGATATGCATCCCCTCGGGCAAGTCAACACACCCTCTTCAATGCTCTCAACCATTGCATCCTGATTTTCACCCCAACCTCCTTGCTTATAGTCAGAGACTTCAAAATCAACTTGAAGAATGATGATGATGTTGGCCCTCTAATTGCCCTTATGACTGGCCTTGGCCTTCGTAATCTCTTCGATCCAACAGTCAGCACCCCCTATCAAAACACAAAATTCGATGTGGCCTTCAGAAACATCAACTGCACTCAGGCCGCCGTTTATGAATGTGCCACCTCTTACCACAAGCCACTCTTCATTACAATTTAGATGGCCTTTCAATCTAATAAATTAATTCAAGTAACATTCTATATTCTCTTAATATTTCTATACACAATAAATTTCATTAGACTTCTTTTCCTCACTGGAGAGTGCTCATTTTTCTCTTTTTCTTAGAAAATGGTGCAGTCAAGCCCTAGGTCTCCAAGACATAGTCTTGTCCCAAATATGGCTTTGCTGTTTTACTTGTTGGAGGTTATAATAATATCTTTTTACATATCAAACAGAATCTTGCAGATATGCAGTTCTTTATTCTTTAAATCATTTTATTCTATTTCTAATGAAATATGAAAGATTATTTTATTTTTCAGATTTCTAGGATATATACTATATTCCAATTCATTATATAAATAACAAATCTGTGATTTACTTGTTTAACAAATTTCAAAATAAAATTTTTTTTAAATTCAACTATGCAAAAAGATGCAACACAATAAACTTCTTGAAGTATATGGTCTTCTAAAATGAAATCTATCATTTTACATTACTGTAATTATGTTAATTATTATCCAAGAAATAAGCAACAAACACTTATCAACAGAGTAACGGTCCAATTTTCTTCTTCCATCTTCATTCAAACATCTTGTTATCGACACTCTCTAGAAAGTTTTCTAGGAGATATAGAATTCAGATGCTTTGAGAGAAGTGACAACAGATATGCTTTGGTGAGTGTAGAAAGAATTTGAGTATTGGCCAGATGTGTGCATGTGACACAAGGTGTACACATTGAGAAAATGTAATTGCCAAATGTGAAGCTTGGACAGTTTTCCAATGTTTAATATACATTACAACAGCACTGTCCAACTTATCATAGCCCGTGGGCCATATTTTCTTCACCAAACATTTCGGGGGCCAAGAAGGTTGATAAATGAAAAATCAGTTTATGTTAATTAAAAAAATATTTTATTTATACTAAAAAGAAAACTTTAAAATATTTGTAATATATTAATGAGAACATTGTGGCCATAATTTTCACATAGTAAAATAATTTTAATATTAATAATAATAATTTAGTAACATAAATTTATTCATAGTAAAATGTACTCGCGGGCCGTAAAAATAATTTAGCGGGCCGTATACGGCCCGCGGGCCGCCAGTTGGACAGCCCTGCATTACAACATTCTGAGATAATAATTAACATTAATTACAGTAATTTAAAGTGGTAGCGTTTTTCTTGGAAAACCTTCAGCAAAAAAGCCAAACCTTCTTTACCGTCAGTTGCCTTAAACAAGCAATACAGAATTACATTCTTACATAATGGTGCATGATGATGCCAAGGTTTGGTTCATTTTAATAATTTATGAAAACTTACTTTAATGGAATTTTCTGATCTTTAAAAATTTTGAAAAGCAGCTAATTATTTTTATAAAAATAAATAATTTCTGCACAACCAAGTAGTATTTTGAAAATTTTGTACACCTATTTAAAAGCAAATATGAAATTAAAACATTACCTCCAAACATCACTAGCTTTAGAAAATGTAGATGATTTGATCACTTCTGGAGCCATCCAAGCATAAGTACCAGCTGCAGACATTCTAGTTGTCTTATAGAGTTCACGGGCCAAACCAAAATCTGTTATCTTTAAAGTTTTATTCTTCAAGGCACCATTTTCCATAGGTTCACTAAGTAATACTGAAATTACATTTTATATTACTATTTATTTCAAAAACATCATGCATGAACTAATTTTCTTATAATATAATCCATAACAAAATAATTATTTATTTCTTTATTCTATTTGACAGAAAAGAAAGTATCTCTTATACTTTAGAGCAGTGATTCTCAAAGTGGGGGTCGCAACCCCCACGGGGGTCGTAAAAATATTTGGGGGGGTCACTGAAAAATTGATGCCAGATCAATTTTTTCAAATATTTTATAAATTTACTATGGATTCATGTTTAGAAATAATAGAAATAAAAAATATATAAAATAATTTTTACTTAAATAAATTGCACACACAAATAATAAAAATAATATAAATATTTAAATACGAGCCTAACCCCCTCTCTCCGGGATGTTTTTTGACACACACTTATTCTTCGGGGGTCCTTTGAAATTTTTAAGTGCAGAAGGGGGGTCGCGGTCCAAAAAGTTTGAGGAACACTGCTTTAGAGCAACAGTCGGCGACCGGTGGTCCACGGACCATTGATGGTCCACGAGAAAATTTGGGTGGTCCGTGGAGAAATTTTGACATTGATCAACTGAAGGTTATGTGAAGGATTACAAAAGAAATGCAAAATTCTTAGTTGTTTTTTTTTTCACTCATTAGGGGTTTTTATTCAAATCTAAAACCAAATACAAAGTGATTGTTATTAATAAATAATGAACAATAAACAATATTGTGAGTGTGATTGTCGTCCTTCGTGGAAAAGCGCTAAGAATCCGTTTCAAACAAGCAGCAATGAACTTTAGGCTTGCATTAATTTGTTATAATTAAACATGCGAGTTTCACATTAATATAGTAAAATTGAACTTTTATGATCGTTATTCTACAGATTTGGTATCGTTTAAAAAAATTCATGATAGTGGTCCGCAGAATTCAAAATTGTGAATTTAGTGGTCTGTGAGGTGAGAAAGGTTACCAACCGCTGGTTTAGAGTCACAGCAATTCTAAACTTGGTCCTGATTTCTACTATACACATACATACATTAAATGCAAATAAATAATGTAGTCCTAAATATAAATGTAAATCTTTAAATGGCCAGATGTTTTGCATAAACATACTTCACTCACATTTATGCTCTATGCTTTCAAGAATCATGTTGACCAGCACCAAAATCACCAATGGGTGATATTTTTATTAAAGTAGCAATAAAAATATAATACTGGCAATAAAATCCCTACTCTGATTATTTTGACATTCAGCATGAAATTGAGTCACAAAGCACGCTTCAGGAAAAACAGCAGAATGTCGAACTCCTGTGAGATGAAGTCTCATGCACCACTCACACTTAATGTCATAGCATCATGTAAACAAGTTCAGACAGGAAAGCACGAAGTGACGTTGAGAACTGAAGGCAGTTTACGTTCAGTGCCATTCACTGTTTGGGAATTTTTTTTTATCAACTGACAGAAACTTTGGGAAACTTTTGGAGTGACACTTTTTCCACTTTGATCCACATATAACAAGTAGCTGAGCAATATACCTAAAGTAATAATGAAAATAACAAGCGATAACATTGTTTATAAAAAACCCTGACAATTTTTCAATTGATCCATAATGACAAGGACAATCTAAAACCAGCATAGAGGTCAGACACATACAGCATACCAATATATGACAGCAGATATGAGATTCCAAGAGAGTACTGTCATAATAGAAAATAATTTAATCATCAAGATGAAAGAACATATGTTCATTGTAAATAAGGGACTATGTCCAATGGCTTTAGCTATCTTTGCATCAGAACCAGGTATAAAGTCCAATGGAGTAAAGCTAAATTAACACATTGGTACAGTACATAATGTTAATACATAATTGGTATTTAAGAACTCTAGAAAAGATTGAAATTTGCCAATCCTCTATGAAATGTGCTTTAGAGAATTTACTTAGATTCCTTAAAATTAATAATGCATTTAAATCTTTCTACGAAGTGTAAAAGGGATAATCCAATGACATGTGATGAACAAAACACAGGGTACAATAATGGGTAACCATTAATGAGCAGTGATTCTTTTTTGTGACATAATTATTTTAAATATGGATGGTGGTTTAATTATTTTAGCCCATTTATTTCTTCCAAAAAAAAAAAAATATGAAATTTGTAATATTTATTAAGTTTACAATACCTGTAGTTTAATTTGATTTCAAATAAGTTTAAAGTATTCTATTTGTTGACATTCTAAGTAATGGATGTTTTCTAAATGGTTGAAGTATTCTACTCTGCAGTTTAGAACCTTTGTTTTATAATTACATTTAAATCTATGGAATGTTCCAGTGAAGATCCTTATGTAATCCGTTACGATATTTACGATGATCCGTCTCGAGTTGGTTTTTATGACTCGAGAATGTCCGTACGATGGTTCGAGGAAAGCTACACCTCCACACTCAGTCCAGTGAATATTTACTGTTTATTTACAAAACAAATATTTACAGGATGTACAAGTTCAACAACATTACATACACTATGCAACAAAGGTGTGGTGTCTCACGTCGGCTTGTCTATTGGGGACTATTAGACGCTGGGGAAACTCAGGTCGCTTTGCAGAGTTGGCTCAACCGCGTGGCCATCCGGTCTCTACACTAACCCTTCTCAGAGGAATTCCTAAGAGGAGAACGCTCTCTCTACACCTCCCGGGCTTCCTAAGTGTCAGAGACTACCACGTATCCGGTCTCTCGCCCTTCTCTCCGTTCCCCTCGCCACTCTTACAATTTAAAGAGTTTCACAGCGACCACTTGCGACCAATCGGGTCCTTTCCCCTGGGAGCTTCCAAAGACGTCCGCCCTACTCCCAACGACGTAGCTTACAGTCACGTCTGTCCCTTGTTTACATTTTTTCCCAAGACGACCAACACGTGGCAAACACATTGACGTGTACTCATAAACGGAGACGCTACTCCTTTTGTTGTTCCCGGCCGTTTATAGCCCCAACACCAGGTGGGACTAATTATCTCGGTCGCGCGAAAGCGCTAAAAGCGGACCTTTACAGTTCCACTGGTGTAAATTCATTCTATTGTATTTGGTAAACATTTTTAGTGAACAAGAGTAGATGAAAAATATCAATTTCATAAGTATTAAAATTTATTTAATATTAAAAACTCTCTTAATTACAAATCATATTGTCTGCTACAATTAAGAAAAATGAATTTATAATGAAAATAAAAAAAAAATATTATTGAGAACTACATTTAAAAAAATGTACAGTAGACCCCTCTATAACACAGTAGATATGTTCCATGTTATATGAATCCATGTTGTATGAGTCACTTAAATACATGAGCCAATCATAGCCTGGCATGTGTGCAGTTTAGAAGCTATGGCTGTTTGAAAGGTTTTCTTCCATAAAATTAGCTGATTCTAGACTAATTTGACTCAACATTTCCAAAACATGTATAATTTTTTGGAAATAATCCATATGAACTATGCTATAAACAAAAAATTGTAGGATTACTTACTGAGTGTGCACTGTTCGACAATGCCATTGCTTAAGCTTGTTTTCATTGCGGAGTGGCTCATCAAACGGCGGCCATGTTTCTGATAAGTTAATTTTCTGCAAAAAATTCACTGAACTTTGGAGACATCATTAATATAAATATAATTTTTATGGCCGCTTAAATAATAAATGGTTTTTAGTAGGTCAGCTGCTCGTTTAACTCAACAGTTTGTGCAATGTCCGCTATTTGTCCAGATTTGACCAATCCTGTCGCAACACGAGTCGGCAATGATGTTTTACCGTGTTATACGAGTCTCTTTTAGCGTGTTATATGAACACAATCGCAATTTTTTCACCGTGTTATACGAATCCATGTTATAGGGGTCTACTGTATAGAGAATGAAATATAATAAACATTTAATAAATATTTTTTAAATGGATATCCTAAGAACCTTCTAAAACAGTGTTCTGTAACCGGTGTGCCGTCACAATGTGAAAGGTGTGACATGACTTTTACAATTGTCAAGTTTTATTTATATATTTGTATCACAGTTGCTGTGTTTCTTACGCTTGTATTTCATTCTCTGCCGCAGCACTGATGAAATAAGATAATGTTTGTTTATTTTTTATTATAAGCCATGCATTTTTATGTATTCTAAGAAATTAAATGTAAAATAAATTTGCTCACAGGTGTTGATGTCTGTTTAATAATAATAATAATAATAATAATAAAAAGAAGAATGATGATGATGATGATAATAATAATAGATTAGTGGCTTTACATAATTCCATTACTAGTATCATATCATATATGTTTTTGAGGAAAATAACATTTTGGTGTGCCGTGTTGAGTCATGGGTGTGACACAAGTAGAAAAAGATTGCGAAACACTGTTCTAGAAAATGGTATGATAAATACGTTTTATATAGATTTAAAGTTAAAATGAAACCACAGTCTTCTCAATATTTCCAGTTTCTACATATAAAAAGTTTATTCAAAAAATATGAGTAAATTTAATAAATTTTCTATAGCATTGGCTCCTCCTCAAAAGAACAGAGTTTCAAGATTACTATATGAAAAAGAAACAAAAAACTTTAAAACAGCTGGAGATATTTTGTACTTGTGAAAATCAAACTAAATATTATATAGGAGAAATGAAAAGATTATGTGAAAAACGAGTAAAAGAGTGTCAACCAGCTATCAGATTGGGTATTATGATGTCACCATGGTATATACATTGCATTGAAGTAAATTATAATATCAATACTGATAAATGTAAAAATTCTGTTTAAAGAAAAGAATACAATTAAAAGTAAAATTAAATAACATTTTTCAATAAAAAATAAAGATAATATAAATAATATTAATTTAAATAATGACATTAATGTTGATGCATAGTAGAAAAGATTTATAAAATATAAATACACTGCACACAGATTGAATTGTATTGTCACCGAAGAGGCAAAGAATCATCTTTTTGACAAAATGCATTTTATAGATAACATAATTCTATGATAAAGTGTAAGAATTAAAATAATCCTTTCTTGATTTAAGTGTTGTTAAAATGTTTTAATCACCCCTGAAGTTGGAATAGGCTAAGGTTTTTCTTATTAGTTGTATAGTTTTATATATTTTAAATTACATGAATTTATTCTAAAAATACCAATATGAATAAAATCTGTTTGATTATTGATGCATATTCCTCACACATGCTATTTGTAGAAATTTATTCCTATTGTTTATGAATTTAAAAAAACCACAAATTACATTAAAATTAATAATTAAATTTAATTGAATGTATTAAAATGAAGAAACATTACAATGTAGCAAATCAGCACATTACAACCACCTTTGGGACAACAACAAAAAAAAACACGTAAGTTATACTAGAATAAACTAAGGCTTTCATTCATTTTTTAGACTGTAATTTCATGCGGAAGATTGGTTAAGACCAAAAATGTTTGAAAAATAAATGTTTACTGCACAATAAAGGCAGTTGTACTGTGGTTATTAATAATGCAGTTACTAATAGAAAGAACGTAGCAAATATTAGTAATGATTAAAATATACTGTAATAATTTTTACATTCAATATTTTATATTTATATTAGTGAAAGCAACACCCCATGAAAAATTCATAATAGTAGAAAGTATGTCAACAAAGTCAGCTGTTTTGAACACTTTACAACAACAACAACAACAGATGGGGAATATTGTGTATGTCAGTGTATTATAGATGACGATGAATGTGAAAAAGCACGTGATACAAAAATGAGTAGTTTTATAAACTGTAACAAAAATGCACCTACAAGAGCATCAAATTTAAAAAGATGCAATGTTTTCTTCCTAGTGTCAGTAGCTGTTAATGAAAAAGATAGCAATAAGAACATTTGCCTACTTCAGGGCTAAAGAACAATCAGAAATCTACTGGAAGCCAAACACATAGACACCCACAATTGCCATAAATAATCAGGCTATATTTTGGAAATAATAATTATGAATTACAAATAAATTTGGCACAAATTTGTAACTCATAATTATTATTTCCAAAATGTAGCCTGATTATTTATGGCAAATTGTGGGTGTCTATTTGCTATGCATTGGGTTTCGGTTGATGATTATATTTGTATAGCCAAACACAACTATTAAATTAGAAAATTCTTGGGAATTCCATAATCCCGTGTCTGCAGGTGTACAGGAATGCTACTGATAAGTCAACGATTCAAAACTACAGTTTAATTATGTATATTTCGATTACGTACCTCTAAAAGCCTGTTACCAGTGCATATTTAATCATCAAAAATGAAAAAATTAGATTTGACGAACATTTTCGAACCTTCCAAGGCTCTTCATCAGGTCGCAATGAATTTCTGTTAGAATGTCGTTAAAATTGAATATTAGTTGAAATTCAAATATTTGAATTAATATTCGATTCTAACAACATTCTAACAGAAATTCATTGCGACCTGATGAAGAGCCTTGGAAGGTTCGAAAATGTTCGTCAAATCTAATTTTTTCATTTTTGATGATTAAATACACACCGGTAACAGGCTTTTAGAGGTGCATAATTGACTATCTTCCGGTGTTGAGTAAAGGGAAGTTATGTATATTTCGGTTGATTACATACATAACTAGATGCATTTCAGGCCAACTTACGATTTACAGACAATACATCTACAAAGTTATACATCTGAGTAAAGAGCCTCATCTGACAAAGTTACCATAACCAATGACTGCAAAAAGATTCAAAAAACCTCATTATTGAAATGGCAGTGAAGAATAGTGTACCTGTACATCTTTTTTTCCATGACCAACCTTTTTAGGCTTAAAAAAAGAAACAGCTAGAAAAATTAGGAGTTTCTTCTTATGCTTTCTCTTTCCTTAAAGCATAAAGAGACTGATAATTGAAAAGGCCAAATGTAAAAAAAAAAAAAAGGCTGGGACTTTATATACTAACTAGTTTATTAGAAATTACATGACAAGAACAACTAGAGGTAGACGTTAGGTGCCATCTCTTAATGAAAGCAGTAACTGTAATTTAATTTTAAATTTAGAATAATCTGGAATCTGGAAGAAAAGAATTGGTCCAGAGCAGGAATCGAACCTGCAACCTCTGCTTACCATGCAGTGTGCTGACCAGTTACACCACCTGATCCTCCAAGCAATTCTTCCCTTCCAGACACATTTAAATTTTTAGATATAACCATCTAACAGTTACCTACAGTACTGCCTGGGTTGTATTCAATGCCCACTGACCTACTCCAACATGGCACTCAGATGGCTATTGCTTTACCCGGCATGGTATATTGGTATATATATATATAAAACATCCTAAGAATCCAATGTATTAATCAACCATCAGCCATCGATTATTTTGTCTGATTGTTGGTTGATTAATACATTGGTTTTTGGGATGTTTATAACTATTTTATATATTACCTTTACCTTTCACCTGAAGAAAACCTGTGAATGAAGCCAAAAACATCTGTGAGTGAGTACTCAACATGTTGGAAGCTGTATGGTAAGCATAAACTAGTTAGTAAGAAAAGAGAGTTTTGTAAAGTCTGAAGAGACATAAGACTGTTATTTCCTGAGGTGTGAGAAAGGGCATAAGACTCTTTATTGTATAGTCTTTTATATCATATACTTTTTGTGAATTTACAATTATTGTCCTGGCAATTTTTTTAAGAGACGTTTTATCTTTATTAAAATGAATGCATACAAATGTCACAGAATCAGTCATTTTGCTATTAATGTTAGCTTTGTTGATAAAAAAATTAAATTATAACTCAAATTTTGGGAGTAAAGGCCATCCAGGCACATCATACCAGTATCGTCAGAAGTTAGTGAATAATGTTTTAAAAGATTTTGAATCATGTTAAGACAATTGAAAAAATAAATAAAGCTGATGAAGAAAGTACATAAATATTAAATGATGATATTCCTGCAAGAACTCTTCTGTTTCAGTTGTGTGTGTTAATACACAGACAATTTAAACAAAAGAGAGCAATGAAATTTTAGATGATATTGCTAATGAATCACATAAAATAATTAGAATTGAACATATGCATTGTATAGTTCATACTATGAAACTACTAATAACAGACAGATTGAGATAGTCACTCAGCAACTATTCTCTGGCAAGTTGAGGCAAATAGCTCTTGAATCCAAGACCCATAAAACAGATGCTATTCTGCAAAGATATTCTAGAAAAGGAGCCATTTTGAATGAAACAACACGCTGGAAAGAACTTATTTGGTGAGAAAGCATTTGCTTCAACTAAAAAACATTTTTGAAAATTTGGACATGTTTCACTAACTAAAAGCCAGTGGTAGGTGCAAGTAATAAAATTAGAAAATATACCTTCTCATCCTTTTACTGTCATCAATAAGTTTCAATCTGAGGATTTATCACACTGTAAATGTAAATTCTTCTTGGAATGGAAGAGCTTGGGGTATCACCTGAACAAAAGTGAAGAATTAACTGCTATGGAAAATGGCATTGTAATTTTTTTTAATGTCATTGTACCTTCAATGAATAAAAGAGGTATTTTTCTAGATAATCGAATACTATTAGCTGCTATTGATCCAATGAACTACATAACTATATTTTGTTAATGACCAAATTGCTGTAGGACAGACATGGGCAAATGCGACTCCGAGAGCCACATGCGGCTCTTTTTGAGTTACATGCGGCTCTTGCTGAAAGTGTTAATTTCTGGTTTTTATTATTATTTTTACAATTTTACTTTTATAATTTTGTGAAAATATGTTTTTTAAAAAAATTCAATATTTGTTTTATATTATACAGTAATACCTCGACTTACGCTACCCCAACTTACGTGAACCCGGAGTTATGCGATTTTCAAATCTCGTCAATTCGTCTTTTGTTTGAGTGCCACACAACTCTTGATTACTCACTCCCCCCACACTATTGTTTAGCTTACATGTTCAGACGTGTTGCGCAGAATCAACGCATAGCTACAATTTATTTTGTGTTATTTATTTCTGTGTTTGTTATATCTACGGAGACTTGAGAGACTCTACTATGTCATCTAAATGAAGTAGAACTGATTCTTCTGCATTCAACAAAAGAAAAACTTTATCTTTGGAATGTAAAGTTAGCATTATTAAAGATTTCGATATAAAAATGAAAATTTGTGAATTGGCAAAGAAGTTTGATCTACCGGAATCGACAGTCAGAACAATTATAAAAGGTAAAGAAAAAATTTTCAAAGCTGTGAAAACTTGACAGAACCCCTCAGTTCAATTGAAAAGGGGTTACAAATTTTAGAAAATATAGACTCCAACAAAGAGCGCATTTCTTCTACAAAATGAGAAAAAAAAAAATTGTTAGCATGCTACAAGGAAATTTTGCGGGAGAGAAAAAATCTTTGAGCCATCAGACGAATTTGTTAGATTTTATGAAGCCTCCTACATCAAAATAACTTTGGTTTACGATTTTAATATAATTTGTTATACATATGTATTATCTAAGATTTTATTAAACATTTTTTTCTAAATTATTGTTTTCTTTAGTCTCTGGCTCCAATTAAAAATAATTTGTATGTATTTATATGCAAAGTTATACCCCATCTTACGCAAATTTGACTTACCTGGTTATCGCTCGATCCCACCTATTGCGTAAGTTCGGAGTATTACTGTATTTATATTATATAATAAAATCGCGTGACTTACCATACTATCTGCCACGACAGTACAGAACTGTGGCTCCCATGCATTTTGCAAAACCTACATTTCGGCTTCCACTGAACTCTTGCTTGCCCACCCTTGTATAGAATAACAGGTACTCTATGAAGTAGCTGTTTGGATTAAAAGTTTATCAATGCTATCTGAAACAGCCATATGATGAATTGGTATTAATAACTCAGAATCATCTTCAGCTTCAAATGAAGAATTACACTCTGAAGTCCACTTGGACAAAAATGGAATACTCAAAAGTAAAGCAATGCCACTTAAGCATGGAAAAACCAGTAAATGTACAAATAAAAACATCTCCGCAAAGCTTTTTTTAAAGGGTTAAAAGTGGAAAAATATAAACACTCATTAAAACTGACTATAAAAGAAGCCATTCTGGACCTGGATTCACAAACACCTTGTATCCTAAGTTACAATGAAATTCCTAAGTTGCCATATGCAAAATGTCTCGTATTCATAACGCACATCATAAGCTACAATTAGGGATTGCAATCCAGCAGTGTTTTGAATCCAGCTGGATTTTTGCTGGATTGAAATCATTCCAGCTGGATCCAGCACAGATGTATTTTTGGTGCAATAAAGTGTTATCTGTCTATCTATCTATCCTGCAATTTATGTTTTTTTTAATGAAATAAAACATTTTTAAGAAATACTTAAGAAACTTTTATTATTTAGACTGGTCACTATAAACCAGTAAAACTTACACATTTAGGTAGTAAACTTAACTTTGGTTTGGTTTAACACTTGAGATAGAGATAATTAATTTCAAATGTTTAGTTAGATTATAATTATAATGTAATCTTTAAATTAAATAATAGCAAAGGTAATTCTACTGATTAATTTATATTAATATATTATAATTATGTAAGGACGGATAATCAGCGGCTAAGTGGCTATCAGTCTTACCAGTTTTCATATATAGGCTCTACATATTAGTCTGTAGTTATTTATAAGTATATAAAACTATGTACTGGAAGTAGAATAAGTTAAATAAACTACACCTTTATCAATCCAACAAAATTTAATAAAATAATAATGTTTTCAATTTAAACTGACGGTACTCAGAAACATCTGTAGAGCAATCTAACAGCCGGACTGTCACCAAATTTGGGAGAGTGACTAAGGATGACATAGAAAGGAGATAGAATTTAGGTACTACTTTTTTTCTTCGCGGAAGATTCTGCGAAGAAAAAAAGTAGTACCTAAATTTGCCGGTAGAGGAGGATTTGGTGCTGTTGCAGCAAAAAAGCTACCAGCATTTCACTGAAGAAAGGGTCATCAGTCGCTTTTTTCCACTTGCATGGCCGCCTCGCTCCCCGGATCTAACCCCATGTTACTTTTTCCTGTGGGGTTACTTAAAGTTCAAGGTCTATCTTGGTAGTGTCCCAAACTTGATGACTTTGAAGGACAACATTTCTTGAACTGTGATGAACATTCCTGCAGACATGTTACGTTCGGCCATAGAGAACACGGTGTTCAGGATGCAATGAGTTGTCCAGCAGGACGATGATCACATTGAAGAAGGGAGAAGGTTATTTGCTGATTAATTAAACTTTTGTTATTACACTGAAACTGATGTCCGATTATTCATTTGTGTGTTTGTTAATTGCAGCTGGATTTTATGCAGATTCTTAGCTGTTTTGCTGCAACAGCGCCAAATCCACCCCTACCGGCAAATTTGGGTACTACTTTTTTCTTCGCAGAATCTCTTTCCCATGTCGTCCTTAATCACTCTCCCAAATTTGGCAACAGTCCGGCTGTTAGATTGCTCTACAGATGTCTCTGAGTACCGTCAGTTTAAAAAAAACACCCTGTATATAAGATCCAACGAAACCAGCATTGTCCGTTAATAACATTAATTAATGTAAAAGGATCTCCACATGGTAGACAATGAGTACGCATCTCTATGGTTTATACAACCAGTTGTCATGTGCACCTTGCAGATTTCCAATCTCTCAAGATGTTTGACCATTTGCCTATTCGTCGTCGTTTTTATAATTGCCGCTTGATCCTATTGGATGTTAACATCCTTCTATCTTTCATATGATGCCAGTGCAGTGTCGTCAAGGTTCTTACTGATTGTATATTTGTGCTCTTGAGCCTTTGTTTTAAACTGCAAATCGTTGCACCCACATAAAGAAGCTTGGAACTGAAACGTTGGTTGTGTAAAGGCACTGAATATATACCCATTGTTGAATTCTGATCCTCTTTCTTTTTATCGTTTCTCAAAAGTTTTAAAACAGTGGGATTACGTCGGTATACAATACGAAAATTATCAGACCTGGCAGTACATCTATGTATCTTGTTTAAAAAAAATGGGATGTAATTAAGCACTATTCACTATTCTTTTTATATCTATTCCAAACACATTTTACGTTCTATAGTTAATGTTGTATTTTTTTGTAACTGAGGAAGATCGTTAAAAGCGATTGAATACGTTATTATTTTATTAAATTTTGCTGGATTGATTAAAGTATAGTTTATTTATAAGTAATTTAATTATTAGTGTTAGTAAAGTAGTGAGTAAGTAATTAGTAGCAGTCTAGTAGTTAGCAAAGTGGCAACGCAACGACATAGACTTTCTAAATAATTACACAAAGTCTAATTGAGTATTTGCAAATCCGCAGCGCTGGATCCAGCTGGATTGCTGGATGAGGGATCCAGCAATTGCAATCCCTAGCTACGATATTGTACGAACTCCCATAACTACTATATCTAAGAGTTCTCATAAGTCTAGGTACTGGTGGTCAAGTATTTGGTTCTATCAATAGATAATCAAGTCAATAATTTTTTCTGATTGCTTCTTCTAAACTTTTCTGATTCAAAACTTCTGAGATGTTATCAAATGACAAAAAACTGATAGAACTCTAATGGTGGAATAAAACTGTTTATAGAATGCCATCCAAAAATTCTGATTCATTATAATTTCATGTTATCTTCTTTTTACAAAAAAACCATTAGTTTATCAATTCCTTTAACTTAAACTTAAACTTCTTCAATATTTCTATTAATATAACTACAAGTATGAATTTTGGGTAGATTTCATTCTACACCTAAATCATTTACACTTTTAGTTATCATCTATTACTATAAATAAATGTGTAAATATCATTTACACATTTAAATAAAAGTGTAAATATCATTTACACTTTTAGTTATCATCTATCTTACATATAAATACTTAATGTAAAAGTAACTAATTCCTATCCATTTTAATTCTAAAGAGTAGCTACCTTTCCAGTGTTGATTCAGAAGGTTTCTGACTTTGATACCAAGGAAGACAATGGTATTTATTATACAGTAAGAGATACTGGCTGGCAGATATGAGGATAGCCTCTTTTGTGCTGGCAAGTGCAAAGTTTGCCAGTTTGCAACTGTTAGGTGCAAGGATCTCCTCTTTTACACCTAACAAGTGCATGGATTTTTTCTCTCTTTCTAGTTCCACCTCAATTCTATCATGATATGACAAAGTCACACAATGTCTAGTTAACTTACCACTTACCGTATCCAAACATCCCCCACTACTCATTTTGTTCTGGCTTTTCCATATCATGATACCCAAGGAATAAACTGCATTTATGCAGTGTCACGTACAAATTATAGATATGGTTAGCAAAATATTGCAAATTGAGTCACCTGATCTTAAAATGTACTGTTAATTGTTACTTTAACTCAGTAGCCCATGATGAAAAAAAGCCCAGCATCAGAAGAGGCTAGATGATAAATTGGGTTCCAGAGGTTGTCTGTGTTATATCAAGTCACTGCTATACTGTCTTTATCATATATTTTTTTTATGTACTTTCAACTCAAAATTAGAATACTTTGATTTTCAACTTTATTATATTAATTTTATTATATTTTACTGTTAATATTATTCTATTTTACTGTCATTTTTACTCTTATTTTTTTAATATTTTATTTATCTATCTTTCTCAAAAATGTTATATCAGATTTCATTCTTTTTTAAAACATTTTATTACTACAATACTCTGTACTACAAATTACTATTATTTTTTTTATTTGTTTTCTAAATTTACCTAAAAATAGAATATTCTATTTATAGAAAATTTTTAATAGTTTACAGCAATTCAAAACTCTTATTTATTTGTTTATTTTACACAACAGGAAAAGCTATGTAGCAATACAAGTTCCTCTTAATACATATATAATAAAGGTTAAAAAATAAACAAAATAAAAAATAAATACAAATAATGAGAATAAATTAAAATAAACAAAACTCCAACTGTATTTCAAATATATAAACCAAAATCTGTCACCTTTTTTTGAAAATAATGCTAGGCAAATATTACCAATAAAGACAATAAAAAAACAATTGTAGTCTTCTTATCTATTTGTCACAATTACAAAAATACAATTAAAAACGCAGCAGAGTCTACTTTTTACTGTTGCCATTTCTCCACCAAAAACTGTAAAAATTGCCTTGTCCATCCAAATATTTTTCATTTTTGTAATTTTTTTTAAAAAGAATTCTTGCAAGTATCTGACATTGAAATAACTGAAAGCAATTTTTTAAATTTTTTGGCAAAGAGCCATCAACTCCACTATGTTTTAACTGTGTCCCTGAGGTTGTGAAGGATGTATAAAAAGATTACAAATGAAGACAACAGCATAAGAACTGTAAAACTATGAATAATAATGCTCGATTTCAATAAATTATCTACAATATAACTTGAACTAAAACTAGACAATGCACTTCAAACTAATCATTTAAAAATAATTCAACTTTCAAACTGATAATAAAAAAAATCTATATTTAAAAATCATACAATTCTGAATAAAAAATGAATATTTTCTTAAGAATTCTTAGTTAAAAAAATTATTTTACAATTAAGCTTAGGAATTTTAATGGTAAATTATGGTATTAAATTTTAATTGATAATATAAAATGGTATTAAATTTTAAGAGTAAATTATGTATGAAATAAACAGCAAAGAAGCATCTAATAAGCATAATTAAGAAGAAATAAAATGAGCTTGAGAGAAATCTAATTAAAGAAGTGCAAAAAATGTTTTCTTAGGCTTTAATGATAAATTAATTTTAAGTTGTTTTAGGTTTCTACTTTTTGATAGATAATGCTATCAATAAATATAAAATATCAATAATTTAATCATTATAGATAAAACATCTGATAGGTTTATGAATATGGAATAATACTTTTTAAAATCTAAAGAATCAATACACCAACCAAAGCCGAATTAACGGGCTAAATATGGCAATAATAATAATAATAATTTATAAGATAATTTGGTACTAAAGCTAGGTGTTAGGCACCATCTTTTGCTAAATTGCTTAATAATAATCTTATAAATTATTACTATTATTATTGCCATTTCTAGCCCGATAATTCAGCTTTGGTTGGGGTATTGCTTTAATGTATATCGGGTTAGCTGATGAAGTTTGTTTATATCTAAAGAATCTATTATTTCAACAATTCAAACTGGTATATGCAGTGGTGATATTCAAAATATTTAACAAGGGGTTCGCTAGCAGAAAATTTTTCCCTGACAATCACCGACAAACGAAATGGAAGTTTTGGCTAGAAATAAATACAATACCTTTTCTTGCAACCATATATCTAACAATCGGTGGCGTATTTAGAACGTAACAAGCCATGGGAGAAGGCCAGGTAACAATAGTATTTTAGAGCTGTCAACCTTTTTTTTTTCTTTCAGGGCAGAGTATATTGTTATTATGAGTATATTGTATATTGTATATTGTATTCAGGGCAGAGTTGCGGTAAACATATTGCCATATGTTTACCACAATATGGCGCTTCTAGAAATAGGCACGTGTCATCATCTCTCGAGATACTTTATACTTTTTCTTTCACTGTCCATAGCCGGACACGTGTTCCACAGCCATCTTGTATTGTCTCGCACACGTGGCATTCTGGGATCTCTCTTATGACTGGATCTACTTTCAAGAACACTCTTGAATCGATCGCGATTAAACCTCGATTGAAACGGTCGAGAGAGATCGCACCAAGACGTACTCCCTGACCTTGCTCACAATCTAGATTGAAATGCTCGGTGCAAACGGGGTATAAGGCCCTAGTTTAGTAGTATTACAGAGTATAATACGCATATTTTAATATATTTTTTTAAAAAAAACAAACCCACTGAGAAATGTTCCGTGTGTTTAACAAGGTTCGGGAAACTGAAAATTTTAACAACGGGTTCGGGCAAACCCGCTCGGAAAACTGAAAATTTTAACAACGGGTTCGGGCGAACCCGCTCGAGAAAACTGAAAATTTTAACAACGGGTTCGGCCGAACCTGTGCGAACCCGCCAAATATCACCACTGGGTATATGTAAATAAACACTACACACAAAACCAATGTCCAGCAAGAAACTACAAAATCTTCATAAAAGTAAATATTTTCACCTGTGTTGAACAGTTGTCATCTGGCTAAAAATGCTACTCTTTTAACAGAATCAATCTGATGATATAATATGCCCTATAGAAAGTTTACCTTAATGTTGAAGACAATAGTGACAAAATTTAGATCTAGTGTTTCTAAAAGGATAGTATATATAGAGGTAGGAAGTAGAAATAAAACCATTAAAATATTTACACTGTAAGGATTTGTTATAAATATTCTGAGCATGTAATGAATGTAAAAAATTACTGAAGGTTGATATGCAGTGGGAATTAAATTACTTCTTGTCAGATGCACAGATTATCAGTTATTAAATTTAGTTATTGTATTTAGATATTACACATAATTTATTTATATACATTTATATGTATATTAATAAATTTTTTAACATTATTGATAAGTTAACAATTGTAAACAGATTATAGCTTACAGAGCCATATAAGCAAGTTATAGACTACTTTCAATTTGCTTAATGAAAAGTTAGGAAAATTATGAAACAAACAAAAGAAATGAAAATATACTTGTAGAAACCACTAGTTATATTTTTTGCAGAAACATTTTTAGACCTTTCAATTCAACAGTAACATGTTCCAAAAGAACAACTTCCAAATGAAAATGATTAACTGATTTGTTTTGAATAATAATCTATTAGCATGTAGTTGTTATTTAATCAGGAAGTTCATAAATGTTCCTGTTAAAATAAAATAAATAACTTTGTTCTTAATTTTATTTTTTTAAATATTTTTGTTTATACTGTCATAATATAATCTAAATCATTTATAAACTTTCAGAACAAAACAAAAAGTAAGTATCATAACAGCTCTATGAACAAAAAATCTTGAATAATTTAGAAAAATATAAATGGAAAATTTAACTAATAATTAAAGTCAATTCTAAGTCAGTATTATTATTTACAAACTTAGTTTTTAATTTTCTATATTATTAGTGGCCTTACACTTAATACAATAAAACTGTGAAAGATATATCCAATGACCTGATTGGAATATTTCTCTTTAAGTCAATTAATATCCTTATACACTGGTGTGCAAAATTAAGCAACAATTGCTTTTTGCCATAACTCTGCAAGAAACACCTGGGAGACATGAAATTCAGAATATAGAGACAGTATTTTGTACTTAAAGGATGAAGAAAGCATACTAGCACAAAAATGAATATATGCATACAGTATGGAACTAAAGCCTCCTTTTTATTGTAATCTTGCACTGCACGCACTTAGTGCATACATTCTACATGCCCTCATGTCACCTGTGATGTCTTCTTCCTGAATACGAATCACCTTTCTACTGAGTTGGGTGTTTATTGTACTGATCACACCAAGCCCTTTTCTACAATTTCATGGCTGTCTGCTTAAAAATTACATTGTTGCTTAAGTTTTGCACACTAGTGTATATAGTAGTTTTGATTAAATAAAATGATATAAAAATTGTTAGTATTAACATAAAAATACTTCTAAAAGATCCAGGAAAAAAAAATCTTTCTTTACAATATGGAAATTTAGCCAAAGTCACAGAACTTATACTCAATTTACATAGCTGTAGGTGGGGAAGTAGCCTATAAGAAAAGGTCAACTTTGCCAATGTGAATCATGATTCCTGTGATTGTGATAAAAACCATTATAAAAAAGCATGATTATAGCACAACTATGAGGTATTACGTTATAAATTAGTTTGATATCATTTGTACATGCCAAAAATTTACAAAGATAAAAATGTAGAAAAAATAATTTAAATTCCATAGGTTAAATTTCATTTAACCCTTGAAGGAAAAATTATCATTTATTGAAATAACACAACCCTATAAATCAATAAATGTCATAGATTAATTTCCATGTACTGAAATTATCAGCAGCATCCTAAAAGTTAATAGATTTATATATTCTGGCTAATTTGTATATCTCCAGTACCACCACATTCATTAAGAAAAAAACTAAAGTGTCTTTCAGCATTAAAGTTGTTTAGTTTAAAAAGTTTTTAATTACAAACATGTACTTTTGGCATTTCAAAATGTCATTTTCAAGTTGAACATATATAACATTCAAATTACAGTTATTAAAAAAATACATTAAAAGACTCCAAATGTGCAGTTTAAATCTTAGCATGTAGTTTTTACAGAAAATTGAACAGACAGAAGATAAATGTTATAATTTTAACTTAGATGTATTTTAACATATCTATCTTAAAATAAAATGTGTAAATATTCAATTATTTTAAAATAAAATAAATTTAAATATGTAAATGAACATAGTAACCGTTATCTCATTTCAGCATTAGAACATTTTTGAAACTAGATGTCACTAGTTGTTATAATTTTTATATTAAAACTAACTTCCATAGTATAATTTTTTTGTTTTTACATTTATTAATATATTTATTTTGTTTGTGCAAAATAAAAAAATAATTTTGGATGATACAATAGCCACGATTATTTTTTTCAAAAATGTATAATTTTCATTAAGCTTAACATCGAAAAAAATTCAACATGGCGTGACACGCAATGGAGAAAAACATCAACGTTGGATAGGTTAATAAATAATTTAGAATAGCCTGAAAGAAAAAAACAGTAAATATCAACTTTACAAAACCCAATGATTGCTGTAATTAATTGAGCTACTAATATGATTTAATTAATAGCCTAATTAATTACAGTAATCATTTGGCTTAATAAAAAATTATTCTGGAGTAGAACTCAAACCTTCAACCCCTGCTTACCTTGCCAGTTACACTACCCGAACATCTGTCCAATCCTTCCTTCCAGACATTTAATTTATATATAACCATCATCAGTTAACTTACAGCACCAACTGGAGATACCTTCAGTGCCCACATCCTATAATCACCTACTATGGCACTCAGACAGCCATCAATTAACTCTGACATGGTGTATATACACATATATAAGCCCGATATAGTAACATGTAATAATATTATATAGGAAATCCTTGTTAATTCAAATTTGGATAGTTCAAAATCCCATTAGTTCGTAACTATACTTTTGTTCCAGCCAGAGATATAGAGATTTACATGTTAAGAAATTCAGTTAGTTCAAAATACAGCTACTTTGAAATCTGAAGTGAAAATTCTGTATAAGCTGCAATATGTATATGCTAACTCATTCATTTAGATTGACCTCCATGCTATAAGAGAACAATAGACCAAAAATAACTCTTATCTGGTTAATATGGTTTTGCTTTTACAGTAACACATTTTTGGGTGTCACATTACACATGGACCTTTATTTATACCCTTTATTTCTCTTATCTCATAAAATACAGATGAGTTTTAGGATTGCAAGGCTGGCTACGAATAGCAGATTGTGATATTTGTAGGCTCTAGGCCACTAAATTTGGCCACTTTATAAATAATTGTGGTACATTTTGAAGAATTCTGCTTTACATTTTATAAAACCTATCTGGCAACATGTGAGGTTCTCACCGGACATGTGTTGTTTACCAGCAGTTTGTTTATATAATTACTGTTAATAACTAACAAAATAGCATTCTGTATACATAGCCATATTCCATTTCTTCAATAAATTACATCAATTACATGCCATTTGACATATTGTACAGAAATGTGTAAATCTTGGATAATTCGAAACTCAATAATTCAAATTCACCTGTATTTCGAATTAACAAGAATTTCCTGTATTAATATGCCAAATTTATTTGGCATATTAATACAGGAAATCCTATAGCTGTAATATCAGGTATCAGAATGTTTTTATATATATATGAATATTTATATGCACATATACTGAATGTATACACTTATGGATTCTGCAATACAAGATGCAGAACTATAAAATAGAATGCATCCTGATTTGAAGGAAATTTTCCACTTCTGATCTGATCTATAATATCTACCATAGTAATGGTTCTCAAAGTATACTCCATGGACTGTGGCAGTTCACAGATGTCTCAGTTATTTTTCTAAAATGCAATTCTAAATTGTTTAGATCAGTGATTCTCAAACTTTATGTTCACAGACCAGTATTTTTAAAAATTAAATAAAAATAATTATAGATTAAAAAGAAAGAAATATAAACCAGAAAAATGTAAATATTAATCACATTGGTAACTTTTGCTTCATTCCAGTATTATTTTAAAGATGACAAATGTTTTCAAACAGCTCAACTGCCCTGCTTCAGGTCAGTTTGTGTTCCAATTCGAATGCTTGTTCTATAATAGAATAACTGACAACTGACCTGAAGCAGGGCAGTCCAGCTGTTCGAAAACATTTGTCATCTTTAAAATAATACTGGAATAAAGCAAAGGTTACTGATGTGATTAATATAAAATGAAAATGAGAGTTCAAATGCATTTTATTTTTACTTTTAGACCTAATTAGTAATAAAAATACTATAACAAAGTTTGATTCTAATGATTTTGAAAAAATAGGTTTGTGGGTAGTTTTCAAGTAATCCCCAAACCTATTTACAGCATTAAGTTACCGAATATACAAAATTTTTTGGTATGCACCTAAAGATAACTATAGGATAAAGAAGTGGACAGGGACATGGATAATCTGTTGCATCCGTGAATCAGTTTAACCTATGACATAAAACTTTTAGAACCTTTGATCTATAGAATATCACAAAAATTAAATTCTATCTAATTCATCAAAACATTCCAGAAGCTGGAACTGTAAATAATAATTACCTTACGCTTCAAACACTTCTTTCAGCAGTTATCTTTTTATAGATTTGCCTCTTCAGGTATATGAACAATATAATATAAGCTTGATTGAGTTTAAGAAGTTCAAAGAAATTTAAATAGGCTAAGGAACAGTGCAAGATGGTTGAATTTCTACGCATTCAAAAAGTTTAAAGAGGGTGAAGACCAATAAAATTCAATTCAGGTTCTAAGCAGTGGTGATATTCGAAATATTTAACAAAGGGTTCACTAGCAGAAAATTTTTCTCTGACAATCACCAACAAACGAAATGGAAGTTTTGGCTAGAAATAAATACAATACCTTTTCTTGCGATATATCTAATAATCAGTGGCATATTTAAAACGTAACAAGCCCTGGGCGAAGACCAGGTAACAATAGTATATTAGTGCTGTTGACCTTTTTTTTTTAGGCAGAGAAATTTTTCACCCCAAATGGCACTGCTGATAATAGAAAGATGTCATCATCTCTTGAAATACAATATCCTTTTTATTTCGCTGTTTATAGCCCGACACGTGTTCCACAACCATCTTGTATTATCTTGCGCGGGTGGGATTGTGGGATCTCTCTTATGACTGGATCTAGTTTCAAGAACTCTCTTGAATCGATCGCGATTAAACCTCGTTTCGGTCGAGATTGAAACGGTCCAGAGAGATCGCACCAAGACATAGTCCCCGACCTTGCTCACAATCTAAATTGAAATGCTCGGTGCAAACGGGGTATAAGGCTCTAGTTTAGTAGTATTACAGAGTATAATACGTATATTTTAATATATTTTTTAAAAGAAACAAAACCACTGAGAAATGCTGTGTGTGTTTAACAAGGTTTGGAAAAACTGTAAATTTTAACAACGGGTTCGGCCGAACCTGTGTGAACCCACTGAATATCACCACTGATTCTAAGTACAGGTAGGCCTCCTACAATGCAGTAGATATGTTCCTTGAAAATACCACATTGTGGAAAATCGCATTATAGGAGACACCAACTTAATACAAAAACTGGGATTCAGTTCTAAAAAGAGAAAAACTGCCTTTCATGGTATAACATTTTCATCATTTTTAAATTTATGTACATAAAAAGCTTAAATAAAATTCATCATCATATAAAAACTAAAAAGATTATACAAAACAATCTTCACTAGTGACTACCGGTACATATAAGATCAAATACAGCCTCTTCAACCTTCAAAATTCCAGTACACAACAACGAAAGTTAACGAACTAATGTTTTTGATTCTCCACCGAGATCTTCGTCAGGTTCATTGACGCTTGCAAAAATTTGTTCAAGTCAAAATAAAAAAGAAACGTAATGTTATGCTCACAAGTTCAGTCCTCATCGTCACTTATTATAGTTGTTTGAGAATGTTTGACTGGCCTTATTTCAAGATCTGAGCTTGTTTCATCAAGTTCCACTGCACTTAGGTGATCCATTGCAATTTTTCTGTTATGTAAAAGATAATTCATTTCTAAATACCCTAAACTGCGTTGTAAAAGTACCGTGTTGTAAGAAAATTTCCACGTTTTTCCAACTGCATTGGAGCAAAAACGTGTTGTAAAGGTACCGCGTTGTAAGAGGCCTACCTGTATTCAAAAACCTTTCAAACAGTTTTAACTAAACAGTAAAATTGGATTGCACAAAAATGTGTAAAATTAATATAATACATTGCAGCTGCTCAATCATGGGTTTTTGGATCTAGAGATTAAATGTTCAGGTAATAATATCCAAACGAAAGTCTTATGTAAACCCACACATCAATTGGCATTTATATCATACATTTCGTGTTATCCCTAGAGGTATAAAACTGCAGTCTGCATTGCACTTATAAACAGGGCTTATAAATAATTTCTAAATTATTGTATGCTATAGAAGAAAAACAACAAACAGTAGATGGTGATAAAGTTTAAAAAAATGGGCAGACTAAAATTGTTTTAGATTTCAAACCTAAACTGCAAAACCTCTACTTTAAAATAGCCAAAGATATAAATTGCTAAATAGTCTATAATCATCATCCTACAATATTCAAGCTTTTAACTAGTAGTAAGGATATAATAAGCAAACAGAGCTCCTGAAGTATATAAAACTCCACCAACAGCTACTACAATTAACACCCAACTGGTCTATATCAGATCTGTGTAGATCTCTAACATCAAGAGAAAGAACACACTTATAACAGATATTGAGAAGAACTACACAACCACTTTTGCCCAATTAGCCAGTGAACCAGGTGTGTTACCAAGCTGGAATAAAGCTATGCTTTTAAAGATAATTTTTGATAGAGAGAAAAGACATTTGAAGCCATTGAAATTTACAAACAAAAGCATAATGGAGGGTGCATTAACAGTAAAGAGAAGTCAAGTCTTCTTAAAGCTTAGCAAGTATTGCTCAGCATATAGGTTATATAGGGGTGAATGAGTGATTATAGTGTAATATTAATATACTAGGATATTGCATAACTTTTGTTGTATCACAATAGAACTGAGACAGAACTGGAAAAAAACAGGTTTCTTTCCAGTTCTGTCTCAGTTCTATCGTGATACAACAAAAGTTATGCAATGCCCTAGTATCTCATCTCAGTGTCAATTGTGAACTGTTTACAATTGACACTAAGATGCATCCACAACACTTTCCTTACTTACTCCAGCATTATTTATTCTAAATTACAAATGATTTTGGTCAAATTTAGAAACCTTCCTCAAGTTAGGAAGGCCTCTAAATTATTTTTATAAAGGATTTTTTGAAAAAATATCTTTTATTTTATTACAGACTAAATAAATTTTTCTAGAATTTTGGTATCATCCTGAAATTAATCAATAGGACTTTAAAAAAGTGTGTTTAGTGAATCATTGAAGCAAGTGAAAATTTGGTATGATTCTATACATCCAAATTACTAGTATCAAGCTAGGCTTGTAAGTCATTGCTATTTGAACAAAAAAAAGGAAAACAAAAAGAAATAACTCTTAGCAAGATAATCTGCTCCAAAATTAATTCTATTTTTAGAGGTTTCAACTACTGTGAGGAGGAATTTCATAATCAGTGTATTACAGGTATACCTCACCTTACATTGGTAATTGGTTCCAGGAGAGGCGACCTAAATCGAATTTACTTGTCACTAGGCTAAACCAGAAATTACCATTCCCAGTTCTGTATTTTATTTATAAATGCATTTTTAATAATATATGGTTAATAAGAATCTATTTTAAATTTATAAACAAATTTTAGTTTTTAATATAGTACAGAAAAAAGTAATCTAAATTTACAAATACATGTACGTACAGTACATACTTGTAAACATACATGTTTACAATTTGGTTATGTTTACAGTATATTGCGGACTCTTTATTTGTGAATGTGGTTTCTCTAAGACATAAAATAAGATGATTTTTTAAGGTTAAATAACAAATACAGTTTTGAAAATTATTTTGCGATAGTAGAAAATAAACTAATTTATGTTAAATTTACCAATATCGAGTGGCGCTGACAACAATGCCAAATAGCAGATATTGGAACTACTGTGAAAAACACCAATAACGAGCACTTAAAGACCAATAAATAAGATGACAACACAGAAACACAGATGTTTTCATGTTTCATTCTCTAGGATTTATGATCATTACATTAACATTTACTGTAAATGTACAAATTTTAATATGATTTTATGTGCTTTTAATGCTTTTCTAGTGATATTACGACTTCAATATTTGTGGTGGACGGATGTAAAGTTGAATAAAATGACTTGAACTTGATTTTTATTTTTTCACATACCTTTTTGACAAACGATGTATAATCGACAACGACATAACTTGAAATATACCTGTATATGTATTTAATTAGTTTTGATAGGGCATCAATCATATACCCTAACAATTTACTGTACATTTAGTGAACAATAGTGTTTTAGAAAAAATCTTACATTACAAACATTTTAAATTCACAATTATAAAGAGGAAAACATCAATTTTAAATATTGTTTTAAGAAACTATTATATTCTTACAAGTCATTCAAACAATTACAGGAGACAAATCTTAAAAATCATATTTTTGAAGGATCACTGGTCACTAATCATTATTTGAGTCCCCTTTTTTATTATTGTTTTGGATAGACACAGCTTAGACAGATACAAAATTTTTTAATAAAACTGTGAAAAAGTTTGAATAGTTTTTTTAATTCAATTAGCAATTGCTTGCACACTTTATTGATGTATTAAAATATTTGGAAAAATTGTAAAACTTTAATTTAGTACATTCAGAAATAATCAAATTACAGAATCAAATAGTAATAGAGTTTGATAGCATTGAGAGAATATGTATTATGGTGAGTAAATTATTATTATTAAATTTAACAATGTTCAAATGCCTAATTTGATACTTATCTTCAACTAATGAATGAAATAATTATTGATTAATTATAATCAAATACAGATAACCCCTGTATAACACGGCACTTCTATATCATGGATTCACTCTAACACGGTTTGAGAATTGAGAACATCCCCGTATAACATGGGTTCACTCTAACACGGTTAGGGAATAAGGTAAAACACTCGTACTGTACAACATGAAATGTAATAAAAACTGTTACCAGTTGATGATGTTCATGCTGAGATCATCATATAGGATGAATAATCCTCTGGTAAAATATTTATTTAAATAATAAATAAGTATTTTACCCATGAAAAAAATCTACTATATAAAGCTCAAAAATCAGATTCTATCAATGTATGCCAAAAATGGTCACTAGGGTGCCCCTGGCTACTACTTAAATTAATTTAAAATAACAATATAAATTATTTTATATTTTTACAGTATAATATTCAGTACATTATTATTTTTATTTGTAATTTTGTATGCTCCGATGCCTGCCTGCATCCGGCCTTTCGACTTTTGAATAATAAATCCGATTTAAAGAAGGATTTAACAGCGTGTTTTTTTTAATTTTTGGAACCTAACCCCCCCTTTTTGCACTAGTTCTTTGTTTCGTATAACACGGATTCGCATAACACGGCAAGTTTTTGGAATGTAACTTCCGTGTTATACGGGGGTTACCTGTATTCAACTCGCATGTAGCAATATTTAACAGAACCTAAAAAAGTTTTGTTAAAAAAAAATGTTACCTACCCAGCAGTAAGAAAAAAAAAGACTTTTTTATCCGAAGCATAGTTCTGCTTTTTTACAGACTTATCATACATGAGACATTGGATATGACAGGAATAAAATTAGACTTTATTGGAGTAAGTGTTATGAAAATGCATTTCAGATGTCATACTCCTCATCAGTTCATATTTCTTAGGTTTCCTAATATTATAAGTATGCTAGGTTACAATATTACAAAGGAATTGTTTTTACAAAATAATACAACATAATTATTGTTTACATTTACCTGTATTTTGTAGACATTTTTAGTTGTACTATTTCTAACATTTATTTTTTACAAACAAATCCTTTGTAATATTGTAAATTAGAATACTTATAATAATAAAAAACCTAAGAGATACAAACTGACGAGGGGTATGACACCCAAAATGCATTTTCGCAACACTTATTCCAATAAAGCCTAATTTTATTCCCGTTGTCTCCAACATGTCATGTATGATAAGCCCATAAAAAAGTGATGCTGTGCTTCAGACTTTTCATAGGTCACATTTCTTTATGCAGCATTGCTCAATCACTACACAGCAAAGCATTTGTAAATGAAGAACTATAATGTAACAAACCATTTCTAAATGTTTGCTGCAAGGGATAGCTGCAGCAAAGATAAAGCAGTTTTTATGTCCTCTATGTGTGTAAAGCAAAATGAATGCTTGTGTGTATAATACGATACTATGCTGTAAAATAAAAAAGTCAAAGTGACTGTTGCTAAAAAATATTATGAAAAGATTAAGGATTAAATTCTATAAAATGACACTGAAAGTTAGCTAAAGAATAAGAAAATACTATATTTTAAATATAAATGACACCCGAAATGCATTTTGGAACATGACAGGAATAAAATTAGACTTTATTGGAGTAAGTGTTATGAAAATGCATTTCTGGTGTCATACTCCTCTCTAATCTATTATCTGTCTCCTATCTCTTTACTTTGCTTACATTTTTGGAAAGAAATGCTCAATTCTTTATATCTCTTTATTTAAATATTGTAGGTTTTTAACTAAAACACTATTTTTGGCTGTAACTAGAATTAAAGAATAGATTATGACATCCGTGTTTAGCTCAAGTGGAAAGCATTTCTAAACTATAACGCAGCGACATGTAGCGATAGCTGCTCAGAACATCATTTTTGCTACACTCTCACTACATAAAAACATGCAGTCATACTGATATTAAACAAAACAAGAAGCTAGATTATCAATCTTTTTACCTATTTCACAATTCAGAAAAAACACTAAATAACATAAATCTATAATTCATTCTTTCACACCTCAAAATTGGATAAAATAGTTTTCAGGCCAGTTTAAATTCAATCCCAATTTTATCTGACTGCTTTTTTAGTGTTTCTTCCGAATTTATGAAATTTTTATCTTTTATTGCCGTGATTTTGTTTTTCATCAATATACAATATACAATTGTAATTATATCGTCACCAAAAGAATTTTCAACATCTTTTGCTCATAGAGATGAACAAGAGAGAGCCTTAAACTAAAAGTCACTTCTGCTGTGGCCTCCTTCAGACTATTTTATCCAATTTTCTAAAACAGGAGAGAACAAATTATGAAGAAACTTGTGCTTTTTTAAGGTTTCTACTAAATTTTGGCATTTTTGCTACAATTATGATCCTTGTTTTATATTTTTTAGCAATATGCTTTTCTTCTATGTTCACATTTTAATAAAAATTAAGCAAATTTTTTTTTGTTTAAATGTACTGTACAACCAAATAGATTTTGCAACTAAACTGAATAATGAACAATAATCAAGTTTATGTCATTAAAAAGACAATAAAAATATCTTATAACAACAGATTAGCCCAGGAATTCCAAACTTTTTTGACTGTTGACCCATTGACTTATTAACCATCCTCTTTGATAAATAAATCTGGTGAGCCACTATTAATCCACACTCCATTTCCATTGAAAGATCTAGTGTGCAAATTTACATCATCCTGAATATCATATACATAACTCATTGGACTAATATTTTTTTAATGAGCTGTTTTCAATTGACCTCTGAAAGTTCTTTATAAGCACCTGAGAATCAATATAGACAATTTTGGAGATACCTGGAATAGCAAATTTTTACAAATGATATGACAAATACCATTTAATAGCCAAAATACCTTTTTTTTCCATCAAGAGCTGTTAAAAATGGAAAAGTTTTAGTACACTACTCAAACTAAACATGTATTATTTTCAAAATGTCAAGATGAACAAAATCCAGAACAGTTATAAGATGCGCAAATGCAAGAATGAATAAATCTGAAGTTTAAAATTCATAATAGAATCTCCATTATCCAAAAGCAAAGTGCAATCAGTAATAAAAAGAAGAAGGCCATTCAAGAAGTACCTGAAGAAGGCTATTCAAAATGGCCAAAAACATTTGTACTTGGTGATTAAAATGCTAGAAACGAAGTGTGAAAGGTTTTTTTGTCTTACTTATTTTAAGTAGTTCTAGCTTTGAGTGCAGAAAAGATAAAAAGGCAAGAGATTTTGACAGATCTAAGTAAACGATTCTCTTTAAAAAAATAATTTTAAGAATATTTTGGAAATGACAAAAAATATGAATGAAAAATATTTTATATTTATAACAAATTTAAATTTTTCAATTTTTATAAGACAAAGAACCTAGAAATCAATATAAAATTTTTAAAATACTTTAATATCAATTTTTTTATTAAAAGGTAGTAAAACAAAAAATGTTTACCACCAAAATCCAAGATAATTATCTAAATTTTTTAATTAATAAAACTAACTTATGTATAAAATGTGTCATTCAAGCTAAAATGTATATCTTTAAATATTTTAAATGAAACAGACGATAACGATAACAAATGAAATCTATTACAAACATACAGTTTGACAAAAACTTACCATTACTTGATTTTAAATCCCGATGTATGAGTGAAATAGGTGCTTCAGAATGTAAATAATTCATCCCGTGCGCTATCTGTATGGCCCAGTTGACAAGTATATCCGGTGGTATCTTCCTTCCGCTAAGAACTCTGTTAAGTGGGCCACCCCTGGCATATTCCATCACCAAACATAGATTCGGTTCTTGGAGACACACACCTTTCAGTGCCACGATATTGGGATGGTTTAAAAGCCAAAACAATTTGGCTTCCTGTCTGACGTTCTCCGTGGTCACGCTGATGTCCTCGTCGGGATCCTGTCGGGCCGCCTTCACTGCCACCTCCTGGTTTCTCCAGTAACCCCGGTACACCTTGCCAAAGCCTCCGACGCCAATCACCTCTTCCAGTTCCAATTCCGCAAATGCAATTTCGAATGGTCTGTCCTCGTCGCCGACAGGTTCCACCTTGTCCACGTCCTGCTGTGTGACAAAATTGCTGGGAAAGATACCGACCTTATCACCGATTTTACCCGTCCACCAGCCGTCGTCGCCCGAAATTTTCGCATCTTTTGACAAAACCTCCACCTGTTCTCCCCTTCGTAGAGACAACTCGTCTTCGCCTGTGGCTTCATAATCATAAATAGCCGTCCACCTGTCCTCACGACACCCGGACTGTACAGATTCCATGGAATAATCAATTAAAGCATTTCTGATGTCACTTCAGACTCCTAAAAGGTATCTTAATCCAAATAGGAGCATCTCCTAACCATCTCGGGGTTAGGCCTAACATCTCAACTACATCACCGCCCAATAAAACATAATATACAATTATTACCCCCTCTCATCGTGTTAGTTTATAACGTATTTTCAAAACGTAATCTTCTTTTCCGTACATTTTCCCATCTTTTACCTTTATTACTTCTTGGTTGAAATCAAATCTCAGACTCCTAAACAACGGAGGTCCGCCATCTTTGGTACTTTGACCTGCAGACGATCATTGGGTGTGACGTCAGGCCAATGGGTTGAAATATTTGCAGTTATTTGTCAAAATATTCATTTTTTTAAACCTTTTCGCTCTTGAAATTTTATTAATAATGTCTTCGAACATATTTTTGTCGCTATTTTTTCTTTCCGTCCACTATTAATTTTTCATTAAAAGTTCGTCTGATGGAGGTGCGTTAGATATTAATTCGTTTGATAAATAAAAAGTGGAATTTTAAAATTAAAAACAATGCTTTAATAAACTTTAAATGTTTTAAATCTATTTTCCGGCGTTATAACGCAACGAGAAAATAATTATAAATTTTTAAAAATTCGTCGGAATTTCACCGTTTAATAATTTTATAAATACGCACTTAAATTTTAAAAAATACTAATTAAAAAAACAAAAAAAGATTCTAATTCAGCATTTTAAATCTTTCAATTTTTTACCTTAAAGCTGCATTTTTGTGGCAACCGATAATTTTTGGCGCGAGTATAACTAATTAATTTTATTTTACTTATTTTATTTTCACATTATGATGAAATAATATAATGTTTAATCGAACGTAGCTTGTAATTAAAAATAATTTATTTTAATCGTCTCACGTATTAATTACCGATAGATGGTGTCACACGTCAAACGAGTAAATGACATGATGCCGAGAAGTTACGTGGTCGTGTACTTAATTTAAATGAGGAAAGATTTGTTATAACCGCGTTGGTGTAGCCGAAAGCATAAATTATGAATTTATAAGCGTGGGTTAAACTTATCGTAACCCTTAAAATATCATTTAATGTGTTATCACGCAAATTCTTTTAAAGTAAATCGATCTTATCGTTTATGCTATATAAATAGCCTACGTTACCTTTAAAGCTGTGTTAGGAAATAATATACTGAATATTTTATATTATATTTGGGGTTATTTTATATCGACGTTACGTACCACGCGAGAATGTTAAAGAATCATCAACCAGTTAATTTATATTGAACCAAGGGAAGGCAGAAGGTCATTTGTTCAGTAAGATTGCAGTTCTGAATGAGGAGTTTTGACCTTAAATTTTCGACCTCTCTAGACTAAAAAGGTCCCTTTTTTGAGGGTCTTCCAGATAGTTCGATTTGAGGGACTGTTTCGAATGTTTGCAGATTTCTTTGCTTTTTTCCTCCTAAGGGCACGGCTTACCACTGGTAAGGTTCCGACTGTTTTGTTTGAAGATGCAATTTTACCAAATAAATGAACTAAAGTTTACTTCTGCCAATAAGTGTTTCCTCAATTCATTATGAATTAACTGGTTGGACACCTTAACATCATCAAGTGGTATGTCCTATCAATATTAAATAACCCCAAAAATATAAAATAGTCAATATTTCATTTCTTAACACTGCTTTAAAAAAAATGTGATCTGCAGAGGGAAAGGTATTTAGAAGTTACTTTTAGAAGCAACTTCTGAATGCTTTTTCAATATATCTCGTCCGATTAGTAGTTACCTTTTTTAAACTAATTTTACATTTACCTAAGGATAATTGTAAATGGTACACTTTAACATAGCCTATATCTTAAAATAATACATTTGAAAGGTGATGCAAAAGGAACTGTTCGTAAATCATGCAATGTTAGATCAATATGCCTTTTATTCTTTGTAAAAACATAACATTATTACTTAAGTGAATTAGGAATTTGTTTTTAAAATATTTCAGAGAAATATTTATCATTTTCTGAATTGCATAATTTATGGATGATTTTTCAAATTTACGAGACAAGTTGTGCTGTTTCGAAAGACTACTTATTATTGACTAATAGTTTTTTTTCATTTCTTTCAAATTACTTAAATTTCTTAAGAATTACCTTGAAACTGAAAGTACAGTATGTTATCCTAACACCAAGTTCTGCAGCAATACTGATGTTAAAATGTTTTTATTCATTTGATAATGTAGGATCTACAGCATGACACTATCTAATTTGGGTTAAAGATAGGCAATTAAGTCACCATCTTGTATTAGATTTAATAATTAGAATTTAATTTAATATATTCTGAAAGAAAAAATCCTATATTATCAAAAGAATCCAGATTTTAAGTGTTTATATGAGTATCTTTCTTTAATATGTCATCAAATTAAGCATGAAACAATGTTTTGGAATATTATAGTCATGCATCAATTGCAGGTATTCTTTTCACCTTTGCTATGCTTTATTTTAGCTGTAGACCAACGTACAAAGTATTGCCATTGGATTCAGAATTTCATATACTTATGTAGAAGATTGTAGCACTAAAATGCATACAAAAGAAAAATTTTACTCAAAAGCTTTAATATAGAATTAACAATGAAATATTTTCTACTTAAAATTTAATTTTTTTTAATTACAAATATAAAATGCAACTTCATGTAATGCCAAAACCTGCAATTATACATATTAAATTGAAATTGTATAAAGTTAAACCATTTTCTAATGTTGGAGAAATTATGTACGAGATAGTACGAGATTATGAAAGAAATTTTATATTTAAATGTTTATAGAAATTTTGAACATTAATAATAATAATAATGGTTTATAAAATACCACTACTGTTTAAAATATATATCCAGCAAGGCAGGATTTCAACTACATATTTATTATGTGCACGGGGTGTGTCAGGAAGAAAGTAAATACTTTGGGAGATGATTCCTAACAGAAGCATAAAATGGTTTCTGAAAAAAATGAGGTCTCCAGACCTAACTCTGCCAGACTACAACAATGAGGCGTACCTAGAAAAGGTATACTCCCACGATCAACTTACATAGTATTGTATGGTAATAAATGTTGCCACAGTTATCGAAGAGGATAGTACTTTAAAGAAGTATACAAAGTCTACTATGGCATGCTCAAAATGTATTGATGCCAAAGATAGCAACTTGGAGCTCCTCGTCTGACATCACTGTTCCATCCCATCACAGATCACAGTCTGTTGCAAAAGATTAAGTCCAATAGTAGCTTCTATAACTAAATTAACAATTCACATGTCACCAAGTACGGTTCATACCACTGTATCTTTGTAACTTCCTGTAAGGTTGCTAGATTAGGTTCTGTAGTAATTTCAGTATTAGATTTAAGCATTATCTTCACTCTGACTAGCTTTTATGTGGCTGCACTACTTATTGATGTAAGCTACAACTCTGGTTTTCTTTTAGACCCACAGTCTCACAGCCTAAAAACTACAGGCCAATACTAAATACAAAGGGAGTAGTAACCTTACATACGTCACTCAGATGGATCCTTCCTTTCTCTTTCTATCTCCTCATCATTTCCTCTCCCCTCATTCTTCCCTTCTTCCTCTGGCTAAACACTTAACAAAAGACAACGGCCATACTCTATTTGTTATTTGTATCTTTGTTGTTATTAATAAATCATATGTTCACAAACTACTCCCTTACATTCACCTTTCCTCCTAATATAACATATAATTCTGCAAATAATTGCTATATATGGATACAATCAATTTCAGATAATATCCACTCACAGTATTTCACTTCTGAAGAGATTTAGATATTTTATTACAAGTAATTCTATGCTAGATATGGTTGTTTTCACCCAAGTTGCAAAAGATAGTATAGGCATTCACACTTAACATCAGATGCTGTGCCAGGATGTTTCAAAAGGCAAGATCAAGGAGTGATAAAGGAGTTTGCACAGACTAAGCAATTTATAGGAAGTTATATTTACATATTTGCTATGATTTAGTAAAGATTAAAGATGCACTTTAAGGTTACTTCATTTTAATTATCAAACAATAAACAGATACAAGACAAAATACCCTATCAAAATAACTGATTATGGTTCTTAAAAAGTCACACTTAAATGTACAGAATACAAAATAAAAGCAACTTACATAAATGTCTACTTATATATTTTACACTGATCTTCATATATTAATCTATGAAGTCCTTTGTGGGCAAATAATCCATTAAAACAGAAATCAACATAAAATTTTCAAAAATATATTGCTGTTAAATATTTTCAGAAACTCAAAATTTTGGTAGGGGAAAAATCGGCAGAAACTTGTAATAATTAGGTGCCATACTTACGTATGCAGTTTTTAACCACTTCCACCCTGTTGTGTACAATGAGTATACTTTTGGCAAACCCCTCTCCTTTAGTTACACACACAATAGTTCATAGACTCCAACATTGAACAGTCAAAAGAAAACATTCACAGAACTTTGGAAAAGGTATGTTGTATGCTACGGCACCAGCAGAGATTTAGGTTTTGTACTGTACATTAAAAATGTATGGTATGGATCCTAATTTTCTGCTGGAACTGTAGGAGAGACATGATTTGTAACTCCAACAATTCCTTTGAAAACAGACATCTTATACTCAAAAACTTCTTACAAGTTAGCAAATATATTTTATTATATTCTTGAAAGTAATCCAAGTAATATAAAACGTGTATGCATGGTAAGACACCTGTTATTTGTAATCAAACTCAAACTCAAAACTATAGTTTTCAAGTACAGTGTAACAAAATTATATTCAGTTTAACTTAAATGATATTTAAATTTGTGCATTATTTGTGTATAATTACTAAAGACAATAAAGAAATGTACTGTTTGAGTCAGAGGCAATTATTATATGGTGCTTTCTATTTCATCATTCATTGTAAAACTGATCTAAAATGTATGGAAAATATTTGAAGTCAAACATTTAAGGTCAAAGGATTCAAGGCATCCTTTAACCTTATAAAATAATAACTTGTGCAAATTTCCATATCAAATAATAGATACTATTTAATAAATTATTTCATTTGTTTATAAAATATAATAATACAAAATATTTCCATCAAATATATATACATGTACACAGTTAGTTAGATGGCTGAAGAACTGCGAGTAAAACCATAATCGAATGTACGGTCATCTGCATTTGATGTAGCTGAAGATAAAGGATTGGCAAGTTGATAATTCCTGTAAAAAATATATTATTAATAAATTAATAATATATTTTTATTACTAAAATTACTAAATTACTAGTACTAAAATTATTAATTTTCCTTAGATAAAAAAAAGGCAGGAAAAAATATAAACAATTAATTTTTATAGTAATCATTACCACTTTTCATACAGGATATTCCAGAGTCTAATTTCAATAATGTATGAGAAAACAAGATGTAGGTATCCTACAATATAACAACAGTTGGTAACCATTCATCTTAGTCAATACTGCATTTCAACAACAGAAATGATAGTGTAGAAATGTACAGGACACATTGAATTCTGTATGTGTCAATATACTGTAAACAGCTTTCAAAAATCCTTCAAACTAACAAAATTTATTATTTGGTTACTTGTGAAACTTTCAGGAAAATCGTGTGTTCTAGATTCTCTCAAATAATAGCTGCATTGCCTAGTAAAGCAGTTTTAATAGAGCAGTATAAGGAAACCAATAACAGTCTGTTTCAAATGAAATGAGCTAGGTCATCAATTTGCCTATCTGACTGTTTTAAAATTTACCAGAAAATATACCCAATGGCCAAGTTATTACATATATATATCTTTGTGCTAATGAAATCCTCAAATATTATTAACATACATGAAAAAAATTCAACTTTTACCAATCTACTAAAAATACATTTTATCAAGCATCAATTACTTCTTTGATGTTAAATTTTCTATATTAAATTCATATACATAGCCATTTTCTGTGGTGTTTGGTTCATTCCATGTCAGTAATGTTCTAAATAAATTTATACATATTTCTGAACTGTATTGATTATGTAAAGATTTAAGTTTTAATCAAGTTTGTATCTATCATTGAATCAAAAGAAAATCTGTAACAGAATTTGATTTCATAGAAAGTTTGCTTTGAAGACTTCCAATGTATGAAACCTTGGCTTAAAACTGCAAATAACTAACTGTTAAATTAAATAATTGACTAATTTATACATAAATAATGAATCACAAATTAACTTAATTTCTTTTAGTGCATTATAATTTGCAATAAATAATAACATAAATTTGATTGAATTTCTATTCTTAACAAAAGCATTTGGTTCAACTTTTATTTTGACTCGTAATGCCTAGACAGCATATATTAGTGTTACATGAAAATGAATATACTGTATTTATGCTAGCATACTATATCATATTCATCTTTTATCATCTTGCAACGGCTTCAAGATGATAAAAGCTGTAGACAGTGCACTGTTTATTAGAATAAACACAGTGTAAACATATATTATTCAGCTATGTTTTCATCTTAAAATACCAGAAATATCTACGTTTGTTCAACCGGACATTCTTCTGATCAATACACATTGTTTCATCAAATGAAAATTTCAACATTTTTAAGAGTATGTAAAAGATTATTTATAATTCCCAATACTTTTTTTTAATTTTTACACTCAACACCTGTAGTTAGTTTACTTTAACATTGTAAATATTTTTATGTATTTACTTTTTTATACTATTGTATAATAAATTACATTAAGTGTTGTGTCCATAAAATAAACAATTACTTGTTAACGTATATAATTAACATTATTATAATAGAAACGTAACTGTGTGATAATACAAACGTAATGTTGTGCCTCCAGGTCTAAGCGTGTCAACAGCTAATGCATGACTGGCCAAAGACAAAGAAACATGACAAAGGTCAGAGGTGCAGGGTCACCTAATTAGGTCAAGGGGCAATTTGGTATGGGTTACCCCAGGAAATTTGCATACATAACAATTCTCCCACATTCAATAAAATGTTTAAAATTTGTTTGTTTAAAGATTTAGGCATTGTACCAGTCTTCATATTTGCACTGATTGTCAAGGCTCCGATTCATTTGAGTTTGTCATCGTTCGGCTAGATTCTCCCTCCTCCTCCTCTGGGGGCTGTTTGAAAGTTGTTTTCATCATTGTCTCCTTTTTGTTGAGTAAAGTCGTTACAGTTCCTTCGTCATAGTTAATTGTGCTTGGGTGTGGACTAGCGCTAGCTAGGTATGAGTCTCTATTGTTTACTATGTCATTGCATCTGTCAACTTTCTTTTTGTTGAAGTCGAATCCTATCTGGATAGGATTTGTCTGTTTGTTAATTTCACATAGGCATGGTTGATCGTAATGCCTTTTTATTACGTATCCATTGTCAAGTTCAATTAAGTAATGTACACAACCTAGTCGTTCAGCAACAATACTGTATTCACAAGGACCGGAAGTTGTGTAATTTTGGGATTGTAAATGATCTCCCCCATGATAAAATTTGTAGAATTTCTGTTGTTTGGTTATGTTCCTTTGGAAAGCTTGTGCCTGGGGTTTGAGCAAATCTAATTTTGTTCTTATTGTATGTCCTAATCAGTTTTCTACTGGACTTTTCCCGTTAGATAAGGGAGTCGCTCTATACTGGAATAGTAGTTCATGGAGCTTCTGATATAGAATACCACTTTCATACTTCATACATTTGAGGTGTGTTTTTAAGATGTGGCAGTATCTTTCAGCCTGGCCATTTGCAGTTGGGTATCCTGGTGCTATTAAGTTTTGACGGATTCCATTTCTTGAACAAAACTCTTGAAATTCTTGTGACTTAAAAATACTTGCATCACCACTTACTAAAATCTCAGGTAGACCAAATCAATCAAAGACTTCACGTAGAAAATGGATTATGATGGATGTGTCTGGTGCTTTCTTTGTATAGAATATTCCCAGCCACTTTGATTTGGCATCGACAGCAATAAAGAAATAATGATTCATAAATGGTCCTGCATAATTGATGTGTATATTGATGTGTATACATTGCCAGTTTTTTGTAGGACGTTTCTCATTTGTGTATCGGGGCTTTTGTTGGGTTTTTCTTAATGTCACAGAACTCTTTGCAACTTTTAACCATATTCTCAATATCAGAGTCAATATTACGCCAGCAACAGTAATTTCAGGCTAGGACCTTCATTCGAACGATGCCTATGTGTGTAGACTCTTGCAGGACTGCTGGTTGTAAACTTCTTGGGACGATTATACAGTGTCCTTTAAACAGAATGCCATTGTGTGTGGATATTTCTGGGTCATACATATGGCCATTAACAATATTGTTTTTGATCTGTGATAGTTCCTTATCAATTGATGATTCTCTTTGAATTTCCTTGTCAGTGATAGTAGTATCATGTGTTCGTGTTGCATCGCACATTTGTGTTGTCAGTGATCGTGCGTCCTGGATGGCTTTTATTTTTGTTGACAAAATGTCGTTGATCTTAGATGTGTGGCTGAGTTCATTGATGTCAATCTTTAAACTCCAAATTCAATCTCTTCCTACTATTGCTTTTTTTTTTGGAAGAGAACAACATACAAGACAAGTCCTCTATATTGTAATTATCACTAATTTTAGTTATTACTTTCGCTACTCCTAGAGGTTTGAAAATATCTCCTGAGTAACTTCGAAAAGTCATTTCCATTTTTGCTATGGGTGCATTCAATTGTAAGTGATTGAATTCGTCGATACTGATTATGGTAACGCGACTGCCAGTGTCACATTCAAAACAGACTTTTGTACCATTAACATAGATTTCTGTGAGGATTCTGTCATCAGTTTCCGTTATATTAACAAATACATCTAGAATAATGTTTATATCAAAGTCAATTACGTGTTCATGATTAATATTGTGGATGTTATGATTCCTGCTGATTGCTGACGTTTGTTTCCTTAACCCTTCCCATGCTGAAAACCTTTAGCATTAAGTAAATAGGTGGAATTCGTTATGCGGCGCATTTTTGCGTTTTTGGGTAATTTTTTTGGCATCGACAGCAATAAAGAAATAATGATTCACAAATGGTCCTGCATAATTGATGTGTATATTGATGTGTATCCGATATCAATATACACATCGTGATATACACAAAAATCGCGATATACATAATCGCGATATTTTGCTTCAATATCGCGCTATATTCAATCTGTTTTTTGTGTTTGATTAAAAACATATTACAGTTTACGACTGTATAATTTTTAGTTTTATACATATTTAAAATAATATGAAGGTTACGAACAAAAAGAAAAAAAAATTAATTTACAGAGAATCGCTGAACTTTGTACATCTGTTAGATAGAAACATCTGTCCTCTATTAAACAAAACAAACTGCAGCTTTTTACCTAGAGTGGGGGAGAAGTTATTGCCATTATTCACACTATGTCTGTAATTACTTAGCTAGGAGAGTAGTCGATTGTTATCGTGAAGCGACACCGATTAGTCAGCTGTACGACTGTTTCAGTCGTAGAGCTTTGCTCTTACTTTTGTAAAATAATTAAATGTATTCAAAATATATATGAATTCATTTGACAAAAATTTTAAAGCCAAATTAACAGCGCGAACACCTTCCATAGACTTACTATAGGAAGGTGGAGTTTCCCGGGAATATTTATCGCTAGATAGTTTTAAAAACATATTTACTCGCCTAAATATTGTCGAATTAGCTAATTTAATGTCTAAGTGCATTAAATTAGTTAATTAGAATTAAAAGTCGATTTAAAAAGCGAATTTACAGTGATTGTTTACATTTTACTTCGAAGGTTGGAGGCGGGGCTTTTCGCGGCAATTTTTTCATTTCATAAGTCTGTGATTAGTTAAAGCAACGTCAACAAAGACAGAAGAGACTCAATAAAACTATAGAAGGAGTTTCCCTTTGATTGTTCTCAGCCAACTGTGTAGTTAACTGCGAAGATTTACTGTAGAATAGTAGGGGATGTATTTACCAAAATATTTATGGCCCAGGGTAGTAACAAAACGTTTATTGGCTTAAACAAAGTCAATCGACATACAGAAGAGCGAATCAAAGCTAAGATCTCTGGAAAACTCGAATATAGCGCAAATTAATCGAATTTTTTAATTGTTACCGATCGGTAAGTTTCGCATCACCGATAAACGAAGAAGTCACGTGATACACACCGATCGGTAGCTAACCGCATGGAAAGGGTTAAGGATGATATGCAAATTTTTCCTGTATGGCCTTTTTTATGACAATATTCACATTTCATTAGGTCTTTGACTCTACAGTTTATTGATTTATAGTTGTTTTTCCCACAATGTAAGCATAGTCCTTCTAAATGGAGTTCATCTAGGTTAACTGAATTTCCACTGTGACCTTCTATTCTGCTTCTGTTTCAATCTGATAATTGTGTTTGAGGATGTGAGCATCGTTTTATTTGAGTATTTTTGATAATTTTGTGAACAAGGTGGTTACTTTTATATACTTCGTCATTTTCAATTTTGGAAGCTTCTATGGCTAATGCAATTTCTAGTGTGTGTTCGGATGTTAGATCAGTTTGTTGTAGACTTTTCTCACAGATATCGGCATCTTGTAAACCATGTATGAATTGTACTCTTAACATTAGATCTATGACGGATTTTATACAGTCCACAATGTTACAACTAGACTTGAAATCTGCACTTTTTGAGAATTGTTTTAATGAACTTGCGTAATTTGAAATGGACTCGCCATTATGTTGTACTGTAAACAAAAATTTATGCTGTTCTGCTAAGATATTTTGTTTTGGTGTTAGGTGATTTTGTAACAACTTCATTGATTCAGCAAAGGTTCGCTTAGAGGGTATTTCTGGTGCCATTAGGTTGGTCAGTAGCTGATGTTTCAGTCCAAGACAATTGATTAATATCATTACCTTAACTTCAGTGATGGTGTCTGTTCTGGTTAGTCCTTTGATTTTGAAAAAGTTATCCAGTCATTGAGAATAGTTTTCAAGGGTCTTGGAAATTTTGTCGTAAGTTTCAAAGGTTAGGGCTTGCATTTGGAGAACTCGTTAAACTGATAGTTCCGGTTTTGTCTCCACCAACTGACATTTAGAGTTGAAATTAATTCTGTAAGTTCACTCATTTTTATATCTTTTTTGTCCTCATTGTCAATTTTATTCTTGTTGCCAATTCATTGCCAATTTTATCCTCGTTGCCAATTGTTGTGTCCGTAAAATAAACGATTACTTGTTAACGTATATAATTAACTTTACTATAATAGAAATGTAACAGTGTGATAATACACATGTAATGTTGTGCCTCCAGGTCTAAGTGTGTCAACAGCTAATGCATGACTGACTGAAGACAAATGAACACAACAAAGGTCAGAGGCATAGGGTCACCTAACTAGGTCAAGAGGCAATTTGGTGTGGGTTATCCCCTGGGGGTTTACATACATAACATTAAGAAAAATTCTTTTGCCTTGTTACTTTTGTTTATTTACCATAGACTTAACTGTCCTTTGGAAGACAGTCATTCCATATCTTTTCAGATATTATTTTTTGTATCTAATTTTTTGTAAAATAAATAAATACAGAATGACTACTCTTTTGATACATTTATAAATATAGCAAAATTTAATTTCAGCAAATATTAATATAGTAAAAATACAAACATCAATTAACCAATCTTTAAGATTAACGCCAAACAACTGCTGCATTATATCTGGCTATATTAATGTTACTATTAATTACTTAACTTTTAATTAATAGCGGTATTGATATACCCCAATATTGTCTGGCAATTGTTTGATGTTAATATAGTAAAAATATCATTCTAATAAAGTGTAAAATTCCAAAAGGGTTAATAATGCATGGAAACCCATGCATTATTAACTTGTTTCAATATAAGAAAAATATTAAAAATAAAAAGTTCTAATAAAAAGTTAAATAATTTCAAATTGACATTCTATATAATTGTTTTGTTTATTTTAAATAAAAATCCTATATTTACCATCTTGCAAAGACAATTTAAGAGATCCTGAAGGAGGTATATCATAGAATACCAAAAATGGAGCCAAATTGGGTAATAACTGAAAGCCATTCTTCCTGCCAGATAAATAAGCTAATATGTTCTCTTGTTGGCCTAAAAAAGTGAAAATTAAAGTTACTATTTGTGTCAAATCATTAATAAATATATTTAATTCAACTGTTATTGCTTACCTCTTGCCAATATACCAATCACTTTTTCCAGCTGGTTTTTAATGGCCAACGTAAAGTCTGAACCCAAGAGCGGCTGTTTATCGGTCGCTTCGGATCTCTGTTGATTGGCCAACATTAATTTCAACTGCCACAACTCTAACATATTTGATTCCTTTTTCATTTTTTCTGCCATCTAAAGTTTTAAATATTGGTTTAACCAAATAAGTTACAAATAACTATGAAAAAGAATCTGTTATTTCTTCTAACCTGACAAAGAGCAAGACAAGTAGGAAGTATTTCCATTTTTTCTTCCAAAGCACATTCATAAAGCAAAGAACTGAGCTTTTGTTGCCATTCAATTTCCTGTAATAATAGAAAGTAATTGAATAATATGTAAGATGACAAAATCTAGCACTAAAATATTGGAAATGATATTTGGTAGGCATTAGAATTTCCATATCTTATATGATGTTCTCCCCAAATTCTTTTGGTTGATTTTACCAACCATTTGACTAGTTAATCTAGTGAATTGGTATTTGAAAATAACTATTCTTGTAAATAGTACAGTTCCATTTCCATCAGAAATAGAAATAATCCAATAAAAAGAATAAAAGATATTTTAACTTCTGTTGTTATAAGCAAAAAGAAGAAGTTGACAGAATAAAAAATGAGAACAATCTTCTGTAGATTAATACAAAAGATAGAACAAAACAAAATGTCAATTGCTTGTAAGGAAACAAACATCAACACAGAAAGTTACAGTAAAAAGTTTTTTGATGCATATCAATATTTAACTTTCAAAAAGATGCACAAAACATTAGAAATTATATATATGTAACAGGCAAACACATTCAATCTGCCTTATGACCACCAGTACTTAAAATAGCAAAACTAATATAATAAATAAAAAAAAATTACTTCCAAATCCAAAAGTCAATTGCATCCACTAATGGCATGATACAATGTTAAATGGTTGTGTAATATACAATAAATATACTTTATATAACAATAGCGAGGTTGAGGCTGAAGTTTTAAATGTGAAAACGTGTATGTTGGATGTTCAGTGCCTCTTTCCTGTAAGCTTAGAAGTTTGACAATGGTGTTTAGAATGTCAAGCGTGATTCCACTGACTTTCCAAACACCATTGTCAAACTTCTAGGCTTACAGGAAAGAGGCGCTGAACATCCGACATACACGTTTTCATATTTAAAACTTTGGCCTCAACCTCGCTAATATCTGGTGTATTTGCTCTGCTTTGAAAACCTGAAAACAGAATTAAGTTTTTGCAGAGCTGCTCAGTCCAAATTTAATTTTATAAAAGTAAAGGGAATTAATAATAAATGAAGTAAAATAAAAATTATGAATATGAAACAAATTCTGTTCAAAGATAATGTCGATACCTCTATGCTTTTTGGTTTCTTTGAAAGTGGTTGATCACCTGAATTTCACAAATCTTTGTTAATAAAAATATAAATTAGTTAAAACATTGGTTTGGAGTTCAAGACACCTAAACACCATTGCTGTACGATATTATAGTATGTATACAATGGTAGCCAATTATAATATGAGTCTTCCAAAAAGAAAATTACAATAATTTAAAATGGTAGCAATGTTAATTATTCCTGAGTAGTATGCAACTTACACCAGTCAATAGAGTAGCTGTCCATCTGCATTCAAATGTCATATTTTCTAGTGCTTCTAGGAAAAGCCATAATCAAAAATGGCAACTCTGCATCAGTGTGCACTTTGTATTCTGCAGTTCACAAAGTCAGAATCATTTATAATTGAGTAATGCAAGTTTTGCAAACAATTTCAAAGCAATCCACCATGTAAGACAAACATTCATTGACAATTCCAAATGACGACCAGAAACTATTGAAAATCAGGAAATCATTGCTTAATTTAATCCTTTCCAGGTGGTTAGACACTGTTAGGTGTATATCATGTGACATTTTTGTTAATTGGTAATACAAAATACACCATTCGGCATAAATTAAAAAATTAATCAAAAAATTCGATTAATTTGCGTTATATTAGAGTTTTCTACGATCTTAGCTTTGATTTGCTCTTCTGTAGGTCAATTGACTTTATTTAAGCCAATAAGTGTTTTGTTACCACCCTGGGCCATAAATATTTCAGTAAATACATCCCCCTACCATTCTACAGTAAATCTTCGCAGTTAACTACACAGTTGGCTGAAAACAATCAAAAGGAAACTCCTTCTAAGGTTTTATTGGGTATCTTCTGTCTTTGTTGATATTACTTTAACTAATCACAGACTTGTGAAAAGAAAAAATTGCTGCAAAAAGCCCCCACTTCCAACCATCAAAGTAAAATGTAAACAATTACAATAAATTTGCTTTTAGCTCTAATTAACTAATTTAATGTACTTAGGCATTAAATTAGCTAATTTGACAATATTTAGGCAAGTAAATATGTTTTCAAAAGTATCTAGCAATAAATAATCCCGGAAAACTCCACCTCCCTATAGTAAGTCTATGGAAGATCTTGCTGTTAATTGGCTTTAAAATTTTTGTTTCTATGCCTATTATGCTCTAGTTGGTAATTTATATTATAACTGAATCAACTTCAATGAATGAGAGTTTTTTCAGAACCATCTGGTCAGGATTTTCCCACGAAGAACCAATCCATGTCATTAGAGTCAGAAATAACGTAACAAACGTTAACAAATAGCTATATTCTTTATTTTAGAGTGTAATTCTACTAGTTTTTATGTTATTTTGACAAGAAGATTCCTTATGAAAAGTTTTCAGCAGAAAAATTTACCAGGAAACTCATTACTTCCGAATATTGCGTAATTGCAGGAAAAAATTAACTAATCGCTTATTATAGTGTATTATTGTATAAAGCATTGAAAAAAATATATGAAAAGAGTCAAATATTCACTATTTGAAGCAGAAATATATGTTGATAAACTTTGATGTGTAGCTTCACAATAACAATCAACTCATCTCCTCTCCCCACTAAGTAATTAGAGATGTAGTGTAAATAATGGCAATAACTTCTCCCCCGCTCTAGCTAGAGAGCTGCAGTTTGTTTTGTTTAAAAGAAGATAGATGTGTCTAACTAACAGATGTACAAAGTTCAGCAAATCTCTGTAAATTAATTTTTTTTTCTTTTTTTCATAAACTTCAAATTTTATTATTATTTTAAATGTGTATTAAACTAAAAATTATGCAATCATAAACTGTAATATGTTTTTAATCAAACACAAAAGAACATATTAAATATAGTGCGATATTGAAGCAAAATATCATGATTTAAAAAATTACTCAAAAAATGCACCACATAACAAATTCCACTTAAGGCAAAACATGAAGATCTTAATCACATGCCAATAGAGTAAATTCAACAACAAAAAAGTGAACATTTCCCACAGACTAGTTCAACAGTCACAAAACAAGCTATAAAATACCATGAGGAACTAAATATTGAAGGCGAGTGTGAATACTCAGAAGGCTGACTGCAGGAATTTAAGAAGAGTAATGGTATAAAATACTTGAAAATCTGATTATGATGTAGATGAGCATTACATTGACGAATTTACCAAAATGGTATTGGATGAAAACCTTAGTCTGGAGCACATTTACAACAATGATGAAATAGCTCTCTACTGATGCTACATCTCTAGAAAAACATTAACAAAGGCTGATGAAAGGACAGTGAGTTTCAAGGACACTAAGGAAGACCATTGGGTGTGCAAATGCTGCCGGCACACACAATAGCTAACATCCAAGATGTTTTAAAAGGCATAAAAAATTTACCTGTGCATTGTTATGCAAAGAATAAAGCATGGTAACAGAAATGTTTAATATGGTTCAATAACCACTTCATACCAGCTGCACAAGCTTATTTATTGTAGGGAAGCTAAACTGGAAGAAAATTGTTTAGAAGCAACAAAATCTTGGAACTGTTCCATGCATCCCCCTGATGAATGTCTTGTTAAAATAATGTTTGTCATTTATCATTTTAATATGACCTCTTTAATACAACCTTGTGATCAAGCAATTTTACACTCATTGAAGATAAAGTATAAAGACTTTTTCTGAACTGCATGCTTGATGCAGTCAATGGAGGCATAGCTATCCAAGATTTCCTGAAAGAATTCACTCTTAAGGATATCATTTATGCACTTGTTAATGCCTGGAAAAATGTAACTCAATCAACATTAAAAAATGCTTAGCACAAACTTTGGCCTATAACGATGTTGAATGAAAATAAGCCTGCAGCCAAAGAATTTGAAGGATTTAGTGTCACCAACAAGAAGAAAATAATATCAAACGTTATTGCTTACTCCAAAGGCTTCCATACCTTAGAGGTAGCTCACATCAAAGAAGTGATGAACATTGACAATGATGCACTCCTTGAGTGATAGAGAAATTGATGAAATTGTGCTAAATGATGATAAACATGAGGATGGTACTGATAAAAAAGACATTATGAACACAGGTAAAAAAAAATCGCTCATAGATGATATGGTGAAAACATGTGATTTAATTGGTGGCATGGAAGAATATGCATTTATCAGTGAGCAGTTTATTATGGCGGTTTATTCAATTAAATAGAGACTGCTTAGACAAATTTCTTACAGTGTCATTTGTTTCATTAACAGAAGTCTAGAAAAAGGTAATCTCTCGTAGTGCTGTCAAAATTGAGAATCCTGTTTCTGGCCATTATCAGATGTCCATCTCCAACCTGAAGGCGATGGTCACCATAACAATAACAACACTGATGGACCCATTTCTCCAGGATCCTCAAACAATGTGCTTTTACTGCAGGTACAGTAAAAACTAAACATCTGAAAAATTTCAGATGTTTAGTTTTTAGTTTAGTTTGAGCCAGTTATGTTTGAAGTTTTACTGTAGGCTTTGCTTAAAAAAAAGGTATGCTAGTAATTATACAGCTCATCTTTATTCCATTTCATTTACCACATTCTCACTTTTTTTAGCATCTTGTCAACATGATGTGAGAATCCCATAGAATGTATTATTATTATTTATAGTTTTCATTTGCACCATTTACTGTGAATATTTATAAGGTTCACTGCAGAGACCTTTCTAGTTGAAGTGTATGTGTTTTACATAAATCTGAAATCAGCAAAATTTTTAAATCAAATATATCTTAACTGTAAATTGTATGTTATACTTGTACAGTACATATATGGTTATGAATGTATGGTTAAGAAATTTTGGAAAAAATCAAATATTCAGACTTACAGTATGCATCATATCAAAACTGAAATAATAGCTAGTATGATTAATAGTAACAGTACAACCAATTTCCACCATGCTTCAACATAAATTTGAATTACATAGTTATATTTTTATTTTGTTACTACAGTAAAACCCTGCTTAATGCGGGGGATGCATTCCTAGACGACAAAGAGCTAAACAAACAGTGTTAAACGAGGTCATTTTAACATACAGTAAATAGGGATAGGGGAGCATGCAACCAAAAACAAATTTTACTTTAATTTTAAGTTATTTTTATATTAATTTGTATAAAATATATGTTAAACAACACATAAACATATGCTTACAGAAATGTAAAGCTCATTTTTTGTGAAGAAGGTTCTGGCTTTTCTTGTTTTTTTTGCGATAAAGTCATGTAGTTTCATTTGTCGCATTTTTCTTTCCTTAAGCAAATGCCAATAGCAGAAGATCACATCCAAAGCACTTTGTTTTGCTTTTGCACTCCTTTCAAAATCTGGATTGTTTGCTACAATTTGGATCAACAATTTCAGTTATCGTTACCAAACTTTTACTAAAGAAAACTGTAGAGAAATTCTTTGTTTTCAGAATCACTATTTTCCAGTTCTACATGAATTCCTTGTTCTGCCAGTTCTTGAAGTTGTCGTTGGTAAGGCTCTCACCAGAAACCTGCAGTAACTCCTCAATATCTTGCTCATCTACATCTCCTATTCCTACTGTATCAAATAGGTTGAGTTTGATTAACCTAACAATAGTGATAGGCTCTTCTCATTGAGAATTCTTGAATACCTTCAACCATAACTTCTTCCACCCTTCATTCATGCAGTTATCAGTTAATTCTTGCCAAGTGAAGTCAATATTTCCTACAGCATCATGATGTTATATTTTTTCCAAAATTGCACCAAACAAACAAATTTAAAGAAAGTACACCTTTTTGCCACTTTCTTCCGATTGGTTCATGTTTGTAAATAATCATATTATATACAAATCAATGAAATGCCGCAATAATTTAAATCAGCATAAATTTTGAGCTTTTTTTAGTCTTCGAGCAGACCGCATTATATTGAATCAGAGTTAAGTGGGATTTTACTGTATTTATTATTTCAACAGATTTTAAAAACAGGAATTACTTTGATCTATGATTTCTTTTATGTATTAGAATAATAAACTTAACATACTATTACTATTATGTAGTCATTCCAGAAGAGAATCCCTAATGTGGTAACATTGACTGTACTGTATCAGCTGTACTGTTTTTGTTGACTGTTGATTAGTATTTCATGTGTTTTGTGTAATATCTAAGTTAATTTTATTATTTTACATTAACTTAATCTAATATGTTACAAAAAACATCATTATGGACTGTACAGCCAATTTAAATACTTTTAGTACAATGTCAGAATAAAATACTGTTTGACAATTTACAAATTTGAGGTTTAACTTGCACAAATGTTGTCGATGCCAACTTCATAACTGACAAGGATACATGGATACATATTTTTAATTCGAGTTGAGAGTTATTGCAACAAACAGTTATTTTTTATAAGAAATGAAGATCTAAAAACCAATGTGTCAAAATGATTTATCATCAAAACACAATATACTTGAATATACTGTGTTGGTAAATTTTCTTTAGATTTTTTTTTTTGTTATTTAAAAGTTAAAATAATTTTTTTCCCCATTTTAATTAAACACAAAATTTAAGTTGTATTTATTATATTGAAGATGAAATTATGTTTCAAACGAGTAAAAACAGTCAAAATATAGTAGTGACAAACTTTAACCTTACCTGTATAGTGTTTGCTACTGGTTTTAAAAATGAAGTAGCAAAACTGTACACTATTGGATCACAAGAGAATTTACTCACTGATTTTTTCTGTAAGAAAGAAGAAATTTAATATTTTTCACACAGTTAATAAAATCCAATGATACTACACTCTATATAAACAAATATACTATGCAATTCTTTAATCTGTAACAACTGAAATTTTAATCTAGAAAGAAATAATTATTTAATGTTGAAAATATTAATTTAAAGTCATTGTCAGATTCAAATTAACAAAAACAAAACAACAGAATACACAGTTAAATTTTTTATTTTTGCATAGTCTTTATCAATATTTGGAGATGTTAGAAATGCTTATTTTTGTTAATTAAATAAAATCAATTTTTTAATTTAAATCATAATGTGTGACTTGCAGAGTGTAATTGTGCATTTTATTTTTCCTTTTACTCCAATTGGAACATAATGTTAGCTGGTCAAAGTAATCAAAAACGTTACTTTCTAATAATTTCTTGCTAGAATTGAGCTCATTGTCTTTATCAGAATAGTTTTGTTTTAATCTATGTTTATAATAATTGTTTTTATGTAAATATATTACCTTTAATCAAGCATGAATTTAATTTTTAACATTTTTAATCTTTTAAACATTACTTTCAAGCATTATGAGAACATTTATTCTAACTCATGTCTTTTAAAGGTAGTTTTTAGTTATTAATCATCATTATTAATGTGCTTTAACATGCCAAGAATCTGACATTTTAAAAAGTGCCATTTTTAATTATAAACATGAAAATTGTCAAGTGACAAACTACTCCATTATATTACATAATTATATTTTTGGCTGATGACATTTTATTAGTGATACTATAAACAGCTTTGAAATTACAGTTGGATATATTTTAGTATGCAAAACTTAATTATAAGAATGCACCAAACTACAATAATTAGAAATTAGTCATTTCATCATATTTGTAGAAGAGTCTATAAAAATATATATATACCGTATTTTACGGACTATAAGATGCTATGGACTATAAGACGCACCTTAATTTTTAAACAATTTAAAAAAAAAAAAAAAGCTGTAAGACGCTATGGACTATAAGACGCACCTGAATTTTGGAGGCAATTTTTCGAAGAAAAAAGTGCATCTTATAGTCTGTAAAATATGGTATATATATATATATATATATAATTCAATGAAGCAGTGTATTAGTACATTAGTAAATTTTTTACATCAAATTAAAAATGATCTATTTGTAAGAAAAAATATTCAATATATTTTTTGTATGACAAGAAATTTCACCACTCTTTAGTGTGTCATCTACTACGTTAAAGTAATGATCTTATATTACACAATCTAATTAGTCAACTTAACATCAATAACTAATACAGCCAACTCGCAATAAATCAAATCTCTAACTTGAATTTCATTTTTATCCTGACATCACTCTCATAAACTTAATGCATTTTGTGTCAAAGTTGAAATGGTTTCAAAGGCTTCCCTAGCTCAAAATTTAAGATTCCAATAATTGCATCTACCTGTGCATGATTTCTGTTGCATTTTTAACAAGATAGACCACAGTAGCAGCAATCACATGCTGTAGTGATTTTCCATAATAGTTTTTTCTGGCATTTTCACCAAATTGATTTACTTAGCTGTGCTTCCTTGGTATCCTCATGCTACATGCTATCCATCCAACTGTGTAAGAATTTCAGTTAAAAAAACTTTTCCCACTTATCACAGTCTCGCAAAAACAGCAGGAAAAATCACCCACCACCTTTCACTTGTGATCACACAAAATATTTTATTATATATTCCGAAACAATGTCTTCTTTTCTTTGATTAATTTGTTATCACTACTAGGTGCTTATGCAGACACTTGGCAATTCTATCATCAACTTTTATTCGGGAATTTTTATTTGCCAAGATGTGTTTCAGGTTCAAACCCCTCTTCTGTCAGCATTACTTCCCAGGATAGCTTGTAATATGGTAACTGAAAATACATAGTGTTTTAATTCAATTTAAACCTTTTGTAAATAAAGGATATTTTATACGCCAAACATCTCGAATGTACCCCAAATTACCTATTCGATTTAAAGGGTTCTTAAATCCCTATCCTTACACTGAACATTTTTTAAAACACAATCTAGATGTCAGTCTATCATGCAACAACATGTAAATATAAATTTTCCATACTTCAGAAATTAATTTGTTATAACAAGTATAATGTACCATTCATTTTTCAATTATCTTGTAGGTTGTAGTCATAGGTACAGTACATATCCTATTACAATTACTTGTTCACTGTTAAAAGGTTATATTATAAGAATACCTTTACAATTGTATTTAACAATTAAAATTACCTTAAAAATTACCTTAGAAATTTTTAAGGTGATTTTAGGCAGAACCATGTGATGAGTGTTCAGATTCCTTTCACTAATAATATAAATATTTTGTTACTTGTAATATTTACATCTCACTAAAGGAAATCTGATGATAATTTTCATTACTTGAAATTTTGTTATCAAAAATTATTTGCTCTGTTTTTCACTAAATCAGATCAACTGTATAAAAATATTATTATTCAAGGACATATAATTAAACACTGTTTTTAATTTTTAATTTATTTTCAGTATTACAATGTAATATCTAGCCAATCCTAACTTTTAATTTGCTTTGAAAAATAAATCTGAATTAAGGTAATATTCTACACATGTGGTATTTTCTAAATTGCAAATGTCAAAGGTTTGCCATTTGCTAAATACACAATAGTGTGGATGGGAAGTTTTTGATAAATGTTCAGAATTTATAACATGTACAACAATCGAATTCAATTTGTACTGCCAGATAATCTGCTGGATTATTTACCAGATAACTTAATCATTAGATATAAAGTAATTCGACTAGAGGTAGGCAGTTAGGCTACCATCTCACGATAAATTTAATAATTAGAAATAAATTAATGTTTAGGAACTTTTTGGAAGAGAAGAAAAGCCTGGAGTGAGTTTTTTCACTCAAATAAACATTTGTCCAGGCCTTGAGCAGGAAATAGATGCACATTTGTACACAAGAGTTTGTTACTTGACAAACAGTTTAGCAAATAGTTCACATCCACATGCAAACATTTGTCACTTGACAAACAGAACATATGTAGCATTACTTTTAGTATAATATATACTTTTTAGCTTTTCAAAAACAATTTAAAAAAATTGTTCCTACCTTAGATACCCATTCCTTCACATTATCTTTAGCTAAAGTTTTTGTCAGTAAGTTATGAAGACCCTAAATAAAAATATTAAATATGTATTAATCATCATAAATATTAATAAAATTAAATAATAATATAAATCATCACCGAATACCTTTGGATCGCTAGTGTATGGCAGATATCCAGCTTTCTGTTTTAGGTATAAATTTCCATTATTTTCTAGTAAATGTCTGCAATATTTTTTAAAATGATTGTCAATTATAGAAAATGAAATTATTTGTATTTCTGACTTAAAAATTTTCCATCTTCAGAAATTAGTATAAAAATCCATTCCTCAAACAGATGTCTCAAAAGTCTGAATCCATAAATGTTTATTCTTATATAAAAATTAAAATATATCTTTTTTATTATAAAAATTAAAATATATCTTTTTTTTATTATAAAAATTAAATAAATTATTTAAAACAATAGAGTCAGAATTTTTCAACCTTTCTTAATTCTACTAACAGAAAATAAACAACAATTTAAATTTTCCTTCTTTTCTAACGAAAAGTTTCTCAACTCTAAACCATTTACTAAAAAGGAAATAGAATTAGAATTAAAAGGTTAAAAAACCAAACCGGATTTTTAGAGAGAGAAAAACATTTTTTATTACTTCACACTTATCCCTAAATGCATTTCGCCAGTTCACTGGCCTCTTCAGTATGGCTTACAAATACACAATATAGTTCAAATTGCCAACTGTGATAAATATCCATTATAGTCTCCTTCCCCACGTTTACAACTTATATACCCAACAAGGTTTACCGAGCATTCCGCTGGCATCATGCCATTATTCAAATTTACAGAGTTACTTTGCATAATAATTGAAAAATGTTCTTTAAATTTTCTTTTAGCCATATTTGTTTCTTTGTATACAATCTTTACTTTATTAATATTAATTTGGCAATTATTAGCATTACAATGTAAAAATACCAGGGAAGTATCAACTTTTAATCGTACTGCGGCGAGATGTTCTGATAGTCTGACTGACTATCAGAACATCTCGCTGGAAAATGAAATGGTTCCACAAGTACTCTTCCATTCAAACAGTTTTTAAAATGTTGGCCTGACCTTCTTCCATTGGACAAGTCTGGCAACAAAATTCTGCTTTGCAGCAATATATATATATATATATGTGTGTGTGTGTGTGTGTGTGTGTGTGTGTGTGTGTGTGTGTGTGTTACCGGCCAGCCAAACCCGATTTCAGGACAAACTAGTTTTTCCTTCACGTGTTGGGACAAACTAGATTGTCCCTAGGCTGAACTGATTTAGAATTATTATTCAAGTATATTAAGGTTAAAATAAAATTAAAAGGCAATCAATTACATTAACAATATTTATTAAAACATAGTCTACTTAATTATAAAAAATGGGGTTAATGTTACCCAAAGTATCAAATGTGGCAGCTTGTCTCCGATTCCAGTAATCAGAAGACAGGGAACAGTGGGGACGCACGTTCTAACCTAACTTAACCTATTCTAATAAATTACCATAATTATTAGCAACCAAATTATTAGAATAAGTTAGGTTGGGTTAGAACGTGCGTCCCGTCTTCTGATCGCTGGAATCGAAGACGAGCTGCCATCTATGATACCTAGGGTAACATTAACCAAAAACGGTATTGATTAGAAGTGACACAACAAATTAAAAATGAACTTATTTGTGCTTCTTAGTGTAGCATATAAAATATTTTATCTTTTATTTATTTTTACAGGGTGTACTGTGGCATTTCAAATTACACAAAATCATTTTTTTTTTACACTGGCACCTATTTATAGAACATAAATCAGTTCGGCCTAGGACAAACTAGTTTGGCCTGAAATTGGGTTTGGCTGGTAACACACATATATATAGTTCCATATTTACAGTTGAAACAGCACCATTTGAATGTTATTACAAATTTATTTTTGAAAATTCTGAATATCATCATTAAGATTTATTTAAAAGTCCATATTTGTACTATTGTGTACCTGTGCATTTTTTCTTTAAGTACGTTAAAATTTTTCTATATACTTTTATTTCTTTATAATTAGGAAACTTTAGAATATTTTTGAATAATAAACAATTTTTACCAATTATTTCAATTGTTTTTAGTTTAGTTACAAATTATAACAATATTAAATAATAGATACTCACTTAAGCATATCCCAATTTTTATTGTTCTCAAATACTATTGGCCAATATCTAGAATCGTCTATTCTAACCTAATATTTAAATAATCATTATTAGATAATTTTTAACTTTTCTATTATATTAATTGATTAGATAGTTAATTAAAAATAGAAAACAGGCTTTACCATAATATTTATAAAAGTATTTATGTAATTTGTACATTAAAGTAAAAATGAGTCACTTTGTAGCATATATTGAATTAATCACTTATTAAATAAGAGATTAAATCAATTTAAAAAGTTTTAAAATACATGCTGAAATTGCATAAAATGAAATAAATTCTTCTACATCTTAAATACAAGGCTTATCCAAGAAAGCATTCCCAGGAAAATTAAATGTAAAATGGGATATGGGGATTTACACACATTCAAATTTCTCTCATTGACATAAAGTTAAATGCACAGATAGAATTATCCAATTATTGCAAATCTCACTGTAAAGCTATTTCTCAGACAAGTATGTAAATGATTAAATTTGGGGTCTGATTGGAAGCCAGGTAATGCATCTGGAGTACTTTAAAAATTCTGAATACACTGAATCTTTGCAAGTCTTTTTATAGGATACTGGAGTAGTGATTTTAGTGTATCTGTTGTTTGCAGATCTTCAAATCCCAGACCAGCCATTTTTTTTTTTCAATTGCAATCATCATTAACCCTTTCCCGGCCAGGGTACCGATCTATCGTTACCCTAATTGTTTAGCAAAAAGGCCAGGGTACCGATTGATTGTTACCCTGTTAACAATCGATTTTTATAAAATTTATCGACAACAGATGTCAGCACTTCACAGCATCGTCTTGTTTATCGTCTGTTTCACATATTTTTGTCCAGGTGGTGTTTTGTTGACTTAAAAAATTTTAATTATCGGTTTTTTTCTTAATTTTTCATTTTCTGATAATTTTTTATTTCATTTTTAGCATATTCATGCAATAATATTACTATAATAAGTTCATTAATGCTATAATAAGTTTATTCAGCTATAATATGTTAATGCATTATAAATATTCAAGTTATGACCTTCAGTTCTGATATTTTATATATTTTTTTAATTTTTAATTTTTTTTTAAATCTAAAATATCAGCAAATGTTACATCTATTGCTACTGGTAATCATATGTTTATTACAAAAATATATAATCTTGTTTGATATGAAATGAATAAAGTATATTAGTTCATTATATTAGTTGAAAGCAGAATAAAGTTCAGATTTCAAACAAATGTTTGATATAATGTGCGATAATTTCACAACGAATAAACATACATGCATAAATGTTATATCAAATTGTACAGAACAATATTCTATGTCGTTCTGGCTCAGTGACAATAAGAATGAAGTAACCAGACAATGTTAATTTTGACAAAAAGTAACAAATTTTCAAGTTTGAATGTCAGTTATTATATATTATTTTTTTTCTCATAAATTTTTCAAACAAACTTTATTGAAAAATGTCGTATTTAAAACTAACTATCTTGATAAATATATGTGATTTTTTTAATATGAATAAAATAATAATTTAATTTTTGGTGAATTTTTAAAATAATATTGCCTGATTCACCTATTTTCTTCTTGGCCATTTTACAAAATAAACGTAAACAAGGGGCGTGGCAAATGGCAGATTAAGGGTTAAAACAAGTAAATATATTATTTCATTACTAATAAAAATATAAAACTTAGGCATATTCTCAAGTTTCAGAAGTTAAATGTAGTATATATTGACTTAATTTGAGATTGTGTATAATTTTCAACAATAAAATTTATTTACAGATAAAAAATTTTAACTTTTACAGTTGTAAAATTTATCATCTTACTTTTCTTGATGATAAAAAGTATGTTAATGAATCTAACTAAAATATAATGTAATATTCAACCTAAATTTGTATGAAGAAATATATAATTTATTTAGTAAAAATATATTGGAGCATTATTTTGTAATAACCTCTTATATAATATCTTATTAGAAAAAATAAAAAATAATTTAAGAAACCTTAAAGATTAATGATATGAAATTAAAAAACAAATTACCTCTCTTAAAAGTTTTGGTTCAGGCAAAAGGCAAGGTGCTGTTACTTTATATTGAACATTTTTATACCACATTGTATCCTTGTAATATAAATACTTTCTTTAATAACGATAAAGATTATAGTACTTTTTTGATTACATTTCCAATACTCTTACCTTGAATTTCACTAACAAGTTTGCATATACTGCTTTACCGGTATCAATATCTCTTGGAATTATGAAACGACGCTCAACTGCTAGTACATATAAATGGCGGAATGCTTGCAAGTGATACCTAATGGAATATTTAATCATCATTAACTATCATAGAAATAATTTTAGCAATATAATAATTTTTAAATTTATATCTTTTAAGAAAAATGAAAAGTTGAATAATAAAATTTAATAATCATAAATCACATTGATTTACCTTTCATTTTAACTACAATTAAAATTTCAATATTTTATGTAGTAGTAAAATTTATTTTCATGGTCCAAAATGTTGTCTTAAAGCATGTTCTAAACCATGGATGCACAGACCGCGGCCCGCGGGCCACATGCGTCCCGCCGGTCGAATACTGGTGGCCCGTCGACAGCAAAAATAATACTCTCGTACATTCGAAGAATATTTAATTCTATTCCAGAATAAAACCAAAAAAATCTAAAAACTTTATATAAAGTTCAAAATAGTAGAGAAATCAAGAATTTTCTAGCACGGTGTGAGCAAGCGAGATAGCAATAGTCCCGAATTCCCGATTGCTCGCGTAGGTACGAGTAGATACACGAAGCGTAGGAGAATAAGTGCAGTTTAATAGTGTTTTGGGGAGGCAATAGTTCTAGTGTAGATTTTAACTCGACTAGCCGGTGTCATATATTTTGATCCACATTCAACGTAGATTTCCTGTTAACCCGTCAAGTGCCGTGTATAATTGTGTTGTGAAATCGTAAGTAAAACTCTGTTATTAATAAGTGTTTCCCTACCTATTTAATCAATTTTAATCAAATTTAGCTTTAATGTTGGCCAAATATTAAAATAAAACAAAGAAATTACTATTTTTATCAGAATTTCTCTAACTGTAATAATTACGTCATTATTTCAGATATAAAATCTGTATAAAAATCTTAAAATTTCTGAGGAATTTAATCAATTATTTTTGATAATTTAAAAAAGAATGGGTAATTTAAGTAGGTACTGTAATTGTTTTTAGGTGCTGTGTTAATCCTAGCCAGGATTAGAACGCAACATGGAGAAGCCAGGACCTAGTAAAAAACGTAAGGTTAAAGATGAAAATCGGCAGTTTCAAGAAATTTGGACTGAGAAATACTTTTTTGTATGGTCGCATAACAAAGTCGTTTGTTTAATTTGCAAGAATTCTGTTGCGATTGCAAAGGAATATAATGTAAAAAGGCATTATGAAACGCAGCATCCTTCTTTTACCAAGTTTACAGGCGAATTAAGAAAGCAAAAAATGTTGTCTTTAAAACGGGAGATTATTGGTCAGCAAGCTATGTTTACAAAACCCATTCAAGATTCAGAAACAGCTACAGAAGTTAGTTATGAAATTTCTCGAATGATAGCAAAGCGAAGTCGCCCCTTCAATGATGGCGATTTTGTAAAAGAATGCATAGAAATTGCCGCTAAGAAAATGTGTCCAGAAGCAGCAAAAAAGTTTGAGAAAATTCAACTGAATCGTATGACTATCCAAAGACGAATTATGTCTTTGTCAGGTAATATTGCGGAACAATTAATTGAAAAAACTAAGATCATTGAATTTTTTTCATTAGCACTCGACGAATCCACTGATATTAGTTCCACAGCTCAACTTCTCATATTCATACGAGGTGTTACTCAAGATTTTGAAGTCTTAGAAGAGTTATTCGGAATGTGTTCATTGAAAGGTCAAACCAAAGGAGTTGATATACTCAATGTACTTTTGGATGAGTGTTCAAAAACTGATTTGGACTTATCAAAATTATCGGGAGTTGCGACTGACGGTGCTCCTTCGATGATTGGTGTCAATTCCGGGCTAGTTACTTTGCTGAAAAAGCATCTGCAAGGAAAAAACATAAACGCTGAAGATCTCATGCAGTTTCACTGCATTATACACCAAGAAACCCTCTGTTCTAAAAAAATTGAATTTCAAAATGTCATGAAAGTGGTAGTTTCGACTGTAAATTTCATAAAATCACGAGGACTCAATCACAGACAATTCAAACAATTCCTTGATGACATCGAAAGCGAATACGGAGATTTACTGTATTATACAGAAGTAAGGTGGCTAAGCCGTGGATTGACACTGGAACGATTTCTAAATTTAATAGAAGAAATTGGAATATTTCTGGCGGAAAAGCAAAGGGATGTCCCGGAACTTAAAAATCCTGATTGGTTGTGTGATTTGGCTTTTTTAGTTGACATTACAAATCATTTGAATGTCTTGAACACACGGCTTCAAGGCAAAAATCAACTGATATCCCAGCTCTACGCTCATGTATCATCCTTTCAATGCAAGCTGACACTTTTCAGATCACAATTGAATTCTGGAAATTACAATCATTTTCCGAATTATAAGAAAATGGCTGAAAAATTCAACAAAACTGCGATTAATTTCAGTTATGTAGAAAAGCTAGATATTTTGATTCAATCTTTTCAAGACAGATTTTCGGATTTTAAAAAAGTGAAACCTCTGTTGGACATATTCAGCAATCCTTTCACGATTTCAGTTGAAAATGCGCCAGAGTCAATGCAGTTAGAAATTATCGACATTCAAAACGATCAAGATTTACGCAACAAATTCAACGAAGGAGACTTGCTGAACTTTTACCGCTGCATTGATAAAAATATGTACGAAAAGTTGCGCATAAACGCTCTGAAATGTGCCAGCTTATTTGGTTCTACCTATATATGTGAACAAACTTTTTCAATACTAAATAATAATAAAACAAAAAATCGAAACCGCCTTGCAAATGAAAGTTTGGAAGCAGTTTTACGTGTTGCTACAAGTAAATTTGAGCCAAATATAAAAAAGATTGTAAGCACTATGCAGTGCCACGCTTCAAATTAATAAATTCTTTTTGAATTTTAATAAATTATTATCAATTCGTTATTGTCTTTAATTACCTATACTTCTGGCGGCCGGCCCGCCATCAGTTCATGATTTGCCCGAGTGGCCCCTAGTCTTTATAAGTCTGTGCAACCATGTTCTAAACTTTTTAACATGAAACTAAGATCAAACATGCACAAATTTGCATTTCTCCCTTGCTGGAATGCATGTCTTTCAAATTAACGAAAAAGAATCATTCTCATATTGATGAAGAGATGCTTTAGCAATAATTCAGAATAGCACAAAATATGTTTATTTCAAGTATTGGAAGATACAAATTAGTAAAAGTAAATTGTATTGTAATTTTACAATATAAAAATGGATTATACAAGAAATCCTCATTAAGTTGAACTCTGATGATCTGAAATCCCATTAGTTCTCAACTATATGATTTGTCCCGGCTGGAGATATAAAGACTTACACATTAAGGAATTTGGTTAGTTTGAAATAATGCTACTTCGAAAGTCAAAATTAAAATTTTGTCTAAACTGTAGTATGCATATGTTAACTCATTCATTTAGATCAAAGTGGCTCCATTCTGTAAGAGAACAATAGACTGAGAACAATTCTAATCTGGTCAATATAGCTTTGCTTTTACAGTAACACATTTTCAGGTTTCACCTTACACACAGACTATGCTTTCTTCTCTTATCTCAAAATATGGCTGGGTTTCGGAATGCAAGATTGAGCTATGAGTAACAGATTGAGATATCTGTAGGGCACTAGGCTACCACATTTGGGCAACTTACTACTTTTTGAGCCACTTTAAGAATAATTTGGGCTACAGTTCGAGGAATTCTGCTTTACTTTTTATAAAACCTACTTGGCTACCTGTGAGGTTCTAACTGGACATGTGCTGTTTACATGTAGTTTTTTTGTATTATTATTATTAATTAATACGAATAGCATTCTGTATATATAGCCATATTCCATTTGCTTAAAAATTAAATCAATTGCATGGCATTTGGCATACTGTACAGAAATATGTAAATCATGTAAAATTTGAAACTCTATAATTCAAAGTTGTGATTATTTCATCCTTTGAATTTTAAACTAACGAGGATTTCCTGCATTATTAAATTATTATTGCTATAATCACCAAAAATAAACATTGTGTTTTTATATATTAATTTTGAACATTATTTTAGTATATATTATATACAGTGGAACCTTGCACAGTGAGTATTCGCATAACGAGCAAAACAAATTGTAAAAATTTGCCTTGCTTAACGAGCAATAATTCGCATAACAATGAGATAAGAAGAGGAAAAGTCTCGAATTGCGCACATGCGGCATGCTCCATCAATCTATGTTTAGCACTCATTCTGCTAGCATCTTAGTGTCGCTTGTTATCCCGTATTTTTCCAAACTTATGTTCACACATATTACTTATAAACATCAACAACTATAGCCCGTTATATAATAAACATGCCAAGCAATATGCCAAATTCTTGGGTCATTAAATTTAATTTGGAATCAAAATTTAATAATTATAAATAGTTTATTTTTAAATTAACTATTTATAATTATTAAATTTAATACGAGATGGAAACAACTGCCTACCTCTAGTCAAATTAATTAATTTCTAATATTTAATTATAGCCTTTGCATAGCCCAAGAATTTGGCATATTGTTTGGAATGTTTATCAAACAAATTAGCTGTGATTTTTTTTTGTTTTTTTTTTTTTTTGTTTCTGCAAATCGAATTCTCATTCCAGGATGGTTCATTCCTCACTAGAAGAAAAGATGATGATGATGATGGTGATGGTGTTGATGATTCACACTCCTTAACAGTGTATATTGTACAATTTTTTTGAGTGAATGTTATACATAAAACATTTGAGCATTTTTTCAGCGTGGAATGCAATATCGTATTTTACATTAATTTCTATGGGAAAAATTGTTTCAGTTAACGAGTGTTTTGCATTATGAGTAAGACTCTGGAACGAATTATGCTTGTTAAGCGAGGTTCCACTGTATCTTAATTTAGATAAAGATTTCAGAAAATAATCAGTATAAAATTTATGTAAGAGAAAAACAAAGATTAAAATAAAACTGATTATTAAGATTTCCATTCTGATTCTCTGGATAACTAACAGTCAATACTACTAAATAACAGTAAAATAACTACAAAATGTCATTCATTTTACATAAATTGCAAATGTTAAAATTTCATAAGTATTTTAATTCTATAAAATCTTAATTAAAAAATATACCTATTATCATTACTATGAGTTGGAAATTTCGGGAAGAATGCACACACCATAGCTCCTACAGCAAATGGATTTGTACTTAAAGTAAATCTATAAAACAAATAATAATAATAATTTAAACAAAATCATTTTTAAAAAATTCAGAATTTTATCCATTTCTCCATACTTTCCACCTCCAAGAAATAGCAATCCTAAAGCCATATGTATTGCCATGTGGAAACCGTATAATACGCATCCGGAAGGTTGACTGGTTCTCGATCTGAGATGTCGACAGATTCTCAGTACATCGAGATCCCCCGTTCCGGCCATGACCTAAAGTAAATATTGTCATTTTTATACAAAATAATGTTCAACTATCACTTAAAAATCATGTTCCAAATAAAATAAATGTAGAAATAATATTAAGTATTATAAAAAAAAAAAATATTTAAATATAAAGAAAATTATCCTTATTTATTAGGATAATTTTAATGTCAAATGGTTAAAAGAAATTCACTTAATACTGAAAACACTTTACGAGCCATATCATTTAAAACTAATTATTATTCAATGTAATACAGCACACAAATCTAAAATGAAATTAGCAACAGAAATTATGAAATATAGCAATGTTTAAAAAAGTTTTGCTTATACATGTTAAAGCAACAGATGTATTTTACATACAAATTTATTTTGATATGAAAAATAACTATTAGTAACTAGTGCTAATTATCAGAAATATATGTTATAGTTTAAATACAGAATTCAATAAAACCAAATAAATATAAAATAAATGATTCCTTACAATTGCCAATGATAGCACAATTACACTGAGACACGTCTCGATTGTATTTTTCCCTGCTTGTTCTGCTACTGGTTTGGCAGAAAGTGATAAAAAAGATTTGACGTAATGCATCTGAAATACAGTAAAATTTGATTTTAGTAAAAAATTTAAATAGTTATATCAATTTATTTTTAATTATAATCAAAGGATAAATAAAGAATAAGTTTACAATAAAATGTTCACATTCATACCTTTCTTATGAAATTTTTTCTAGTATTTTTTAAAGAAAAGAAATTTTTACATAAACTTTAAACAAATATATTTTTGATTATGTAACATAAAAATAACTTTAATCGGTTATATTTTTAAATGCTTTAAATATTGATCATACTACAAGCAAATAATCATTAACATATTGTCAATTGTATAATTAATTATTTCACATATTAATTATTAAATTATTTTGAATAAAAATTATTCAAAAGACAATGATTTAAATTAATAAATTTCAAGGCAAGTCCATAAAAAGATCATCTTTTATTCACTTTTATTTTCTGAAATAACATTTTGACAGTATATATTATTACAGAATATGTGGCCATCCTAGTGATAAAAATGCCATTTAAAGTTTAAAAATGCTTTAAAACCAAGAATGAAGACAAATGGACATCATCTACTTTTTCATCTTGCACCACAGTGCAACATTTTGAAACCATAGTCAGTGTGATCAAATCAACCCTCTGGAAAATGAAAGTAAATAAAAGCTGAATATTTAAACAAACTTGACTTAAAATCTATTAGCATAATGTTTAAACTCCATATGTTTTTGTGAAGCATCACTTGTTTGTGTGTATGTATTTGTAGATGAATACTAAACTAATTAAAATACAAAGTATTCAAAGAATAACAACAATGTTACCATTTTAAATTACTGTAACTATGTTAATTATCATCTCAGAAGTATACAATGTACATCAATCAACTGCAGCTCCACTGATTACTCACGTTGCACAAATGACAAGTGATTCCGACTTTGCAAACTGCGGAATGCAAAATGCCTTCTCTGTTGCAAATTTGCCATTTTTATTTAACAGCAGTAGACAAAAACACATTTAAATGCAGATGGGAGACAAAACTGTCACAGTTACTTTATCAATTGCATACATTGCATACTTCTCAGATAATAATTAACATAATTACAGTGATTTATAATATCAGCATTCAGTTTAGAAGACCTTGTATTTATAATTTTACATTTCTCTGCAAACTATTACACTCAAACATTCTTAGTTCACACAAAATCCATCTCTTTTTTAATTATATATATAATCATTAAAATTTCAGAAATATTGTATAATCAATACTTTCCCCCTTTTTTACAAGGATACAAAATATAACAAAAGCAATGAATACTATCAAGCTAGAAAATGTTATTTATTGAATTGTACAGCATAATTAAAATGGAAATGTTCAGTTTGATTGAATATAGATCAATCAAAAGATAATAATTGAAGCCCTAAAATACAGATTAAATTATTTGCTATATTATTTCATTGCTATCTATTATAATAATCCTTACATAATCTTATCTTGTTTACCTGAATTAACATTTACATTTATCATACCAAACTCATTCATCAAGTACTATTTTTAAATTATATTATTCTTCATTTGTCACATTAACCACAAACTGTGTAAAACAAACACAGTATAACTAACTGATCTTCCATACAATAAAATTTTAAATATATAATGAATGATATTTTTACACATTTTCAGGAAACTTGTAAACAGAATTTTTATGTTTCTTTTTATCTACTTTTCATTATGTTTCAGAAATGTGGCAAATATTTAACTTTAATACAATTTATTATAATTAAATATATTTATGATTGATTATATAAAATCTAAAAATTAAAACTTATAAGTATATTTATTATTGTGTAATTACCAGAGTTTGAAAAGCTTCAGCATTTGCAGATCCAGCAAATTTCAAACCCAAAACCATGCAAGCACCAGCAATAATATTACAATAAGCTTGACTAAAATAGAAAAAATAAAAAAAAGTTATAATTTAAAGCACATGAAATAATAATAATAAACTTTGAAACAACAATTTAAAATGCATTTTAAATGTGTTTGTTAAATTAGTTCTAATGTGAATTATTTAGAATAGTGATAGATTTTATTCTTTGTGAATTGAAGCATTGACATAGGATAGGAAAGTGTCAAAAATTCAACTTTTCATCTTTTTTTGAAGACAGTAGTAAATGCCAATGCCAGTAGCACAGATAAAGTATTTAGTCCAAAAGTAATACAAAACAAGTTGAAAACATTGTCACTACTAGTTTCAGATAGGCATTTTTCATATTGGATTTGCTGTAATGAAAATATTTACAAACAAAATTGTTCTTAATTTTTGAAACTGAATTTGTAACCCACAGACTGAGTATATAGTTTCAATTTGCAATTAATACTTAACACACCTCTCTAAATCTCATTAAGGTCTAGTAACTGATTGAAAGTGTTAATGAATGTTTTCTGGTTCTTTCTGAGCCCTAATTCAGGTTTTTGACATTATTTTCTATACATATTCCATTCATAAAATGTTGAAAACCTGAAGCAGGGCTCAGAAAGAACCAGAAAACATTTGTTAATACTTTCACTCTGTTACTAGACTTTAGTGAGGTTTAGAGAGGTATGTTATACATTACCATTACTCCAGCATGAGGTGAAAGAACTGTTAATTTGCAAGTATTAGTGATCACTAGACAGCAGACATTTAGGCCCTTAAAAGTCGCATTCCAGGCACTTAAAATAAGCTTTTAAATTGCCTCATTTAAGCTTTATAAACAAAAAATAGGCAGTCAAAATTTGCACAATGAACAATTAATGTACTTGTGAAGATGATAAATTATTTATTTCACATGTATTCCAAACAGAAATGCACATATTCAGAATGATGCAAACAAAAAAAGTACACACACAATGTTCTTATATATTTTTTTTTTATTTATATGCAGAGAAAGAGTGTTCCACATTTACTGAAGATAACAGACAGTATTTCAACCTTGGAAGAAGATGAACTGGGAATTCATTTTCAGTTTTGATCTTCTTTTCTGCCAAAATATCAGCCATAACAAACAAGTTTACTTTAATCCAGTACTCTTTTGGGGAAGCACTGCTTTCAACTTTTTCTTCACTTTTTTTGCAGCAGTGCCTGGTGCATCACAAAATTTCAGCTTTGCTCTGTTGAGATCAATTTGTTCATATATAGGTTTCCCACTACTTTCAAGAGCAGTAATAGTATCTGCAATGAATGTGAAATAACACTTGATGTACTGTACACCAACTTGTTCTGAACATAAATGTCATTCAAAATTTTCTTGGCTTTAGTCACACAAACTGCATCATCTGCTAAAGTAGCCAGAAGTTTTTGATATCAGAGAAATGTTTACTGTAGTAGTTAGTACAAAATAGGCATTTGCCTAAAATCTGCTGTCTAAAAATGGCAAATAAAGCATCTCTAATGCAATATTTATTAAATAAAAGCATTTATTTTAAAATATTTCATATAGTCTTAATTGTCTCAGGGGGTGTAATTTATTTCTGTTATTATGCATTCTAATTTTTTCTGTTTGGATAGGCATTGACTGAAACTTAAATATAAATAATCAATAACAATAAAGACCAACAACTGCCAAATTATCGGGCTAGCAAATGGCTATAGTAATATTAATAATTTAAGTTAATTTGGTACTAGAGTTAGGCTTAGGCGCCATCTCTTGCTAAATTTAATAATTAGAATTTTAATTAAATAATTTAAATAAATTTAGGCTTAACTGGAAGACAAAGAATCGGCCTGAAGCGGGATTCGAAGCAGGATAGCAGAAGTTGCGGGTTTGAATCTCGCTTCGGGCCGATTCTTTTCTTCCAGTTAAGCCTAAATTTATTTAAATTATTTAATTAAAATTCTAATTATTAAATTTAGCAAGAGATGGCACCTAACGCCTAACTCTAGTACCAAATTAACTTAAATTATTAATATTACCATAGCCATTTGCTAGCCTGATAATTTGGCAGTTGTTGGTCTTTATATATAATGGGTTAGTTGTTGTTTATTTATATCAATAACAATAAAAAAATGAATTTGTCTGATTGTATTTTCAGAAAAAAAAAATAAAACTTAAGCAGTTTAATTTAAGAATTAAAGTAAACCTTTGTGTAAAATAAAACGAAAAATTAATAAAAACTTTTAAAAATATAAAAACAGACTGAACTTTGTGTTTTAAGCAAAAATAGGCAGCAACGTCAAAATAAGCATTTTTAGATATTATAAAATAACATTGTTTCAGTCTAAATGTTCATGAAAAGTGTTCATACAAAATCTTAGCCATGTACAGTACATGCTAAGGAAAAAAATAGGCATTTGTCTAAAATCTGCTGTCTAGTGATCACTTCGTTACTGACAAAGTGATTGCAAATTGTTCTTTGCTTCCTCTGAAAAGTTTCATTTTTGACACTTACTATCTTTCCTATTTCAATGCAATTGATAATTTTAATTTTTATTTATTATAATATTACTTGAAGACATTATATTAAAGTGGATCAAAGAGCCTTTACATTTATTTATTTGTCAATATGGAGTCAGCAAATTCTCTCACATTCTCCTCACAATCTCACTTATCCCTGGAAACTTCCATTTGTTTGAACAAATGAAAAAATGACAGATGATTTAAGAATGTTTATTTGTCTATGGTCAGCTGAATGAATTTCATGCCACAAGAATAAACATTCAAATAAGTGAGTAAATTGTCAAGACAATTACGTTAAAAAGTAATAACAAAATTGTCAGTATTGCTAAAATAAAAACATTATTCATCTTTTATTTTGTAAAATCTTTGAAAATTGATCTACATACATAATAGTTTTAAACAAGTTGACAAATTACATTATCTTACTAAATTAAATTAGATTCTGAAGTAAGCCAACTCTAAAAGTGCATAACCAATTAATAAATTCTCTGAATTATGTTTTTAATCAAAATTAATTTAATTTACAGATGATGCGTGAACGTTTTGCCTTGTTGTTCTGATTAAATAACTTAATAACTCATAGTAAAGTATGTATATTAAATATATTAAAAAGTATACTAATTACCTCATTGTTTCATAATCAATATCTGTATTCACTTCAACTCTCTTAAAAGCATATGTTGAAACAATCTAATATACATATATAAAAAATTTAATTAAATTGTAACGTTATTTTTTTACATTCAATAAATTGCCAATGGTTATATTAAAAAAAAGTATATTTACTTCAGGTAAATGATTTTCAATCCATTTTATTGATGGATGAATATTGCTCCATAGAATCAATCCCTTACTTAAAGTCTAAAAAAAATAAATATGTCAAAAGTAAATAAAATATAAAAACTACAAAATAAAATAAATTTCTTTCCATTTTCCATACCCTGAGAAGCAAAAAGTCTGGTCGAACCATATCTAATAAATATTTGCTATCTGGTATTGTCATCCAATCAGCAATAGCTCTAAATTTTAATAAAAATTTATAAATATTCATTTGGCAGATTTTTACTTTCAAAATAATTAAATGTATGCATATGTAAGTACCTTGCACTATGATTTTTATATAAAACTAATAAAAATTTTTAAAAAATGAAGATCAGCATATTGTTATCTTAAATAATGATATACAGTTGGTTCGTATCTGAAGGTTCAACATCCTCAAATTCAACCAACCACTCTAGAAAGTTCCAAAAAGTATACAGTGGAACCTCACTTAACAAACATAGTTCGTTCCAGAGTCTTAATCGTAATGCAAAACACTCATTAAGCAAAACAATTTTTTCCATATAAATTAATATAAAATACAATAATGCATTCTATGCCGAAAAAAATAAACATTATATATAAATTATTTGAGTATTCAAACAAAATTATACAATGAACATTGTTAAAGAGCGTGAATCATCATCATCTTTTCTTCTAGCACAGAATGAACCATCCTGGAATGAGAATTTGATTTACAGAAACGAAAAAAAAAAAACAAATCACAGCTAATATGTTTGATAAACACTCCAAACAATATGCCAAATTCTTGGGTTATATAAAGGCTATAATTAAATATTAGAAATTAATTAATTTGACTAGAGGTAGGCAGTTGTTTTCCCATCTCATATTAAATTTAATAATTTTAAATAATTAAATTTAAATAATATTTAATTATAGCCTTTACATAGCCCAAGAATTTGGCTTATCATTTGGTGTGTTTATTATATAACAGGCTATGGTTGTTGATGTTTATATGTAATATGTCTGAATATAAGTTTGGAAAAATGTGTTATCACAAGCAACACTAAGATTCTAGCAGAACAAGTGCAAAACTCAGACTGATGTAGCATGAGCAAAATCTGGGACATCCCCTCTCCTGGCCACTTATTATGCGAAACATCACTCATTAAGCGAGTCATTTTTTCACAATTTATTTTGCTCATTATGCAAGGTGCTTGTTAAGTGAGGTTCCACAGTAATTTGAATTTGCTTGTATTTTAAATTCTTGAAGTTTTATTCTATGTATTTCTCTTTCAGATCGTTAAACAAAAGTAATCTGTAAGTGTTGAAAGAAAGAAAATGTCACTGTAGCTGACGCGTACCATGTAGTCACCGTGTAGCATGACGTGTACCTATAATAGTTGATCTGCACTGAACACATTTTTTTTCTTATCTTTATTCTCTGAAGTGCCTAAACAATATGGTATAACAGCTATTTATATAACATTTACATTGTATTGGGTATTATAAGTAATCTAGAGATGATTTAATGTATATACGAGGGCTGTTCGGAAAGTTCGCAGCCTCAAATAGAACAACAAACAAAATAATGTTAATACTTTTTTTTTTCAATGTAGTCTCCTTTATTAGCAATGCACTTATTCCAGCGATGTTCTAGCTTTTTTATGCCATCACAATAGGTCGATTTGTCAAGGTGTGCAAAATACTCGTTCACTTCAGAGATGACTTCGTCATTTGAGTGGAATCTCTTTCCAGCCAAGAATTTTTTTAGGTTTGGAAAAGGATGGAAGTCACTGGGGGCCAAATTAGGTGAGTACGGTGGATGTGGAACTAATTGGAAAGCGAAGTTCGTTTACCTTTTGTTCAGTGATTCTGGTGGAATGTGCAGGTGCATTATCGTGGTGGAACAGAATCTTTTTCTTCTTCAAGTGTGGCCTCTTTTCTTCGATTTCTTTCTCCAGTTTTTCCAAAAGTTCACAGAAATAAACTGCATTGATGGTCTTTCCTCTTTCTAGGTAATCAGTAATGATGATTCCTTTAGCATCCCAAAAAATTGAGGCCATCACTTTCCCCCGCTGACGGAACTGTCTTTGCCTTCTTTGGTGATGGCAAACTGTGATGTTTCCATTGCTTCGACTGTTCTTTTGTTTCAGGAGTGTAGTAGTGGATCCACGTTTCATTAGTAGTCACAAACCGACGCATGAAATCCTGTGGGTTTTTCTGATAGAAGACCAAACACTCCTTTGAACGTCAAAGTGCAAACACGTTTTTGCTCGGCGGTCAGCAGACGCGGCACCCGCCTTGCTGAGACCTTCGTCATACCCAAATTTTCGGTTAGGATGTGGTAAACTCGGTTGACAGAGATGCCTGTTGTCTCAGCTATCTCACACGTTTTCAAACGGTAATCTGCTGACACCAAATCGTGAACTTTGTCGATATTTTCTTCAGTGACAGCAGTTGACGGCCGTCCGCTGCGAGGGTCATCTTCCACACTCTCTCTGCCAGATTTAAAAAGGGCTGTCCATTTTTCCACAATGGTGTACGAAGGAGCAGACTCTCCCAAAACTTCATCCATGTCAGCTTTGATTTGAGATGGGGTCAACCTTTTTTTCGTCAGGTATTTTATGACTGCACGAGTCTCCATTTTTTTCATTTTTGACAAAGCATGTGCACACTGACTATCTGATAAGCTGTTGTGAAAAACTTTACGACAAATCAAGCGGAAATTTGTATCGTATCTTTAGCAAAGATGACTGAATTATTCCCGCTAAAAATTAAATTGATCGCAGTGCCGCATATAGGCAAGGCCGCGAACTTTCCGAACAGCCCTCGTAGGAGAATGTGCACAAGTTATGTACCAAGACTATACCATTTTATATAAGAGACTTGAGCATCTGCAAATTTTGGTATCCATGGGGAGGCCTTAGCCAACCCCTGCAGTTACCAAGAGATAACTGTATGTTTCTATGGCAACTTAAATTATAAATATGCAATTTGCATTAATAATACATCTTTTTTCATAAAATAATACTCTGAATCAAACTTAAACTTGACAATAACTTCTGTAAAACTCAGTTTTGATTCTAATTGGTCTTGTTTTCTCAAATTATAAAGTTTTACTTACTAGTTTGTTAATAGTTTATAAAGTGAAATTATAAATTTATGATTAATATAGTAATTCAGATGAAAATATTTATGATAAGTAAATACCTAAAAAATGTCAGTGATTTAACCATTTCATTTGAAAGGATTGAAAATGTTCTAAGAGTATTTTTCAACATTTTTGATAAATATGTATGATATAAAACCTTCATAAGTATAGTATATAATGCAAGTTACTTCCATTATAGCCTAAAGTATATATACATTAAACAAAACACACATACATATTTCCTGTATTAAAAAACATCATTCCTAAAGCAAGTGTTGCACCAGGACTAGTAACATCAATATTAACAGAATCACCTTCTCTTATCTGATAACTAGGACTCTTGTGCTTTTCCTTATGAATTCCAGTCTAATAATTATTTAAAATTGAATTATTCAATTTGTAGATGATATATTTAAGTATTATTTACTTTTTTATACATATATGTAAGAAAAAATATTTACTAAAGGTCGTTTATGGCCACCAATCATAAAATGGTATAGTTGATCTGCCATTGGAAGATCTGAAAGTCCAGCAACTTCACTTCCTTTCTATTATGAATTAAATGTATATACTTTAGCTGATAAAAATTGTTTTATTGCTTAATATAGAAAAGATAATTAAAATTTAAATACATACTCCAAGTGTGACGAGTCCTAGTGCTAAGCCAGCAGCAAGTGCATAACTCTCTCTATCAATGCAATGTTCCATTTCGGGACCGGGTGGTCGACCAATTTCTCCCAACAAAACATCTGCCATGTGTCTGTGACCAGAACCTTGATATAGTAATCCTATACCAAGAACTGCAGCAACTTGTACAACAGCAGGAACATTTAGTTCTGTTGAAGTTGGTGGAAGTAGTGCTTCAACATGAATGCTCATTACTTTAGTACAAGCTAAATCCATTGTGCCTCTCCTTTAAGAAAACATAAAAAACACAGGAAATTGACTTTAATACTTTAAAAATGAAGCCAAAAAATTCTAAAATTATAATACCTAATTATTAAATTATTATTTCAGCAATCTAATAGAGCTCTTTTTTCCCCCAAACTTATCAAAATGACTTCTGTATAAAATAACTAAAGAGGGACAATACAAATCCGAAATGCATTTTGTTAAAGGTACTTAAAAAGAATAAAAAATGTAGTGTTATAACATACAAAAATTATCGTGATAAGTTTGAGAAATATATATTTATGTTTTTAGTTTTGACGAAGAACCCATCACCTTAAACAGCAACATAAAAACTAAAGTATACAAAAACAATATTTGAAATTGGTGCCACAATAAAAAAAATTACAAGAGAAATTATTACTATGCTGAAATTAATAAAATAGAGTAAAATCAAAGTGAATTAAGCCAAGAAATTATAAACTAATTGAATTAAATATAACACACTACAATGTTAAATGTAGACTCACAGCCACTCACACTACATGACATTCAACAAATCCCTAATGTATTGATGCTGTTTCTAGATAAAGTTGGAAAGCACTTTTTAAATAAAAACATATCATGAGTCTAAAATGCTAATCCATCTACTGTTTAAGACAAGAGAGTCATGGGTATTAATAATTCTAAGTTTGTGCACAAAAAGATGCAAGTAGGCACTGCTCAATTAATCAGATTGTTCACTTATCCATCCATCTTTGGATGATAGGCCTTCACCAATAAACCTGGAACTTCTTAGCTAGTGCCCATTGCATCAATACTAAAAGACTTTGTTTATTCTTCTGTATAGAATCATAATGCTTTGTTAACATATTGTATTGCCATCAGCATTCTGTATGTTAATCTTATGTAGTAAATAAATACTCTCCTTCCATAGTAATTTTTGACTATATCCAATTGTTTTACCTTCTCTTTGTATGCAGTAGAGTAGATGCATGATAGAGAGATGTCTAACCAGTAAAGTAATATTGTTATTCTAGCATAATGGGTCAGTTACTATGCATATCTTCCCTTTAGTTGTCTGGTCAACTTTGTAGGTCCTGTTTCATATCTGTTCAAAGTTGCCCTAATAAGAAGACCTTTAATTACATTGGAAGGAAAACCACAATTAATTGCCATTAATATAATAAACAAAAATTATTGCTGTCTGTGTGTCAGTAATAAAAAGTACATTATTGCTTTCTTTATTAAGGCTTTAAGTTTGTAAAAAAAAATATTTTCCATTTATTTCAAATTTTTAAATGTTTTGGTCAAATGTTCTAAAATTCAGAAACAGTAAACAATCAAATGTTCTGAAGATTCATTGTTAACCTATTCCATATTGAAATTTTTTTCTGATGCATGTCACTTCACGTTGAATTTTTGTTGATGTTAAGCCTAACGAAAATTACGCATTTTGTAAAAAAATAATTGTGGCTATTGTATCATCCAAAATTATGTTTTATTTTGCACAAACAAAATAGATATATTAAAAAATGTAAAAACAAAAATAATTATATTTTAGTAGTTAGTTTTAATATAAAAATTGTAACAACTAGCTGCATCTAGTGTCAAAAACATTCCAATGCAGAAACGAGATATGTTGGGACCACCAGTCAAGGTCATTATGTTTCAACCCAAGATAGTTCAGGAATATCAGAGGACAGGTTAAAGAAGTCCTGATGATGGCCTATAAACTAGACCAAAAACATTAGTTTGAAAATATATTGCTGTTAATGTAATGGTTTATTCTTCAAACTAAATTACAGGTTAATTAGCATATAATATGTTGCTTATCAAAATCTTTGTTTTGTAAATAAAATCTTCTAACATATATATGAAAAATGCACATGGCCTATTCTTTCAAAAGTTAAAATTAATTTTGCTTATATCTATGTAAAGTTATTTCACTCAATGATTTCAACTGTATTACTTTATGATGCTCCTGTATATGCAATTACATATTACAATAAAACAGAAATTGTCCTTGCTTTAGATCTTAAAAAAATTTTCATGTTATATAATAAAATTCCAGATTGCATGTTGTATTTGGAATTTGTGTTTCTAGAATATTGGTAATAACAATAAAAACAATAATTTTATTTTAAATTAAACTTTTGAAATTAGATGAAAAAACTGTGTTAAAGTAGTGTATAACAAATTGTATAAATTGTGTCCAATGATGAATAATTCTACATATCATTGGCATTGAAGAATTTGCTAGATTGACACAGTTTATTTTCCTATGGTTGTCTCAAGACCCTCATTTGATAAAAAACTAACAAACATTAATTATAAGAGTGCGCTGTGAACAAACCATACAAGAAGATTGGTGTTCATTGGAAAAAAACAAACATTTTTGATTATATTGTAGTATTAAAACAACTTATGTGCAAGGATTATTTGTTTATAGACAAATTATCATGTAAAACATTCAATACTGCAACTGAGATGTAGTCAAAATTATATTTTAAAATATAATAGTAGACTAATGATAGATCCTGAAAGAATTTGTAGAAACTGTAGTATGCAAATGTATGAAACTTGGAAACATATTCTTTCATTGTATAAAATTTGAAGCAAGCAGGAAAAAGTATTTGATAAGATTTAAATTCTGGAAAGATATAATTTATTGTGTTTTCAAAAAATGATTATTGTTGTATATTTTATTTTGTGTTATCTTGTACTTAAGCTATTACATTAATTTGTTAAATTGTACTAACTTTAGTTTTATGTATCACTGTAATATGTAGAAAAAATTATTATTGTATTAGTTGTGTATTTTATTTTGTATTATCTTCTATTAATTCCAGCTTTATGTAATGCTTTAACCCCCTTGTAACAAACTAAGGTTCTCTTAGGATGTGAATTAATGTAGGTTGTGTTGAAGAAAACACGAAGAAATGGATACAAGATGGAGGAAAAAAAAACAATGCACATTTATTCTACAGAAAGCACAAGGAACAACAACCACTTAATGGAATTTACACCAGTTAGTTCATGGCATGGACCATAGAGTAGAGGGCACAATGATTTCAAGTTTAAGGGTTACATTTACAACTTCCTAACAGGTTCAAACAATAAAGAATTGAATACATGAAAAATGCACATATACACTGATCAAACAATACAAAATTTTTACATAATTTAATACAATAATTTTTAAATAAATATTAATTTTTATATACAGGGTGAGTCAAAAGCCCCTTGAATACTTTTCATTCCAAAAGTACTAATATATATTAATTTTGTTAACGTAACTACATAGGAAGTCATGCATATGCATAGAAAAGCAGATAAAAGTTACACCATAAATGACCTTGAAAATCAAGGTAATTTACATTGTAACTTTTAATGAGCAAAGGTAGCATAAAATTTCTAATGACAAAGTTAAAAAACATTATTTAATTAGTCTAAAACCATTTTCTAGATTCAAATAAACACATTAGCACTGCATAATTTGCAATTTATAAATTTGAGTAGTAAAGGTGATTGTTTATGTAATATAGAAAATTATTTTCTAGGTCAAAAAAGATCAATTCAATTTCTCCATATTTGACTATTTAACTGCATTAATGAAATTAAAGTATCTTCGATATTTTTGGAAAGAAAAGGGTGCAAGAAACTTTTTACTCACCCTGTATATTGCATAAAAACTTAAAACTATGATAATGACAATTGATGTAAGAACTTACTTGGCAGCTGCCAAACCCAGTAATAATCCAACACTAGTCAATTCATGTCCCTAAAGAATATATATAAATTATTAACTTCAAGTACTTTTTGATATTCTATGGAAACAAAAACAAAAATGTCTGAAAAACAATACCTTGCAGAGATAATCATGCACACTCATTGTTGCCAAGTTGGACAAATGTCCATTCAAACCTAATGCCATAAGAAAACCTGCATGTTCTACTGGAGTATCGTTACTAATGGTCGAAGGTTTATTGTATACAATCCAAGTGGAATCAATCTGAACAAGAAACAATTATATAATTTTTGTATTACATATATAACAATTCTTAGTTTTATATTAAATTTTAAAATATATTCTTTAACATTTCTATTTCCATAATTTCAAAAATGTGGTTATCATAAAACAATAAATTATAAATTAAATAAATCATATATACACTGCATTGAACACATCTATATTCCAGATAAACCATAATTTAACGTAAGGAAAGTTTTTCTATTTTTTAAAAGTTTACAAACATGAGTATAATGGTATTACATAAAAAAATTATATTTGTAGGAATCTTAAATCTTATTAAATGACTACTGATTTATCTCAAATATAAATTGAATATTTATTTCCATATTGCAAGAAAGATTTCATGTTGGGAAAAAAATTAGCTGATATATGTGTGTGTGTATATATATATATATACACACACAGGTAACCCCCCCGTATAACACAGGAGTTATGTTCCAAAAAATTGCCATGTTATGCAAATCCATGTTATACAAAACAAAGAACTAGTGCGAAGAGGAGAGGTTAGGTTCCAAAAATTAAAAAACATGCTGTTAAATCCTTCGTTAAATCAGATTTATGATTCACAAAAGGTCGATGCAGGCATCGGGACATACAAAATTACAAATAAAAATAATAATATACTGAATATTATACTGTAAAAATATAAAATAATTTATATTGTTAATTTAAATTAATTTAAATAATTGCTAGGGGTGCCCCTAGTAGCCATTTTTGGCATACAGTGATAGAATCCAGTTTTTCAGCTTTATATAGTAGATTTTTTTTATGGGTAAAATGCTTATTGGTAAATATTTTACCAGAGATTATTCATCCTATATAATGATCTCAGCATGAGAATCATCAACTGGTAACAGTTTTTAATACATTTCATGTCGTACGAGGGTTTTACCTAATTCCCGAACCGTGTTAGAGTGAACCCATGCTATAAAAGCACCGTGTTATATGGGAGATGTTCCCAATTCTCGAACTGTGTTAGAGTGAATCCGTGCTATACAAATATGCCACTGCATTATACCTGCTACAATACACGTTTACACACACACACACACACACACACACACACACATATATATATATATATATTAGTAAATAATGTTGATATACAGGAGTTGGACAAAATAATGTAAACACTTGTATAAAAGCAGTGTTCTAAGACAATAGTGCACTTATCCACACTGCCAAATGTGTCTGGCTATGGTTTGTTTGTTAAATGTAAGTTCAATACCTTCCTTGAGATCCAAATCACCTGATCTCGGCATCATCAAAACATTGTGGGGAATCTTGGAGATTTTTGTGTACGATAGTTTCCTCTCCCACAGACACTTTCAGAATATTGAGTTCATTCTTTGTAAAGAATGGAGAAGCATTTCTCTGGACACTATTCATAATCTTTATTTAACTATTCCACTTTGGAAGAACACTGCATTACAATCAAAAAGTCCAACCTCTTATTAACACGTTAACTGCCATCCAATATGCTGGCCGTCATACTAGTTAGGGGCTCACAGACCCATCCAACACGCAGGCCTAGGGCCTCGCAGAGCCATCTGACTGTTGGCTGTCGCCTGACATCACTATAACCAATGTAGTTTCACTCAAGGTTAAATTATCTTGGCTTCATAAGAAGTTGTTTTACACCCTAGTGGTGACCTCTTGCAGATGTCTATGAAGTTGGTTTCTGACTGCCGACCGTCGAACCACCCCGTGAGGCTCATGAAGGAGTTTGACGGTTGGCAGTCGAACCACTTCATCTGATAGTGTTTTTTTTAATAGTGAATAGTTAAAACAAGGAAAAAATATCGAAAACTAGTTTAATTATTCTCTTTTATTACATATAAAGTAAATAATATCTATAAAGTTAGTCCGACCGCCAGCAGTCGTATGGCCTCATGAAATGGTCCGATGGCCAGCGGTCATAGTTTTTTCTTTAATAAAAAGCTATTTTATATCTGATAATATTTTTTTAATAGTGAATAGTTAATAAAAAGGAAAACATATCGAAAACTAGTTTAATTATTCTCTTTTGTTACATATAAAGTAATTAATATTAAATATTAAATAGCCCGTGGTCATATAGTCTCTGGTTTCAGGCCATACGACGGCCTGTCATCGTTGATATATTTTTTTAATCTTCACTCCACTGACTTTTATATAATGACCCTTCTATTTATATCATAATAAAATATTAAATATCAAATTTTCTCATTGTGGCCTGAAAAAACAGAAAATATCACATTACAGGTGGCAGTTAACGTGTTAACAACATTCAGCTTGATGTCACTGGTGTTCATGTTATCTTGTTCAATCCCTGTATATTAATTACATTATATTATTTACTATAAATTAAATTATATAGCAAATATACAATATATTGATGGATAACAATATACTAGATATACAATATAGATGTATACTACTGCATATATTTGTATCTCATTTCAACAGAATTTATTTTACATTGTTTTCTCATATAATTTTAAATTTTAGAAAACTTTTATAAAGTGATTTAGTGCTATACAAGAAATGAGCAGTTGACATTTTTTAAGAGTTAAATCAAACAATCACCATAATTAATTGGTCTATTTTTTGCTACTATTAATAATTATATATTAAGTATTTTGTATTAGAGGTAGAAGTTAAGTGTCATCTCTGATCAAAATTAATAATTATAACAATTTAATATTTATTAAATAATTTTAGAATAGTCTGGAAGAAAAGAATTTGCCCAGAGCAGGATTCAAATCCACAATTCCCACTTACCGTGTGGTCGCATTGCCAGTTACACTACCCAGTTTGATTTATTATTAATACATAAGGCTTAGTGATGTTAATATATACATTAAGAAAATAATCATACATGAGCCCAAGATTATTTTAATTTGAAAAAAATATGTTTATAATCGAAAATCAAGACAATATGAACAATGTTCAAGTTCTTTAAATCCTCTTTCACTCCATTCAGGTACTAAACAGTAGGTGACTTGAAGCAAAAACTTCATGAAATTGATCGATGAACACTATTAAAAAAATACACATTAAAAATTACCTCAACATTGACCTTTCATTGTAGGATTTGACATCTACAAAACATTACAAATATGTTAAAATTTCACAACAGCATCCATGTCACAGTTTTTTGCTTCAAGTTGCCTACTGTTTAGTTCCTGAAGGAAGTGAAAGAGGATTTAAAGGACTTGAATGTGAAGAGCTGGACAGGTTAACCAAATCCCCATCCAGATACTTCTAAACAATATTTTAAATTCTCTTTTCAAATCAGAACCTTTATTATCAATAACCTTTATTGAATATTTTAAGATAATTTTTAACTTAATGTAATAAAAAATACAAAAGGGAAAACAACATCCTGAAAAAATGCTGACAGATTCCTCTTTTAGGGGAAAAAGGAAAATTCAGTTTTCCTTTTCTCCACCTTATCTTGATTTTCTCACACCATCTGGCTGAATGACACATCTGATCTTCTCGTCAGCTGATGAACTTCTCAGATGGTGATTGGAGGGATTTGGAAATAAGAGAGGCAAATTTCCACTCATTTGAGGAGTTCCTGACCATTTTGCAAGGCCTAACAGGGCTCCACCACTCTCCTCCTTACATCGTTCTGCCGAGTCATCGTCAAGTTGAACTTCCTGCTCCTATCAGCACAGAGATGTCCACCAAGGTAATATAACCTGTTTGTAAACTCTCTCTATCTCAGTTAATAGGGAATATAGGTCCCGTATCTCAACCCATTTTGTATTTTATTCCTTTTTCTTTTGTTTTATTTTATTAAAATTTTTATTTTGCATTTATTTGATGCCTCCTCTTTGTCTCTCCATAACTGTCGACATCTCATTGAGAGTCCACATACCCTCCTGCTCGAACCCTTTTAATTTTAAAGCTATCCATTGACAAAGTGAGCGGACCCCACCAATCCGACGATAAGAGGGCAATACCTCCTCACCCATATTCTCACATGAACATTGTTCGTATTGTCTTGATTTTCAATTATGAAAATATTAAGAGTTAATAAAAATCAAGCATAGCCAGATAGTGTCCATAATGTTAAAACAAACATACAATGTAATGTAAAATCGGTACTTTCATGTTTTAGGCATTCCAATTCTGATATTCAAGTGGATGAAGAATTAAGACTGCAATACAAAAGTAACAGCTTCGGTACATATTAAGACTTGCTCAACTTTTATACAAGTTTTCAATCTAGAAAGATTTAGTATATATGTTACCAGGCAAACCCAATTTCAGGCCAAACTAGTTTATCCTACACATGTCAAAGTATACTAGTTTAGCCTAGGACAATCTAGTTTGGCCTAAATACTTTAGGCTTAACTAGTTTGATCTAGGCCAAACTGATTTATGTACTACAAATAGGTGCCAGTGTAAAAAAAATGATTTTGTTTAATTCGAAATGCCACCACAGTACACCCTGTGGTTAAAGTGTACCTAGGTAATCCCAATGGTGGTGCTTTGGTTAGGTTGGTTTGGTTACGTTAACTACATTTTTAGTAGACGTTTCCTTTTTTTTCTTTTGTTCAAGAAATACTGTGAATCAATAACTAGTGACGTTAAACAATGAATGGACTGCCAGCGGCTCCTCTCCGGGAGGAGTCCGTTGGGAGCACGAACAGTCAGAAGCGTCGACATTGGGGTTACCTAAGTACACTTTAACCCACCCTATAAAAATAAATAAAAGATTAAATATTTTGTGTGTTACACTAAGAAACAAACAAGTTCATTTTTAATTTTAGTTTGACTTTAAAAGTTTTTTTTATTATTTCATTTGAATTTTTGAAAATATTTTCGAAAGTTACTTTTAAAAGTGCATGGCTTAATAAAAAAAAATACAAACTGATAAGTATTGATTAGCTTATTTTTATTTATCAGTTTTATTTTTATTTTATAGTTTTGTACAAGTGTTGTGTCACTTCTAATCAATACCGTTTTTTATAATTAAGTAGACTATGTTTGAATAAATATTGTTTGTCTAACTGATTGCCTTTTAATTTTATTTTAACTATTGATATACTTGAATAATAACTAAATCAGTTCGGCCTAGGTCAAACTAGATTGTCCTAGGCTAAACTAGTATATCCTGACACACGTAGGACAAACTAGTTTGGCCTGGAATCGGGTTTGGCCAGTAACATATATAAACTTTAAAGGGGTGTTTAAAAACAGGCCAAAAACTTTCTGTTAAGGTTCTTATGTTGCTTTAAAAGGTTGAATCTTAATAAAACTGCAATAAATTCATATCTATTTACGTTATTTTCAATCTAGACAATTTATAATCATTATATAATATTAAAGCTAAATTAAAATTTTCCAAAGTCAGAAAGTTATTTTGACTATTCCATTTTCTTTTGTTCAAATTCAATTTTTTGAAAAAATAGTGTAAACAAACTTATTAGGAAATTATAACATTAATGTGAAGACAATCAAAATCAATCATTAACATATCCCACAAAATAGCCATTAAAAATCATACAAAAAGTAAAATTTGAGACTTTAAATATTTAAATTTTAATCATATAAAATACCTGAGATGCATTTGGTGCAATTCTAAGACCGGCCGCTACACCATTATGAAATAATGGCCACATATTCATGTTTGCAGGAACATCTATGTGAGAAAGATCGACAGTCGTATTTCTAAAATAGTTTAAAGAAATCTTTTAGTTCATGTAAATAGCAAATCACTCAGATCACAATTAATAATTAGTTATTGGATCATTGAAGTAATAAGAAATAAGAAATTTTACAAAGCTCATTCCAAAATAAAGAGCCGAATGGTTATAAAAATTGACTGGTGTTGGCGACAAAAAATTCTTTACGTATTCTACATAGGTAATGGCTAAAATAATCACCATTGAAATGAAAAATTCTTATATTTATAATTATTTCTAATTTAAAATGAATTCTAATATACTTTAAGAAAAGTTCAGTTGTTGAAAAATTACATCAAATAAAGAAATATGTAGATAAATATAGAATAAATGAACTTCAAAAATATTCTTTTAAATTAAATAAATTTAAACTTTATTATTAAATACATTTCTTTGAATAACTTCATAATTTAACGTAATAACTTTTGCCTATCAGTTATTATTAGACATTTAAATATAAAAACGTCATTCCTACTTATTATTTTTAGTAATTAACTTTAGAATATTTCATTTAATCTTAACAAAGCCCTTGCTTGACAATTTAAAAATGTAGAAGTTAACACAATTTTAATAAGATACAATGCTGGTTAATATATATTTTAATATATAATTTATAAATTAAGTAATTATACATGTATTTTAAAATTGTAAATTTAAGATTAAATACATGTATAATTACTTAATTATTAAGATCTTATGGCAAGATTAATAATTCATTGATGATAAAACAAAAGTATGATCTGAAAAAGATTAATTTTAAAAGTCAAAATACATTTTAGAAATTTAAAACAGACTTTCTTCTAAGTACAAAATGTCTATGCTTTATCATCACATATTTTTAAACATAATAAAATGATCGTATTCTTGTAACCTATTACTACTACTTAATTCTTAATTAGAAAACTTAATTCTGTTATAAGTCATTATCAATTAAATTTGTAGTCTTGTCTTCATTTTCAGTATTCGTATTAAAATTTTATGATGTATTCATTCAAAATGCTTAAAATATTTATTATTTATAAAAAAAAAAGCTTACCGTGGTGGAGCTCTTCCTGTCAGACAGAGCTTAGGTATTGGAAGTGTCTCAGTTACAACAGGACTGTAAGTTCTTAAAGTAAACATGCCCCTAGAAATAACATAACGTTGAACATTTTTTATTCATTCACTAATGTCTAAAACAAAATAAGAGAGACATTTTTAAATATATATAAACTATTTAGTATAAATGCAAAACATTCTTTCATATGAAATTGAGTTCTTACTTTTTACAACTTTGACTAGAAAACTCATTTATAATAAAGTATATTTTCAAAATACTGAAGAAAAATTAAACTTCTTTACAAAAATTATCCATAAACAACAAAGCATTTAATACATCAAAATAAATTAAAATTTACAAAAAAACTGTTTTGCATAATAAATGTTGTATCTTTCTTGTCAGTGACTTCTCTGTAGAATAAAAATATTAATAAATACAGCAGATTTTATAATAATAAAAAAAAACAGAGATTTAAGTTTCTATAAATAATCCTATTTAATTCACAAAACTTTTAAATAACTATTAGAATTTCTAAATAAAATAACTTTCAAAAACATATCCCTAACATCTGTGAATGTTTAATTAGTAAACAAAAAATTAAATTACATTGTTACATATGTGAGAATCCAGGGCTTGTTTTATATAAAATAATATTTGTATTAATATCTTGTTAAAAAGTTAAAAGATTGAATTCAACAGGAAAGTTCATAAGATCTTTGACTTCACTTTCTTTTAAAAATGATACATCTTCCTTTGGGTTTGACTCATTCAGGGAAGTTTGCAGAAAATCTCTGATTGACAACAAGCAAGCTCCTCACCTGATTTTACCCAATTCGGTCAGAAGTCAAGGGGTAATGATAAGATCACTGGAGAATGATAAACAGAATTGCTCAAGGAAGAAGCAGTTCCCTTCTTTCCAAGTTCACTTGTGTGTGTGTGCATGCAGCCTTTCCCTTTGAATACATGCAATAACTGCATTCCATCTCAAAACAATGAGAACATTGTATGACACAGTTCAATGGTGAAAGACTAACAACAACAAGGACATTCTATTTGGAAGCTTAAAAAATTAAACTCCTTATTCAACATGGGAATCTTAAAGTCAGGAAGTATTTGACTCCACGTGACTGCATTGTAAATTCTCTCTCTCTCTGGATAAAGATGCAATGTGCGATAAGTATTATATTAATAAATACATTAAAAATTATATTGATGATGAGTGTGTTAGGTGTTAGCTACTAAGCTGAAACAAATCTTTTGTTGTTTAATGTTAAATTAGTAATCCAAGCAAATCACTTCTGGGTTGTTTGTCTCTCAACTTCCTCCTCCATTCTCTTATCCCATGTACCCATATCGCATGTACTCATAAAATCTGCATAAAGTTTCCAGTGAGCTGAAATTCGCAGGTGAAGTCAGAACATTCTGACCAGGTCCACAATTTACATTTCACACACACACACAAAATTTAGCATTATCTCAAAAACACACTACATAAGAACTAATACAACAGTACATACATGTGTGACCAGAGGGTCGGCACCTCTTTAGCGCCTTGTCAAGACTGACACAACCGTGTCTTCTAAGATAGACACAGAAACCTAGATGGCTGCAAATTCGAAATTCGTGCAAGCGGTCACGTGCACGGGCAGTCAGATTTGGGCTGGAGGAGGAGTGAATGACGGCTCTGAAGTGAATCACTCGGATACGGTGTTAACAATTAAAACAACCGATTTAATTTAACAAAAGGAATACAGAGTCTCTATCCTATTGAATAACGATCGAGAAAGAGAGTTTACAAGAAACCACGAGTTGATATATATACCTTGGATGCACTAGACTGTGCAGACTTCTGGATCGACGATTTGAGTTCATTCGATCGGTTGTTCAGTGGGGACGGAATCCAGGAGTGGTTGAGATTTCCTTTTCTTGAAGTTCGGTCAAGGGGTGATGGAGAAAATTGAATGGAGAAAATTGATGGAGAGAATTGGAGGATCTAATAATCCAGGGAGTTCAACGGTGTTCACTAAAGAAACACAAAGAAAGAAGTTCTGGGTAGCCTGGATGACAAGAAACCTTTTCGGGGCACTTTTGTTGATACATTCGCAAACTCTTGGCGACCGTTTGTCCTTGAGTCACTCCTTTTTATACTCCAAATCATGTTTTTTCACCAATAGTAAATTTTTTGTTTTAGTTCCCAGTGACACATTCTGAGTTCCCTGGGAAAGGAAATGAGTCCAGGGGAGAGAAATGCACTCATCCTCCGGTAATAAAAATGGAAAAAGTTTTTTTTTCTGAGATTTAAATAAATTTCTTTTTCACTTTTCAAGACAAAAAATGAATTTTTTTTTGAACATTTCATCAAATCCGATCTCTCACACACACACATATATATATATATTCATTCATAAAGCAAATATATTCATTCATAAAGCAAAAATCTAATAAATGTAACAGCTTAATGCACTATATTTTAAATATTTATCACTGCATTAAAATAAGAGAAAAGAAAAAGAAAATACTTTGTTATATTGTAATTCAATATAAAATCAAAGCTCCTTAAATAATTTCACAATGATTAATGCTTGCAATTTGAAGACATATATAATGTCAAAATCTCCAAGTATTGATATTGTTGAAAATGTATGAATAAAATTAATTAATACTTATTATAAAAAAGTAAGTAAGTAATTATCACTATAAAAATGTAATACACAAATTTTGCAAATTTAATTTTCTAAATTTTTATAACAATATATTACCCACCTTCCAATAGGAAGTGCCATAGTTCGGATACAAAGAGTGTACAGATGCCTTTCTTGTTCTTCTATAAAGTCATGGTCGCTGCAATAAAATATAAAAATCTATTAAATCCTTAAAAATACTACTGTCACTATTACTTTAAAATATTTTGTTATATTCTTCTAACTTTTAATTTAACTTATCTTTAAATTAGGTATACATTAGAATCCACTTATTGAAATTAATTTGGACTTGCCTACACTGGTAGCAATAACCAACTTTTAACATTAAGTGGGATATGTAAATAAATCAATAAAAATTCTAGTTTTATTGACTGATATTAAAAAACATTGTATAAGTTAAAACAATGAAAAAATGTATAACTTTTAATTGTAGTTATTAAATATATAATTCATTAATTAATAATAACTACATCATGTGTTCTTTGCTCCTTTCTGTAGCACTGTCCTTAACAAAAGTAACTTCGGATAAAATGAAAATGAGAAATGCTAACAAATTAAACTACTGTGCTATAAACAAATAAAAATTAAAACAATGATAAATATTTAAAACACTGAATAAAACTAATAACAATTGCACTTTATTAGCTTCAAGTCAAGGCTGACTGTGTAAAAACATAGTTTAAAATTGATAGTATGTCCAAAGTTAATGATAACTATAATGAAAAAGATTACAAAAAGTTTTATGAATGATTAGCCTGGACCATAAATCCTGCTTGTCAAGTAATGTAGTGAAAATTACATTACTCAGACCTCCACTCAATATTTACTTCCAGAGCAATTAATTTAATGGTAGGCTGAGGTCATATCATCATCTCCAGCTAGTGTACTTAGTGACCATACAGGTCACTAAGTACACCAGCTGGAGATGATTATATGACCTCAGCCCACCATAGAACTCAGCCAACTTAAGCTTTTATCCCAGCATGGAATATATATAATTACATATAAACCAAGCCCAACATAGAAGCAAACAAAACCAGACTATAATATGGCTAATTAATCATAAGGATATTACATAATACAAACTACAAGTAAATAGTTAAGCCATCATCTTGTATTAAATTTAATAACTAAAAATTAATTACATTAGAAATAGCCGAGACGATTTCATATTTAAAGAAAAATATTCTTACTAGACTATACAATAAATAGTTATTGTATAGTCTAGTAAGAATATTTTTCTTTAAATATGAAATCGTCTCGGCTATTTCTAATGTAATTAATTTAATTTTTAAAGATTATGTAAGCCACCGCTAGAGGACTTTTAACTTTTTTACATTTGTCGGCGGACATGTAGCCTCAAATAAAAGGACTGTTCCGCTGTAGACTTGTTAATACCTCTCCAAAAAGCGTGTGAAGGGACGGATCGAAAAAAGGACTCATTTTATTGTATAGTCTAGTAAGAATATTTTTCTTTATACTAAAAATTAGTTAATTTAGAATATTCTAGAAAAAAGGATCAATCTAGAGTGGGTTCAGGTACTGCTTTTTCTTCCATAATATTCTAAATTAACTAACTTCTAAATATTAAATTTAATACAAGAAGATAGTGGCTTAACCTGTAGTCCATATTCCATAAAACATTTATAATTAGCCATATTATAGCCTGATTAAAATCTAGTATCATCATTTGTTTATTATTTTTCAATATGATGTTAAAACAAATGAGCAATTGTAATATTTAAAAAAATAAGTTTTATTAATATAATGATATCGTACCTTACTTCTGGTCTCTGCTGTAAAACAATTTTTACTGGTTTTGAAGATTGCAACATTCTATACACTTCATATATTCTTTGATCTTGACTAAATCTTAACTGTAAAACTTCATGATCTAAATGGTCTAAGCCATCTTCGTCTTCTTTTGCAATTACGTGTTTCACATTATCAAAACTTTTTGACTGGTAAAGAGGCAAAATGGTTCCGGCATGAGCAGCAGCTAAGTCTTGTCTACCTATAAAATTTAAGCTTTTCAAATTAATAATTTATTTATATACAGGAACTACTGATATTTTTTACAACTTGTTAAAGAAACTGAATATAAAAAATAAATAAATCGTTTATATTCAATTTCAAATATGTGAATAAAAACTTATTTTTCAAAATTATAAATTTGCATCATTAAACTGAAATAACTGTTCTGTATGCTGAGTGGCAACCCAGTATTTATACTTAGTACATCATAATTCACAAAACATAAAATTAAAATGTCCTTCTACAGAAAAATATTTTAAGTTTATTAAAATTAAATTTTGATAATACCAATTAATGTATATGCATCAGCAGGCCAATCAGATGAAGGTTTCTTCCGACAATGTAATATGACTTCTCTAATTGGAAGTGCAACTCCAAGAGGAAGTTTGTTTAGATCTTCATTATTAATACCTATAAAACAATAAATTTTGTAAAATTTAAGTACTTCTTACATCTAAATATTGATAATAGTTAATAATGTGTTAGCGACTGTTTTCAGCTTCTTATTCCAACCAATGATAATAGAAAGTTACTAAGCAGTTTTAACTAAAAACAATGCAATTTTCAAATATGCAAGATAAAAATTTAAAGTTACAATGAAATTGATACTTTTCAACTTCTAAAATGTTTACTATCTTAAATATAAGCACTATACTGTATGCATTAGGGTGATCCAGTCACATTCATAAAATGTAGTTTTTAATACAACAAAGCTAGTACATCCTATCATTATTTCTCTGGATGCTGATGTAGTATGGTTGCATCTAGCTTTATACAAGTTTATACTTAAAATAAATTATATATATAGTTATCAATATATTTGGAAAGAATATAATTAATTTGTTATCTGTTTCTAATTACAGAATTACTAATCAAATTTTGTTAAATGTAATTATCATCATTAAATAAATTACCACATTGTATAATTAATTACATAATTATATGCAGAACTCCAATTATCCAAGGTAACATGGACCAATGCTACCTTGGATAGCTGAAAACTAGTGAACCAGTTGACTATAGCCATTTCAGATTAAAAATTACAAAAAAATTTATAATGGTATCACTTTTAAGCCTCTTTTAATATCTTGATGAATTTAATCATACATAATTTGTAAATCATTTATTATGTAGCTAATACATACAATAGTTTTAAGAATAAATATGCATATTATTATAGTTATGTTTTTAATAAGAATGGTTTGTCTCACATGAAAGTTAAATAATAAAAGGTAACAAACAAATCATTTTAATGATTTTAAATTGTTATATATGATTAAATTCACTAAAGTATATAAAGTGTCTTAACAGTAATACCACAGTTTTTTAGGTATTTTTTAATATGAAATGGCTATGGTCATTTGTTTTAGTTTTCAGTTATCCAACATGGCATTAGTCCACATTACACCTTAAATAATTGGGGTTCTATTCTATTGTATCACTGATTAACCACTTAATAAATTTAGAAAAAATTTGTCAAATTTAAAGAAATAAGTATTTTGTACCTAAATGAGTAAGAAATAAGATAAGATTTTCTTCCGGATTACACGTCACTGATAATTCTTGGAAAAATGTTAATTCAACTTCATCTACAAATCTTCTCCCTAATAAATTTAAAATTATTGTAAATAAATATTTTGTCAATAAAACTAACAACCTATATCAAGTAATTAATTTTTCAACTCACCAGGTACTACTAAAGATTGCAGATAATCATTTATTGTTCTTTTATTTGTAACGTTCATAAGAAGCAAGCTATACATCTAATCAAATTAAATAATTTAGAATTAGTGATTTTTTTCTGTATCCTTTTTAATTTATTAAATATATTTAATTTAGTTGAAATATATTCTATGCTTTTTTAAATATATACAGAATGTATGATAAACTGTCCAAACCAAAACTCAATTATTACTTCCACTGATTTTACAGCATATTTTACTTGAATTTTCGGAATATCAGCTCAAAATCAAGATAGAATATTTACTAATACTTAAATATTTTTCAAGCAAAAACATCCTAAATTAATTATTCTGTTATGTTGAAATAATAAAATACACAAAACTACAATTCATGTTAAGGAATCTAAAAATGAGCCTTTGAATTTATATAATCTATTTCTATGTATCTTTTTCAATTCTTCCTAAAGGTAGATGCACACAGACAATAAAATTAAGGTAATATTGAACATCAACTGATGCTAGCAATCACCTCTTTTAATTTTGACAATTAGAATGGTGATTGAACCTATTGTTGATATTCAATATTCTCTTAATTTTGTCATCACATACGTCTGTCTTAAAATATATAAAATAAAAGCAAAACATGCTTTACAGAGCAGAATAATAATTCAAGTTTCTGAATTTAGTAACAGTTTCATACTGTAATTTCAATTACACTTACCAACCAACTCCATAGACAAATACCGACATTAAAGCTTATACTTGTGAAAATAAAGGAGTCAAGAATTATCTTAGAATTAATGAAAAGTTCATTTTTGAACAACATCGTTGAATTTTCAAATCAATCTGAAGATGGATCTGTTTTGGAAATATTTATTAATTCTAAGATATTTATGGATTATTTTATTTTTATAAATGTAAGCCTTAACGTTAATGTGTAATTCTATTCCACATTTTTGAAATACAAAGATTGAAAGTAAATGTTTATAAGAAAAATATTTGCTTAGTTATTTCTTTTAAATACACTAAATACAAGCTCCATTTTAATTAATATCCTAAAAATTCATGCAAAATGTGCTGTAAAACTCATTTCAAATGTCAATATAATCATTGGTATGGAAAACTGCTGCTTCAGTTTATCAAGGTCATCCCGTGTATATACTATATAAGAAAACATAGTAAAGAATATAAAAATATGTAAATTAAAAAATAAACTATAAGTAAAAAAAAATAATACAAATATTTTACATTTTGAACTTTTACATGTATTTTACTTACATATGCTAAATTGATTTTACTAATTTCATAATTTAATTGTAATTAAATATAACTGTGTATTATTTTTTACTTTTAAAATTAAACTTAGCAATTTTGTTCTATGATCTACTATAAATGAACTTGTTAATCAATTGGAATTATATAATCTCGGGTTAATATTAGACAGTGGCAATGTTACTTCCTTCTACATAATCCTATCCAACCTCCCTTTCTTTTTTTTTTATGGACAGAAATTGCATTATTATTATTATTATTACAATTAATGGCCTAGGTACAGTGTTTGATGAAGGTTGTTATTTAAAAATCAAGTTAGTTCTTTTTCTAAAGATTTAATGATGAGTAGTGGTATTCTCTGACATCATGTTGCCTTATTTCTTCTCATTCTAACTGGATGGCCTTTTTTTATACTAATTTCCAATCTATTGTCAATTATTGTCTGCTGATACAGTCTATGGCTACTTCTCACTGTCTCACTGCTTCATAAAATTTTATTTCAAGTGAATAAGATTTACCTAATTTTTAATAAACTGGCCAACTTATTTATTATGGATTCTGCTGAGGCTGCTAGGGCTACACTAAGTTTCCCCAAATTTAATTGTCATATCACTTATTTTCATACAATTTTATTTTTTAAATATTTTAATTGTCTTTAATGTGAAATTATTTTCTCTTAGATACCTCAATTACTAAGAATACTTCCCTTTCTTTACCCTTAATTCATCCAGATGATTTTCCATTTTTGCACTAAGCTATATCCGATTTGGAGATCTTTTATTTTGAAATTTTCTGTTTTAAAAAAATGCATAAAATGATTCTACATAATAAACAGTAATCTGTTCAATAATTTGTTTTATTCATTTTATATATGATATATGTATGTATGTATATGTATGTATACAGTAGGATGTCCCTTATTTTTCAAATATTTTTTTTCTCTAACGCACAGGGCCTAGTTTTGTTTATTTTACCCTTAAATACTCCCACAATAAATTTCAGCTCATTTTGATCTCTAGAACCCGTGCCGACTTGCATCGAATCATTTCCATACATATGGTGCTAGAGAAGTGGCACGTATTCGCTTTGTTTGCCATTCTAACACAATTTGTCAGGCTATTAACACGTATAATTTTTTTCGAAGATGTCAGTGGAATTACGAAGCACTAAAAAACATATTTTCTTAGTCGGAGAGATAAACCACCAAATCACGGGTGCAAAATTTCCGTCAAATCGGCAAGTTCTCGCAGTTCTGTTTTTTAACATTTGCGAAGTTAAACTAACTGTAAGTGAAAGCGTAAATCTTGTAATACACGAGTGTATCATATTTTGGGAAAAAGCTAGAATACCTACAAAATCTATACCTAACTGTGTCAAGAAATTGGTGGATCTTTATCACGTATGGAGAGTTTCCATACCTGATAAATATCCACCAATTTCTTGACACAGTTAGGTATAGATTTTGTAGGTATTCTAGCTTTTTCCCAAAATATGATACACTCGTGTATTACAAGATTTACGCTTTCACTTACAGTTAGTTTAACTTCGCAAATGTTAAAAAACAGAACTGCGAGAACTTGCCGATTTGACGGAAATTTTGCATCCGTGATTTGGTGGTTTATCTCTCCGACTAAGAAAATATGTTTTTTAGTGCTTCGTAATTCCACTGACATCTTCGAAAAAAAATCTATACGTGTTAATAGCCTGACAAATTGTGTTAGAATGGCAAACAAAGCGAATACGTGCCACTTCTCTAGCACCATATGTATGGAAATGATTCGATGCAAGTCGGCACGGGTTCTAGAGATCAAAATGAGCTGAAATTTATTGTGGGAGTATTTAAGGGTAAAATAAACAAAACTAGGCCCTGTGCGTTAGAGAAAAAAAATATTTGAAAAATAAGGGACACCCTAGTGTGTGTGTGTCTGTGTGTGTGTGTACGTATGTGTGTGTGTGTGTGTGTGTGTATGTGTATGTATGTATGTATGTATATATATGTATGTATATATATAAAAGAACTTTAGTGCATAAAAACAAAATATAAACAAATATATATATATATTTTTTATTTTGTTTTTATGTACTAAAGTTCTTTTTTTATTATATGGGGTTGTTCTTTTCATTAATTTCTCTTTGGGGAGCAGTCATCTTTTGTTTTATATGACATTATGTGTAAATCCCATGTTTTCCAAACCAAATATCATACAGACCTATTAAACCTGGAACAGAGACCAATCAACTGTGCAAATAAATTATATTCCAACTGAAATGGGACATACAAGGCTCGAAATACATATTGGAGAATAATAAAAATTAAAATTGTTCTCTGTCTCAGTTTAATAAGTCTATATGATATCTAGTTTGGAAAACCTAAAATTTACTATAGTTAATAAAAAATAAACCAGAAGTAATTTAAAATAAACATTGCCATGCATTTATAACAATAAATATAAAGTATTAAAAATTTTTAAATAAATTAACAATACAAACAAATCATATTCAAGTTGTTATTATACAAACTCATTACCAATATGACATCCCTAATTGTTTTGGTAACATTAGAAATATATAAGAATGGTAGAAATTCCTTATTTAATAGCAGTGATTGAAGCCATCCGAAAATATTAGGTGGTGAACTAGTAAAATACGGTGGAGCATGGAGCTGATTCACTTCATCTGAAATTAAAATAAGAATTCTTATTCTGTAGCCTGCACTGTTTCTATTTATGAACACACAATATACACATCATGCAAAAAATTACAGTACAATGATGAATTATCATAAAAGTATTAATATTTTTTTAAATTCAATTATGTCAGTTTTTTACAATTGATTATAACATAATGACCATAAAATACACTTCATGCCAGGTTCAGAGATTAAATAATTAACACTTCAGTGTTGCGGTGTTACAAATAGTGACTTGTTAAAATTCACATGTACTCGCAAGCACTTTCAAATAGCTTACAGCTATCATCCTCAGGCAAAAAATCAAATTCAATTACAGTGGAACCTCAGTATACGACCTTAATCCATTCCTGATGTTTGGACTTATACCGAATAGGACGTATACCAAACCAACATTTCCCATAACAAGTAATGTAAAAATGATTAATCCATTCTCATGTAAAAAAAAAACCCTCTTGATATGATATATTAATGGGGTTGTAAAATAATTTAAACACTATTTGAGCACATTAATAAAAAAATTAATTTTATTATAGATTTTTAAAGTTATTACAATATATTGTATTATATTATTGAAATCATTAAATCAAAATCAAATCAAATCAAACTCTCCTTAATACTAATAATCTGTTTAGAAATTGATTAAACCCCTTTTGCAACATTAGCAGATTTAATAATGTCTTTATTTTTCACGATTGTCGATATTGTCGTTCTCGGAATACAGTATGCAACAGTTAAATCTCAAACACCCATGTCCACCTTCATATTTCTCAACAATCTCTTTTTTCAGTTCCATTGTGATTCTAGTCATTTTTTTAGTTTTCTGTTGCTTTTCATTTGCCCTTTTGCAATTCATGATTAATAAAAATAATAAAATTTTACTTACAAATTAAAATCAGAAGAAATTTAACAAAGTTATAAACCGTGAACGTCTAGTCTGGTCTAGTACACTGATATTGCTACTTGTTCATAGATGGCACGTATAATTGAATTAAGTCATATACCAAGCAAAATTTGTTTCGTCCAAACAGGACGTATTCTAAATTAAACGTATGCTAAAGCAGACGCATACAGAGGTTCTACTGTATTTTCAAATTATCAGCTTTTTAACGGGCTTTTATTTAGTTCACCTAAACTAAATAAAAAACATTATTTTTGATCTGTAAGACTAAATATCTGCATCCATATTTTCCAGAATAATAAGTCCTGTTAATATATAAAATGTACTAGCATACAAAATAAATTCTAAATTACAATAGTAAGTACACAAAGACATAATAATTAAAGGGTAAACAAAATTGTGCCCCCCCACACACACACAAACTAACATCCACACATACAGAAAACCTTCAAATTTTTTGCAATTCTTGACATTTCAAGGTCCCAAGTACAAAAATGTAAAAATCTTGAGGGGATAATTTTTTTGACCGATTTCCATACTTTTCTTCTGTTATATATAGCAGCCAGAAAAGTAATTTTATAAAACCATTTCCTTTAAATGAAAAACTAATATAAGAACACAAAGTTCTGAAGCATTCACAATTATAGTATTTAATTCTATCTCCAATTAACTATCTTAAATTTCACAAGTCCAAAAACTTAATTTTAAAAATTTGATAACATTCAATTAATCTATTTGACAATTAATCTAGACATCAATTTATATTGAAACAGACACCCATGGCCATCAACAAGTGAGGCCAAGCAAAATGTCAAAAAGAAAAGAAAAAATTATTCAGTTGAAAAAAACATCCATGAAACCATTCTGTTCCAGAGCTTTCAAGTGTGTCCTCCATTTTTACTTTTCCTGTTCAGTGTTTAGTCTTTTTAATATTAATTAAATCAGTCATTAAGTCAGTTTTCTCAGTTAATAATAAAGTATTTTTCTGTTCTTGAGAAGATTTAATTATTTATCTATGATAGTATTCATAGCAATTTCTGTGAACTAAGTAAAATGATCATTTAAATTGCTTACCTTCTGACAGCTGATAATTATCTGACAGAAGAGAACAAACATCTGGAAAATCTTGCCAATAATGATTCTGATACAATGGAAGCCTGAGATCTCTAAAAATGAAATTACTTCCTTTAATATTTCACTAAGTAATTAGTATAACCATAAAGTTAGTATAATAGAATTTTATGTATCAACAAATGTAATATGTTATGCACTATAAATGTTAAACTGTACATATTTTTCTTTTTTTATAAAGCATGAAAAAGAATTTATTGTAACTTGTGTTAATTTACTCCAAAGCAAACAATACCAACAATATTCTGATCAATCTTAATTGCAATTGTCAATGACTGTTCATGAAATACAATGCATCCAAATCTTAGATTTCTAATTTTTCAATACTCTCAGCATCATTAGAAGAACTGTGCAATCTAATTTCGATACTAAGTGTTAAGTAGTGTTAGAAATAAAATTTTTCATTTGTTATCATTGTCGTCATTTAAATTAGAAAGTTAAATAATACACACACTAAAATTAACATTATATGTAATAGTGTTGAGTATAAAAGGGAATACATAAAACATTGTATGTTTTATGTATTCCCTTTTATACTCAACACTATTACAGAAAACACTATATTGAAATAAAATCATCATTCTACTAAAAGCTATATATGAAATTCAAAACAAAATCCTTTACATTCTACATAAATAATCATGAAACAAGAATGATGACATAAAATTAGGAGAAAAATACAAAACATTTAATCATAAAATTTGATTCTTACCTTGAAATCTGATACAAAAAACAAGCTAATGATGATAATTCATTCCATTGAAGTATATTTAGTTTACAATCCTGCAAATATTTTTTTCTTTTTTTCAAAACACTTCAAGTAATTAAAATAAAGACTTATTTTTCGACAAAATAAATTAAAGATTTTAATGGTTATACAGGGTGTTCAGAAAGTTATTGTGCACTTATATATTTATTAACAGACATGTTTCAATATAAAATACAGGAGGTAAATATGAATGACAATTATAAATGATGTTTAAAGTAACCCCTGTTAGCATCAATACAGGTGTGGATCCTTTTTATTTTGTTTCTAAACACTACAGTAGAGCATCGATTATCCGACCCCCGATTAACCGACCGCGTTCTAGTCAGCAAATTCAAATGTCCGCTAGTGATGTGGCGCTACAATATTTGGTTATGTCTTGGCTACTTTAATATTATTTTTGTTAAATTTTTGCATGTTTTAGCTGGCAGCACTGGCTCAACCATGAAAGGGAGGATAGTATTTAAACCAGGCCTAATACACTATACTAATAATGTATTTTTTCATACTTTTCGGTTATCTGACTTTTCAGTTATCCGACCAACCCCAGTCCCCAATTAAGTCAGATAATCAATGCTCTACTGTACTATCATTTGCTTGCTTGAAAGACTTAATAAATGTTGTTATTGCTGCTTTCAAGTCATCCAATGTGCATGGATGATCTCAGATATACTACAGATTTTGTTGCTCCCCATAGATAAAAGTCTGGTGGATTTAGAACTGGTAAGCATGGGGCCACATATCTTTCAAAATAATGCATAAATATGATTAGAAAAATGCAGTGACTTTCTGAACAGCCTGTACATTTAATTATGAAAAAAAAATTTTATCTTTATAAAATTTAATATTAAACACTTAAAACATATTTGTGATGAATAACAATTACTAATCATTGCCTAACAATTAATATAAAATATTTTTGTATATTTTAAATATTTACTTACTTCATATACAAGATGTAATGCTAAATGAATGTAAGATATATATGGTAATAAAGGAGAATGAATGTTAATGCTGTTGATTTCTTTTTCAGAAATGTAACTAGAACTTATTTGAAACTTTTCATCATAATTAGCAAAACCAACAGAATTTTTTTGATCCTGATTCATTTTGGAATGTGTAGATGATATTAAGTATGACCAATCCTAAAATTAGAAGATGACAAAATATATTTCATAATACTTAAATTCAGTAATTCCAAACATTTATCTTACCTCATCAGTACCTTGCTCAGAAGTTTTTGCTTTCTTTACTGCTACAGGAGATAATGACATATCTTTATTTAAAATACCTCCCAATGTTGTTACATCCGTATCATAACCCATATTATTTAGAAGACATAAAAGAAATGTTTTTAATTCAGAACGAATTGTTAAGTCACTCGATCCAGGAGCATTTCTCATAGCATACCATTTGGCAAATATTTGAATAGCAATTTCTTTTGGCAAAATACTATTTAAAGCTTGTAATAGCTTTGTAACTGAAATATGAAATAATGTTTTAATAAATTATGAAACTAAACCAGCAAGTATTTAAAAAAAAAATGATTTTTGTTAACTATCCTCAGGCTCTAATTTGAAATACAACTAGAAGAAATCCTAGAATATCAGTTACATATATTCAGTTACAGAGCATTTGATATGTTTTCAGCATCCCTGTAGTTTATACAATCCTCTTTTATACTATGTTTAGACATATCCAGTAATTCAGAATACTTACTGATCAAACATACCAATGACACAGATTAAATTTTCTACACCAAAAAGTACCTCACAAACTATTTCTGTAGTCTCTATAAGATTTCTAAATCTAGCCTAGTACAAGTTCTACCAATCCTTAAAGTAATAATTTCTATATCCTACCACTAAGGTTATGTGGTTTTATTGAAATCCATAAAGTAAAAAAAGCAGTTCTTCACAAATGTTAACATCTTACTTTCCTGATAAAGATATCTCCAGAAATTCCTCACATAACAAACACAAGATTATAGATAACATTATCAGATAAGCAGGATTTGTAGAGTTTAACTTTGACGAACTATCTTATCACCATTCGGGCCGTCAAAAGCATATTTCCATCAGTGCAATTAGCTCCCTGCTTTTGAGATGAGGAACTTATCCTTTAACTCATTCTATGCCGAAAGACAGGATATCCTGCCCCACAGCATTCTCATAAATGCATCAAATAAAGAATATTTGCTTGCTTTTAAGGCAGTCATGCTTGCTGCTGAATCACACTCTTGATTTTGTTTCTGGCAAAGCTATATTTTATTATCATCCATAATGTTTCTGCTCATCAGATTAATGATTTATTTAAACTTATGCTCTACCACTTTCCATACAATTATCTTATCATCTAATAAATTCATTGTAATGACCAACATCCTTCAAATTTATATATTTTCTTTTGAAAGACTGAATAAACCATAGCACTACTACTCAGACGTTAAAATACAGTACAACTTCAATTCTCAAATGTTTTTGGTCATCTTAATTGACCTTCTTCAGTACAGAAACAAACAAATTTCAATTCAACAAAAAGAATGAAAACTGGAATATCTCTGGAACAAGTTGATTTCAAATAGTAATGTTTCAGAACAACAAAAATTTAAATGCATATGTCAGACTTCTACATGAATTAAAATATAAATTTACAAATCAAAACAAAAAAATACATAAAAATAAACAATAAAAGAAATAAATAATAAAATGAAATATATAGTTCATAAACTTAACTGTATTGTTAACAAAAATATATATGTAAGAATTAGACTAATGACATAACTCATTGCATATACTATGCCATACAAAAAACTTACAAGTATGCATAACTGGATATAATCCTTAATATATATATATAATAGTGTCTGATAATATCTCTTTGTGTTCAAGGTAACCATCATATATATTAAGTATTATATCCAGTTGTGCATACTTATATTTACATACTCATTTGTTAAAATACAGTTAAATTTACAAGCTATATATTAACCAAAATGCTCTAACCTGTTACCGGTGCGCACTCTCTAGACGACCATCAACACAAAATCAACAGAAATCATTAGTAACGAACAATTTCCGTTGATTTTGTGTTGATGGTTGTCTAGAGAGTGCGCACCGGTAACAGGTTAGAGCGTTTTGGTTGATACATTCTGGTGTTGAGTCAATGATAAGCTATATATTTTATTTTATTTTTTATTTCTTTTCTTGTTTTTTTAATTTTATTTTTTATTGTTTTTATTTGTTTTATTTTAATCTATGTACAAATTAACACATGCATTTAAATTTTCGTTGTTCTAAAACGTTAATATTCAAAATCAATGTTCCATAAGACTCCAACTTTTGTTCTTTTTAAATTGAAATTTGTTTCTTTCTGTTCTGAAGAAGATTGATTAAGACAACCATAATGTTTGAGAATTACAATTGTACTGCATTTTAAGGTTTGAGAAATAGCACTCTGGTTTACTACAAGTGCAGTTTTTAGAGAATGAAAGATTGGATATAATCATTGATCATAGTTTGTCAGTAAATCAAGATCATGCAAAAATTTCTTGCAAATTAGTTCAGTTCACTGATACTAGATAGTATTATTAAGGTTGAGCTTAAGCTATATTTGTTTTCTGACTATTTTCCCACATAATCACACTTTATTAAAATGAAAATAATTGTATTCTTTCTGAAATGACTGTAAATTTACATATTCTAAAGCAAGAAGTAAGCAGTTTTTCAAATACTATTAGCCATAAAGAAAATAGAAAAATCATAATTTATAATCTACAGATCTAGACCAGAAATTCTATCTTATTCTTATGTTTGTAGAATGGAGAGGTAAGCAAATGTTAATGATAAGACAAAATACAGTGGAATCCAGTTATTATAATCAAAGATAAGGTTACCAATCACCTATTATTATCATAATCAGTCTATGATCCATCAATCAAAACACTACATAAAATTAGTTAAAAATATTTTGCCTATTATAATCAAACTTTGGTTATTGTTATATTGCTGTTATAATTTCTCTAGGTTAATTTCATGATCTGTTGAGTTAATAACAACTGTTTATAAAAAATTTTACACACATAAATGTGTAATGTTGTATTAAGTGAATAGTTTGTGATAAATATAAATTGCACACATTCATACTGTTAATTGTTTGTAATAAATTGAGTTCAATAATAGAAATTTTTTATCTTCTGTTTAATGTTATCAACAGATTATTGTTATCAAAAATTTTTAAGTCCCAAAGTAATCATAATAAACAGATTCTACTGCACAAAGTTCCTTGAAGTATATTATAATTTTTTGTTTCAGGGCATAAAAATGTTATAAATCAATCAATTCAATAAAATCATAAATAGAATTTTTTGAAAATTCTTACAATTAAATGTTTCGAAAATGTACAAATTAAACAGATTTTTTTTTAATCTTTATTAAAATATACTTTCTGAATGACCAAATATTAAAATATACTTATCATTTGAATTAGTTTTGTTTGATGGAATAAAGAAACAACATAAAGGCAATCTATCAAAGGAGTGCCTCCCAAAATGACTTTCTACAAAAATCTAGCCTCTATTTAGGTGTTAAATGGATGAAGAAAACCCAGAAAATTCCATGAACCAACCCATCAGTCAGATGGAAACTCAAGTGTTCAGTGATTTTATCCACTTGACACTGATAAGATTATTATTCAAAGGTCTAAAACATTAGAAAATTTCTAATATGATGAACATATGGAATGTATATCCATACATTATCATCATAGAATTGGAATGAAACATTCAACAGCTTTCACTTCCAGGACATTCACTTCACAATGAAACGTGCAGCCTTAAAAACTAGAATGATACACAAAACATTCCAAATTCCTTATGCATCTGATGATCCAATGTCATACAAACTTTTATCTTTTAAGGCTCCAATTAAAAAGGCTTACACACATTCTGCATCCAAAAAAGACAACTATGAAATGTAAGGAAAACAAAAGTCCATCATCACTGGACACTGCTTTCTCCTCTATTTGTGATCGCAAAACTCTTCACAACTAAAAAGCTAACTTACGCAAATAAAAATGACTTCTTTGTGCAACAAATACTTTTAATAACAAACTACGAAAAATGTATAATAGTAAAAGGAGGAATTTAAACACAACCCAACAGTATACAGACTAGTGAGGAATGATAAGGATAAGGCACAATCCTCAAGGAGCATTGAGGACTGTGTTCTTGTGACAGATTAGTGCATGTATAGATAGGCCTTACTTCCCAACCTTTAGGAGTGAGAACTGAGGAACATCAATATCACACTAGAAAAGATCTTCTCCATATCTCTTTTGACATTTGCAGCCCAACAAGGTAAATATAGTTTTGGATAGAGCATCAAGCTATTCAATGTGTTTGAACATAAATGAAGTTCATACATATCATAGGATTTTTTTCAGTAGTGTTTCAGATTTAAAACTCAAGAATAGCTAATAAAATTAGCCAAAAAAGTTCATTCATTTTTTAAGTTATGCCTGGACATAACTTTTACTTTTATAGCTTAACTTTGACCAGATATTGCTTAAATTATCTTTTTAATAAATATTTTTTAATATTGGAATCTAATATTTTGGGAACATAAAAACTAATTCATCAAGATTTATTATACTGCAAATACACATCATCATAATTAAGAAACATTTAAAATATACATTCTAATATACACTTCTAGTTGATAAAAAAAAAAATATATAAAAATGTGGAGTTTTTAAAGGTTATATGAAATGAAAACAAAGATAAAAAAGCAATGTCATAAATATTTTATTTCAACAAGATTCCAATTAAATTATTTTTAAAAAGCTGTATTTATAGTCTTGCATTGTATTATAATCTATAAATATAGAATTTACCAAAGAAAATTTTACTCACCTATTATTGAATTTGACATTTTTGGCAAAGAAATCCTGTAAAATGTTCCATTTGACGTTTCCTACAAAAATAAAAATTTATAAGTGGCAAGAAAATTGAGAATATTTAATAGAAATAATAAAGAATAATATAAAATTATTTAATCCAACCAACTTTTCAGACAAATATTTTATTCGATTTAAAATTTTTGAATTTTATATAATTATTTATTTTGAAGAAACTATGATTATACAAATTTCACAAGTTCATATATTAAAATTTCTCAGCTTAATAATAAAACTTTTACAACATGATATCAAGAGAGATATCATAATAGAAAATTGCATATTTTTCCCCATATATAATGAAAAATGTGGAATCCCTGTATAATCAAAAGATAAGATGAATTTCTTCAAATTGTATTGATCTTAGTATAGAAAAACTTATAAAGATCAGTACAGTTTGAAAAAGAAACAAAGAAAACAAATTAGTGATTAAAAAAGATAAACAAACTTGAAGAAAGAATTACTGACCATTTTAGAAATTAATCAACAACTAATCAAGACAAATGGAGATGTCAAAAGTTTCCACTAAACAATTTCATCCAGCAAAAAGGATCCATGTAAACTACTGCTTAGCAATGACTATTTATAGACATCAAACTCACAGAACAAAACAAGTAGACCTCATTCCTTGTTTTGTTGGATCCAGAACACTTACAAATAGATGTCAACCAGCAATCAATAGAAAAACATTTTCTATTGATTGAAGTCCAAAACTTATGGTAACTTGAAAACTTCATTGAATTTTTTCTACTATGATCAGTCTTTGAAAGACATCATGATAAAACATTAATTTAATATGAATAAAAATTTTGAAAAAATTATAAACTCATTTTAAGTAAGTCTAGTCTCATCTGTTATTTGAGAGAATACTTATGGTGAAAAACAGCTAGTGTGTACATCTATCCATTTTCCATAATGACGGGCAAAACAGACAAAATCGTATAGTATAAATCCAACTTTAATCAACTACTTTTAGTCCAAATTATGTAAGATTTGTATATGTATTTATTTATATTTATATTGTATATTGTGTATTGTGTATTTATTATTGGGATATATTTTGATTAATTAAAATAATAAATCCAGCTTGATTATTTGATTGGTAACATTATTTGACTTTGTTTCTCACATGATCACTTTAGAAATAAGCAAGATTTTTTAGGTATTATTATTCAAATTTTTATCAAATTTAAAATTTCATACTATACTTACCAAATTTACTCTATTCATAACTGAATCTTTTAAACCAATTACAGTTCCTAATGAAGGTAAATTGTAGTCATCAATCAAAGAATCCTCCATTATTTTACTGTCATTTATATGAATTGGAACAGGAGAAAGCAATTTTAACTAAAGAGAACAAAATCAAACTATATACTTTAAAATACTTTATAACTATATAAAACATATTAAATGAAACTTTCAATATATTAATTACTCAAATTCCTTTTAAATATTATTGATTACACATTTTTTATTCTTACATTATTTTCCATTTTTTTTAATTTACTTAAATTTTCAGCATTAATCTGTGCATAAATTATATTTTTATTTATATTTTTTAAATATCTTTTTAGAAAAACATTTCTGTAAAATATATTTCTTGAAGTATTAACAATAATTAATTTAACAACAAAGTTATATTTAAAACATTGAATACAACAATTTTATTTATATTACTAAATAACTGTAACAAATACTAATACATAGATCTATTTGTTACAGTTATTTACAAATTAAAGTAAATTAATGATTAAATTTTCTATATTTTTTAAATGAAATATATCTTACTTCTTCATCAAATTTTGGATCCACTGCACTTGGGGGCCTACTGGACGTGATCAAACTGCTTCTTCTAGGAGAATCAAACTGTAAAGAAGCTCGACGACTACTAGTACCAGATAACATGCTAAAAGGTCCAGCTACCATAGGAATATGTACTTTACAAATCTAAAAAAAAATGAAAGTGAACAGCATTAATATAAGTTTTAATGGAGTTTTGCAAAATGAATGCTACCATTTTAAATTATTCTCATTATGCTAATTATTATCCAATAACATTGTAATATACATTAAAACACTGGAAAACCATTAAAATTTTACATTTGCCCATTATAATTTCTGAATGTCTGCACACCTGGTGTCACAATGTACAAATTTGACCAATAATCAAATTGTTCTTATGCTCATTATGGCATATACATTGTCACTCCTTCCACAGTAGCGATAATTCTACAGCTCATGCAGATTATTCATGTTTCACAAATGATGAGAAATTCCAACTTTGTGAACTGCAGGACACAAAATGCCTTCTCCACTGCAAAGTCAGTATTGTCATTTATGTTGCTTCCTAGAGGTAGTAGACAGCAAGACGTTTGAATGCAAATGGAAGATGAAACTCAGACAGTCATTTTATTGTTTGGTGTACATTGCATACTTCTTAGATAATAATTAACATACAGGGTGACAATAATTAACCCGTACAAGTTTTTTGCATCATAAATTTATTAAAGAAATAAAAATTAGAAAAATAACAGTGGATAGCAGTGACAATACTTTATATTAACCAGATTTTCAGCCGGTTTCAAAGTGGCCTCCTTTTGCCTTGATGCGGAGCCCCAAACATGTTTTGAAATTCTCAGCGATGGGCCGCAGCTCTTCTGGAGACAGTTTGTCCCACTCCCAGCGCAAGGATTGCTTCAGCGACTCCAAACTTTTGTGGCGCTTAGTGCAGGCCCTGGCGTCCATAATGGACCACACGCTGTAGTCCATCAGGTTCAGATCCGGCAAGTACGGTGGCCATTCCACAGACGAGATGAAATCAGGAAAATGGGCCTTGCACCACTCCTGAGTCTTCTTCGCCCTGTGTGCCGGCACCGAGTCCTGTTGAAATGTCCATTTCGCACTGCCAAAATGCTGCTGAGCCCACGGAAGTACCACGGCCTCGAGAATGTCACTGCAGTACGTCTTGATCGATTTTGGCCCCTTGATCGACAAAAACAAGGGGTGTCTTGCCGCTTGCACAAATTCTGCCCCAAACCATGACTGACATTGGATTTTGGCAATGTTCGTTAACGGCTGAGCATCTGGGAGCCTCTGCAGACCAGTTCCTGTCGTTTTGATGGTTGTGCACCTGTTGTATGGAGAAAAGCTTCTTTTCTGTGAAGAGAATGCGCTCCCATTGCCGACCTGCGGCCCGATGCTTGAGTTGGCGGCATCTTTGAAGTCGCATGCACTTGTTTTCATTGGTGAGGAGCTGAATCTTTTGGAACTTGTAGGACTCAAGACCAAGTTCCTTTTTCGCCATTAACCGCACCAATTTGCGATTGATTCCGATCTCGCGAGCAATTTTTCTCATGGAGACCTTTGCATGTCGGTCAACTCACTTTTTGATGATCTTGCGGTTCCTAGACGAGTTAATGGTGCACTTTCTTCCATGTCCGGGACAGTCACCATCATGGCCAAGCTCCTTGAATCACCGAACTGCATCTGAGACTGTCATTTTGGGAACAGTAAGCAAATGAACAATTTCACATTGTTGTTTTCCTTGCCGGAATAGCTCTAAAATTGCACAACGTTTGTTCGACATCCTTAAAAAAATAAAAAACTAACCCTTATTACAACGAAAGCACATCTACATGTGCAGGAAATCACGGAGAATTAAACACAACAGTATGCAAATTAGGGATGTAAAAAAGTTCAGTTGCAGCATTGCTACAAACTTTGTACAGGTTAATTATTGTCACCCTGTAATTACAGTAATTTAAAATGGTAGCATTCATTTTGAAAGACCTTGTATTTAAAACACACACATTTAATTATAATTTACCATAATGTAATCACATAGTTAAAATGAGTTTCAATATATTAAATCAAATACAGTGGTGCCTCATATAACGTACTTAATCCGTTCCAGGTGCACGTCCGTTAAGTGAAACGTCCGTTATACGAAACGCATTTTCCCATAGAAATACATGTTAAAACATCTAATTCGTTCCGCGGCATAAAATAACCGTACTGTATCATTAAAAAATGAACATGGGGTGCGTTCTTTTATTCCTCTGCGTAACTCTGCGCGAGCGACATCCGTTTAAAAATTCCTGTGGAGCGCTTTCCTAAATTCTGGTGGGAGTGCGCGCCGTCGAACGGCAAAAACGGCCGCTTGTAGCAGTAGTTTACGGTAAAAAGCAACATGGCGTCTTCTGTGGCTCAGATAATTTCGTTTTCGGGTCCATTATGTGGTTTTATGAATGAAAATTTAAAAATTGTGAAAGCGCGAGTTAGTGCACGCGGTGATGTAAGTGTCTTTACGAATTTTTTTCGAATGGTAGCCGGCATTCTAATTTTTTTTTGTGGTTATTTTGAATGCTCTTTCAACAAATAATCCATTTTATGGTTAAATTTTACAATTGGGACTCTTCTTTTGCTATTAAAAGCTCATATTTTAGAATTATAGATTCCTCCATCACGATACTATCGATAGTGCGAGCGCTGCCATCTTTCTTTCACCGTCGTTCCTAAATGCCTACAAACAGCAGCGCACTCCCGTAGTAGCGGAGACGCAGAGCTCCACCACTACGTCTCCGGTTACGTTTGTTTAGTATGTTAGGAAAACACTAACGCATCCATAGAGCAGTCGCCAATTATGACGGAAAGTCCGTTGTTCGCAGCCAGTCCGTTGCTCGAGTTACGTAACGGCCAAACAGAAAGTTCGTTGTTCGCAGTGTCCGTTATTTGAGGCGTACGTTATACGAGGCACCACTGTATATGAGGATAAAAATAAATAAATAAATAAAAAATACTTACTTTCGTAATACCTGTATATAACGTTATAGTAAATCCTACATCAACAGTTATCAATAGATTTAATGCAGGAAGAATATCTGCATCTCTGGCTAATATTGTGCTGACCGTACCAAATATTAATTGTTCTTGATCATTACTTTCTTCAAATTTTATAAGCCTAAATAACATTTAAATTCAAATTATAATAATAATTTAATAAAACAATTTTATATGTCAAACTAAAGCAAATTAAGAATAAAATTAATTTTGGATACCTTTCCATTATCAATTTTTATACTAAATCCTAATTAAAACATTAATTCCAAATTAAATGTTACAAGTAGTATTGTTTATTAGTAATTCTCAATAATTCTCAATATCTATCAATAATTCTCTTTTTATCTATACAATATGAGATTTGAAAGGGAGAAAAGCAATCTGTATTAAGTATAAATCAAAGTTAAGTTCTCCTAATAAAAATATGTTCTTCATTACCATATCACAAAAGTAACATACAAATGTCCTGTTATTATAAATTTAATGAAATAAATTATATCAAAAAAATATCTACAGTAGAAAATTATTATTATTATTATTATTCTTCATCTCAAAATGTAGAAGTTAGCAACCTCGATACATCCCATCTCTAATATTTTTATTTAGCAATCCCTTTTCCATTGTGTATGACTTATTTCACTGTATCAATCTGCATCTCCTCTTCATCTCTCTCCTCTTGTCAATTTTTCATAAATTTTCTTTATTGGTTCTATACTCTATCCACACATAACAATACCATCCCAATCTCATGTTCTTTCTACTTTCTCTGCAATACGAATTATTTGTGCACATTCTAAATTTTATTTAATATTTCCACTGACAATTTGGCTATTCTCATATTTGTTTTCTCCGTTAATTCTTTTCTTCTTAAACTGATGTTTCTACTTCATATAACAGAACTCATATTTATTTTTAAATATTTACCTATTATTTTCTAGGCATTTCTATATCATATATAATTCCTGACAACTACCTCCATTTCTTCCATTCTATTTAGTAGTTTCTTCTTGTGCTTATCATTATTCCTTTTTTTGCATTAACATTTAAACCTTCATTTTTTATTTTTCTTGCCACAGTCAAATAAATGAATATTTGATCATGGCAAAAAAATTTATCATTTATTTCATTTTATTTACATTTACTTTGCAAATTTTGTTTAGTTGAGGGTGACTACTTCATACTCCCAACCAGAAACAAAGCCAGACTGCTAATGGTTTTCTAGAAAACCATTAGCAGACTGGCTGTCTAGAGATTGTTATTAGTCACATGGTGGGAGAAATCAGGTGTAAAAAAAAACAAAATTAAAAATAAAAATTATTTGATTTAATGAATGTAAAGGAATAGTTCAAGCTTTATGCTTACTGCCAGGAGGGAAAATAAACATATGCAAATCAAAATGTGAAAAAACAAAACAGGAAGTGACTGTGACACCACTATACCAACAGATATATGAACACAAATTGGTAAGTTTCAGGAGAGATTGTTAGCATAGACTAGATGAAGAAATGCCATAGAATTACTATTGTTGTATTGTAATTAACTTAATTATAGAATTACTAAATACTAGTACATTGTTTAATTAATTATTATATTGCATTCACTTAATAATTTCTCTTAGGAACTCTCATCTTCATCAAACACCAATATATCATATCCATTGATATTTGATCATAGCTCTTTTCAAGATCAATGAATATACAGCAGCCATTACTCCAGATACTTGGCCCACATGACAATGATGAATGCAAACTGGCAATGATCGTTCCTTTTGGTGCCTCCACACATGATTTTGGCCATCATGATTCTGTACGTAGAACCTGGCTTCATCTGAAAAGATAACATGATGCCATGCCTGCATCCATATTCTTTGTTGAACACACCACTGTAAGCACACCTGTCTCTGCTGCAGCTTCCCTTGAAGCTGCAGCAATGATCACTGTGCTGATAATACATGGTGCTGCAGACCTTATCACACTGTTTGTGCAGACGCTGTTCCGAAAACGACCCAAGTTCCTGACTCAGGATATATAACGTGACTGTACAATCCCACAACACCATGTGGTCAAGATGTTTGTCCTCTTGGGCATTAGTGACTGAGATCTCACACAGCATTCTGTATGGCCTTCTTGGACACAATGATTCCATATTCTCATGACAATCATGGGATCATAACCAACATGAGTTGCAATAGTATGGAATGATAAATCACAGTCCCAGTAGGCCATGATTCTAGCACAATCAAACTCTGACACAAGCTGGTAGGCATTCCTCCTCCTTACAAGGCATAACAAAACCTTTACACAAGCAATTAACAGGCAAATGCAATCTCTGTATGAAAAACCAACTTTAGAATTTTCTCTTTTATACAGATTGTAGGTGGCCTTACTTCGACCTACTTTGCGAGCATGCATTGAAATGCTAATAATTTGCATTTCCCAGCATATTGTACCTTTTGTGCAAATTTCACATTTGTTGCACCTTCAGGGTGCAGCAATTTTAATGGCCAGCAGTGTATATATGGAATGAATAAAGATATAGATAATATAATTTTATATATATTATTATATTATCATATACAGTTATTACCGTTATAGGTATTTTTATGCATGATAGAGCTAAAAAACATAAATAAAAAGGGTTTTGTTTTTGGGGACAGGAACAGATTAATCCATTTTATATTGTTTCTTATGAGAAAATATGTTTCAGTTTTTGAACAACTTTTAGGAAGAAATTTAAGTTTGAAACCTGAGGTTTGACTGTATTTATTTATAATTATTAAATTTATCAAAAGAAAACATCTAATACCTACATCTAGGCAAAATTACTGAATATTTAATTAAGTAGTGTGGCTTGTAGTAACTCTTTGTCACTTCCAAATGCATTACATCTTAGTTTGCAAGGCAGCACAGGATGCATCTTAATTTCTGCTTTGATTATCCAAAAAGACTAGAAGAAGTTTGAGCTGCAGAATTTTAAAAATTACTGAGGATTTTTTATTAAGTGGTTTTTACCTGTTGGGAAATAATGTAATTATTCCTATTTCTTTACAACAAATATGTAAATAATGCCATCAGGAACTGAAACTCAGCAACAATGCAGTCCTTTGAAAAACTGACACCACTTTCAATGGTTCATATAAAATGTAATCTATTTATAAGTAAGTATATATTTAAGTATACTTATGTAAGTATATGTTTAAACATATACTTATTTAATATTAATAAAGAACTATATAATGCCTACCTTAAATGCTGATGTTCTTTAAACAAAAAACATAAGAAATTCTGATTGCAAATGTCTGTAGTGATGAAAATTTTTGATGATTTTTCACCTAAACTATGACTAAAAAAAATTTATTTCTTATTAAAATTTATTCTTATTTCTTGTTAACTTATTAAAAATGTGTATATAAAAAATATTATATAACACTAAATTATCATAAAGGTTTCCAATTTTGTATATGTAATTTATTAATTTTCTATTTGATAATAATTACAATATTTGTGATACATCAGTATCAATCAGCTTTGCTGATAAATAGTACATTTAGTTAACAATTCAATTATTACAGGGCAGTTCTTACCTATGAGATTCAATGTACATTTGTTCTAAGCAGATATCTGGTGCAAGTGGTTCGACTAATTCCCACAGAACACTTTTGGGTGAACCGGCTGCTGAATATGCCCAATTTTGAGAAGGTGGCGGTGTAAACACAAATGGTTGATGAAGGGAACCAGTAAGTAATGGAGATTGAGAACGACTGAAAATCAATAATATATATTTTACTATTCAGATAATGAAATCAATTTACATGAGACTGTGTTTATAACATAAAAAATCATCATCAACAATAATTTCCAGTTTCGATGAGCAGTTCTTACACATTCCAATTTGTGTATGTTGAATTAATGTATTGAATATACTTTTAACAGAGTTAAATATATTATCTCTATGTACAATATACTCTCTATTATCCGTGTGTGGATTATCCACGCATGCTTACGTCTCAATAAAAATTTTTATTAGAAATACAACACTTGCATTAAAATTCTAAAAAATCTGCATTGTTAACTATGATTATTTAAAATGGTATACTGAGCATCAGAACTACTTCCAGAATGTCAAGACATAAATTAAATGGCCTAACAAGTATAACAAATACGATTGATTCCCGAAAAATATGGCTTTATTTATGTGTATACTGTATTATTTTTTATTCATTAAATAAGTTGTAAAATTGTTTGAATAAAATATTTTCAATCATTTCCTTATCAATAAATCATTAATATTGCAAAATTAATGTTGTTTTATGACAATATATAGCTGGCAACCTCAGTTAATAATACAAGAAGTTTAAAGTTTATTAATTATCACTCTCACAATGTATTTTATTCATAATTTTAGTATGAAATTGAAAACTAAATAAAATAAAAATTGATTTGGTTTCATTAAAACAGACTTGTGGATTAGCCATGTTTCTACATTATCCACACCTCTATGCCTGGATAATCAGAAGTATACTGAATACAAAAATTTGTTATAAAAGAATCATTGTGTAATTTAGAAATACAATGTTTTTTTTACAAGTACATCTATGCAAGTTTATATGTATAGGCTTGAACATAGTGTACTGTACATCTTCAAGATTATATTAGGCATAATCAAATGAAACCCATTCAATAGTTACAAGCACCAAAAAAAGCACATTTCTTAGAAGACACTACAATTACTTGTTTAGAAACATATGCTGCATCCATCTATGTACAGTACATTCCATCCACCTACACAAAATATATTGGTATCAGCTTAATTTTGACTGGCTGATGAGCTATTAAAAGTGCAGTTACCCGAAGAGTGCAATTACCCTACTACCTGACTTTATTCACTGTGACAATTTTTTAAATCATGCTGAAATTCAAGCTTGTTTAACTTGAAATTGATATCTAAAATTCTATTTCCCAAATTCTAGGCTAGTTTAGAGCTTTGTAAATATTTTGTACAGTGAATAAAACTAGTCCATTAAAGTCACTGTCAGATTCATTAGCAGAATGGGTTTCAGATATTATGCTAATTAAATCCTCATCAGTTAATTTGTAATCAGTAAATAATTCATCAATATCATCCACATTTAAATCTTCAAAACCTTCTCCTTCAAATAGATATAAATTAATTGCAAAAGTATTTTTATTACTTAACAAATTTTTTGAGGATTTTATGAATTAATCAAATCATTACAGTTTCTGGAATTTAGTGTTTTTGCACAGAGTAAAGACAAGTAAATTTATTATCACTGAATGCAGAGATGCTTAACATTCTCTCTACAAATCAACCAAAACAAGATCAATACAATCAAATATGATTTTTAATCCAATGTTATATAATAATTTCAAGAAATATTATAAAAAGATATTTTTTGATCTCATAAAACTGAGACCATGTATAAAAATTACTACATAAATGAACTGATCACACAGCATGTAAAACTACTCATAGCAGGTAAAACTTCTTATTAAGTCCATTAAATTTCAGTAAATATAACAAGGAATATTTTAATAGTTTCATTATTTAATCATCAGAGATTATTTATTATAAATATAAAATATATATTACCTCAATGTTGCCATATGAGTTAAACCTGATACTGAAGGACTTGACTGTTTAGAATGAAATCCAGTGGGAGACGAAACACGACTAGTGAGATGACTATGAAATGGTGATGATACATTATAACTAGGAGTTTGACTACTGTGAGAATGACTAATTGTAGACTGCAATTGTCCAGTAGTACAACTAACTGGAGTATTTGATAGAATAGAACTATATTCACTGTGCATATTAACATTTACTTCCTAAAACAAAAAATTTTAAACTATTACATTTAAAATTTGAACTTTAATCAATATATCTTTTTACATAAAATGAAATATAAAATATTACACAACACCAAACCATTCAAAGAGTTTAAAAAGTGTAATATCCAAGTGGAAAGGTTTTTAGAGCAGTTAATGTTATAAAGTATAAAATCTCAAGAGGAAGATGTGAGGAAGTAGTAAAGGATGCAGAAGTTTAAAAGTGGAAGAAGTAAAAGTGTTAAGTGTTTGATTAAAGAAGCTTGTATATCCTTTTGTAGTTCAAGAGAAAGTAATACAAGCAATAATGAAGATGTTTAAAAATGAGTATTGGATTTAAATCAAGGAGGAAGGTGGTATGAGAAAAAATATATATATATTATGATTAGACAATCAGATTTTAGGTATAAAGGTAAGTATTATCACCAGAAAGTTAGTTTAACAATTGGTTCTTTTTCAGGAATATTAGCTGTAATGGTAATAAAAAAGATTAAAGAAGGGGTAATTCCAGAACAGGAAAATATAATCACACAGGTATGTGAATAATTAGTTGTTTGAAAGAAGTGCAGGACAAAGCAGTTTATAGAAAAGATCAATAGAAATAATTAAGATCTAAGGATGGCACTTGAGATGAAAAGTATAATTACTTGGACATGACTATAAGTCAAAAATAGAATAATTACATATAAAGTATACAGAAAGGATGTAAGTATGAGGCCATTAATACACTGGAAATCAAGAATACCTGCTAAATATAAGACAACAGCATTTAGAAGCATAGTTAGAAGAGCTTATAAGTATTGTAATGAGGATAGTGATTTATAGTAGTAGTTAAGCAGATTAAGACAACAGTTTACAAGAGTAGGAATTCCAGAGAAAATAGCTTAGATGGTCAAGAACGAGAAAATAGATTTTAAAAAATGTTACGACAAAAAAAGTGAGAAAGAAAGAAGAAAGGAAAATTTAAAGAAAAGAATGGTTGTTGATGATGATGATATGACTGTTTATATGGCATTAAGTAGATATAAAGGAAGTACAATGAATTGTGTTTAAAAAATACACATAGTATACATGAGGAGGAATGAGAAAGATCAGTTTGAGAACATGCAACAGTTGGGGATATATGTGATAAAAATGGAAACTGTGAAGGTGAAGATGTTTTTAAGGTACTCAAAAGATTTACTTTGAAGAACTGAAAAAATTTACTTGAACATAAGAGATGTGTGCAAGCATAACTTAAGCCCAAGCCTAACACAAGAAGTATGTGACAAGGAGGTGAAAGTAATATGAGATAAGACAAAAATAATTTACAAAGAAGACATGTTTATAAATATAAGAGTGATGAAACAAATGTGTATTTATTTAATATTCAAAACATGTAAGGCAGGATGGCCAGTTAGACCAATTTCAAAAAGATTGGGACCTATGATACAGATGGAGAGGTTTTTACAAAAGTTATTAGGTGATATTATTGAGCAAAGGGTATCGGAATAAGCAGTTATTTATTGTAACATCCTCACAATGCTGGGATACAATTTTTAACCATATTTTTAATTTAATTTAAAACATATGCTCACCACCACAAATTAGTACTGTAGTGTCTTGCTCCTGTATCTTTTCCATTAATTTGTTAATTCTTTTAATGTTATACTTTTCTGTTAGCAATGGAGTCATGCCAGTAATCTATCTAACCCCTTTCAGAGGAAAGTTTTAAATAACCTGACTTCTGGTTTGCATTGGAAGTTCATATATAGTATCAGGGCCTCCTGCCCCTAAGCTTTCTATATCCAGTCTTGATTTTCATGTATTAAGCAGTCATATTTCAAATGTAAAGCTATGTCCAAAAGGTCAAGTTACAAATTAGATCCCCAGTATTGGGTAATCTTGCAGAAATAGTGATACAAGATAAAAGAAAATATAATTAGGGATTTTGAATGTGGTATTTTGTACATTAATAGATATATTGACAATTATTTGATCATTTGGAGGAATAACACAGAACAGATGTCAGAAGAGTTTGTTCTTTTCATTCATCTTCCATACAAAATTAAAGGTTTGGAGAGGAAAAGAAGGGAGTTAAAAGAAATGGATTATTTGGATATTATCATAAGATAAATTAAACACTATAGTTTATAGGAAAGAAATAGTTTTCGATAAACTAGATATCCACAGAACAAGTTAGATATAGCTGCAGTTCAGTTTGTTCAGAAGAGCATATAGGTGATGTAGTAATGGGGTTGATTTGATAGTAGTAGTAGGCTGAGATGACACTATAGAAGTTCTATAATTCTGAGTGGATTGGTTGAGAGAATTAGTAGTAATGTTGGAATATAAATGGTGTGAGGGTAATAGTGAAGGAAAAAAAGAGAGAAGTGTGTGAGAATAAAATGCCCATTTTCGTTGATGATATTAGAATGTATAAAGTTAAAAAGAAACATAAGGTGGTATAAAGGAAGGCTAGTTTTCTAGAAACATAATACAGTTTTTGATATGTTGAGGAATAAAGAAGCTAAATTAAAGAGCATGCAGCAATCTGGGTCCATTTAATAACAATGGAGAAAGATGTAAAAGAAAGAGTTTTACATAAAGTCCATGAGAAGAAACTTAAAAGACTAATTAGTAAAGGTTATATTGTGTCAAACAGAAAGTATTAATGTATTTTTAATAGCTGTGGTTATCTGAAATAAATGCTTGATTTGATTATAACAGTTGTGAAATTTAACACATTATTGTTACTTATGTGAGATATTGTTCTTTGTTTTAGAATGTTTAGTTTAATTTAAACATTACTATGTTAAAAGTAAATGTTAAGTGGTGTTGACTTACATTTATTTTAATGGATAGTATGGAAGATAATCACATGAAATTTCCATAATTCATCTGAGATCAATGGAGTAAATTTGAAATTGATTTACCTCTGTACATCATACTTTTCCTGTTAGCAACAGAGTCCTGCCGATAATTATATAACTCCTTTCAGGAGAAAATGTTTGAATTGAAATACTGTGACTTCTGGTTTGCATCGTAAGTTCGTATATAGTTAATCGGGGCCTCATGCCCTTAAGGTTTCCATATCTGGGGTACATTCATAAAGTCGAGTGAGTTAAACAAGAATGACGTCATCACTATTCTTACTTTTGTTTATAAATTCCAACTGATTCACTTACAACAAAATGCTGTTTCTAAAATTGAACTTATAAATATTGCTAATACAACATTACAGTGTAATTCAGTGTAATTAGTTGTCCAATACAGTCCTATCCGAAATATTTTTTTTTAGATTTCTTCAGACAAACAGTTATTTGTATCATTTCACTTTTTAATCCACAATTTAAACATTTGAGTAGATTTAGAAACATCAATATCACTAGGCATCATTTTCTTCACAAAGTAAACTAGCTTTCTCCTTTGTGAATTCTGTTAGTTTCATTTGAAACATCAATAACATTGAGCATGCACACTGAGTAATATTTGTACTTTATAACCAACTAGATAGTAATGCCGATTTTTCCGACCGATGGCGAGATTATTATTAATCAAATTGAAGACAAGTCTGCCCAAGAGGGACCACCATTTATTTTGCGCTCCAGACTAAAAACATACACATATGGCGACAGGCCTTCCTTTTTAGGCTTCATGTCGCCAAAGGTAAAAAAGTCCTTTAAAAAAAAAACACAAACATCCAGTTAAAACTAGGAGTCGGTGACACACAGACGTCTTACTCTTCAACCATCCAGCCAGTGGGTGTTTCCGCTTTTTTATCTGCTGGAACAAGCGCTGGAAAATGCAAATTTTAAAGCTGCACCCTGGCGTCGGTATTTTAAAATTTCTTTTTGTCGATTTTTCCGACCGATGGCGAGATTATTATTAATCAAATTGAAGACAAGTCTGCCCAAGAGGGACCACATAAAAAAGCGGAAACACCCACTGGCTGGATGGTTGAAGAGTAAGACGTCTGTGTGTCACCGACTCCTAGTTTTAACTGGATGTTTGTGTTTTTTTTTTTAAAGGACTTTTTTACCTTTGGCGACATGAAGCCTAAAAAGGAAGGCCTGTCGCCATATGTGTATGTTTTTAGTCTGGAGCGCAAAATAAATGGTGGTCCCTCTTGGGCAGACTTGTCTTCAATTTGATTAGATAGTAATGCATTTAATTTGTTCCACTTTATGATCATACAATACCATGGTCTCATCCTTCATCCATTTAATTCCATTCTCAAGATTAAGGAAAGACAGACAAATGGATGGACAACAGTGGAAATTTATAGGTTTACAATTTATTGCAGGCCAATAAGAGACATAATTAAAGATAGTTTAAATACAAGTCTGGCACAAGGGGCTTTTGATGAATATGTGTGAGTATTATGGGATGCAACAAGAATACTGTACAAAAAGGATATGTATACAAATATAAAAACAGTCAAATAAATGTATATTTATTTATTAGGCTTGGACAATCATGCAATAAATGATAATGACACTGATGTCATCAAAAGTTTAGAAATCAATGATTGATAAGAAAAGAGCAATGATGAAGAAAGAATTAGAGTTACTAGATAACAGGATAACAGGAAGACAGAAATAAAAGTTAAAGGTGTTGTTGTAAAATCTTCAAAAAAGTGAAAGTTTGGTGTGTAGTAGGTCTGATATAATATTTAAAAAAGGGAGTGTTATGATTGGCCAGGAATTTAAATTTAAAGTCAATTAATGAGAAGAAAACAGAATAAACAATTAGTTAATGATTTTGAATTTAAAAATGATGGAAAAAATGTGCAAACATTGCTGTATCTCATCCCAAAAAGAATGTTCAAAAAGATGTAATCCTTATGTACTACTGGTGACAAGAAAAAACTCTTTCAGAAAAGTTTCAGAGTCTAAATTCCTCATTCATTATTAAAGATTTAACTTATCACATTTAATATCCATGGAATTGTTCATTAGTTTTCAAATATATATGCTAAATGTACAGAATAATGTGGTAAATAAGGATGATGCAAATGTTATCAGAAATTTGGCAAGCAGTAGTTAATAAGAAAGAAGAAATAACAAGAGAGTCAAGTTAGATAGGTGCAAGATTAAGAATGAGGAAGGAGATGATGTATTAGGTCAGGGCTTCTTAAACTATGGGTCACGACCCCATTTGGGGTCGCTTAGCAAAATCTTGGGGTCACAAGATTTTAATGCAAAATATTGAAAATAATTTGTGAAAGTTCGAAAATGGCATGCTTTGTGTCATAGGTTTCGTGAGTTGTGCTTTGTGTCACTTCTGGTGCAGCGAGACAACGATTCAGCAACACTGATTGTAGTGTGAACTAGTGTAGTGTTATTGCTTTTCAGTGTATTCAGTTGGTTATCTCTGTTCCATTGTAACACAAGAGTGAACTGTGGTAGTACAGCATTATTGTTTTTGCAAATTTGTATATATCTTCAATATATATGTATATTTTCATTGTATTTCATATGTATATTGCAAAATATTTATATATCTTTATTTTATATATTTTTTTTTTTTTTTTTGGGGGGGGGGGGTCGCGAAAAAAATCACAATCATAAATGGGGTCCTGAATAAAAAAAGTTTAAGAAGCCCTGTATTAGGTTGTTGCAAATGAAATGATAAATTTTTACTTCTGATTTTGGATGTTTATTAATTTAATTTAAAACTTACATATTCAATCAAAATTGTTTCCACCAACAGTAATACACTTTTCCCAATGAATTACAAATGCATTAACATCAATTTGATAGAAATCATGAGAATGAGAAGCCAAAAAGTCATGTGAAGGTACTTTTTATTGTGTACTCTTGCTTGGAGACTTTCCTAGCCAAAAAACTGTCCAAACGTATAAAAAAAAAAAATAGTCTATTGGCAAAAAGTTGGGAAAATAAAGTGGATGGGAAAAATTTCATTTGAATACTTTCATTTTTGTGACAAATAATTAAAGAACTGAAGAACTCCAAATGATGCTCCTTATCTCTCTCACCAAGTTTGTGTGATACCCATTTGTCAAGCTTCTTGACTTTCCTTAGCATATTTAAATGTCAAAAAATGGTTGAGTAATGTTCAATAGGTTCAACCTTTCCATAATTTCCCCGAGTCAGGTGATGTTCTGATTTGATGATGTTCTTCAATTCTGATTTTTAAGATTTGTATTCCTGGAATGAAATTTTTTGACCCAATGCCTGGTAGCCTGCTCGCTCAAGGAACCTTCACCTAAAGTTTCATTGGTATTTCGAGTTGCTTTGGCTGCATTATGTCCCTGCATATACTCAAAACAGAAAATTATTCAATTTAATTCTTGTATAAATAAATATATAAAACAACATTTTAACAAATTACTTCGTTTACGTTTATCATCCGTCATTCACTACCAGCCGACAAGTCCTCATTTTCACATCCATGAAGGCTACCTTTCTTTGTAGGCTGCTACTTGGACTTGACTTGTTGGCTGGTAGCAAATGATGGATGATAAACGTAAACGAAGTAATTTGTTAAAACGCTGTTTTATATATTTATGTATATACAAGAATTAGATGTATTATCGTCAGCCAGGTTTTAAATTTTATATTTACTCAAAAAATTATTCAATTTCCGTTTTTCCATACCATCAGAAAAAGTACTCTTAAACATGTGGAACTCACAATATAAATAACATTATACTTTAAAATTCATATATTATATTTTTGCTCTTCCAACTGCAAATGTACACACTATTCACATGGAAAAAAATTGAACTACAAGGCCAGAAAGTTTGAATTTTAAAAAACAGCCATTTCATTTGCAATGACACAATAGAAGTTAATGAAGGTTGTAGGAAATTAGTATTAATGTGGTAGATATGAATATAGTAAACTATATTTTCTTGGAAAACTGAATTTTACATTACTATGGAAAATCAAAAATAAAAAGTTGGAGATTAGTGTGTTCAAAAGATTTGAATTTTGAAAATTTGTTGTTGTGGCCATTGCTTTCAGTTGTATTGTTTGATCCTGCCAAAGATGAGAGAAATGCTTCCCAAAAACATTTCAGAAAGTAAACTTTTTGATTCCTTGAATGAAATTTGGTATTATGTATTTTAATAATAAACATGAGTTGTGATTCTAGTTATCATAAAAATATAAAATGTTTTATGTTATATATATATATTATATATATATACTGTATTTATTCTAATAAACATGACACACACTGTAACTTTTCTCATCTTGCAGCTGCACTGTTTATTAGAATAAATCAGTATGTTTATATATATAATATATTATAATTATAATAATAATAATTATAATAAAGTATTAATATATATTATAACTATATTATTATAATATAAGTATAATATATAATATTATATAATATAATATTATTATATATTATATTTATATAGTATTTCTATGCTTATTATAATTTATAAATTACATTATATTAAATATTATTATCAGAAATATTTCTTAAAATACTTTATATATAATATATCATATAAATTATAATATATATACGTTATATTTAAAGCAATTAAAATTACATTATAATATTATAATTTCATTTTTAGTTTTAAATTATATTATTTTAACATGTTAACTGTCACCTGTTAATATGATATTTTGCGTTTTATCAGGCTAACTGTAATATGATATTTTCCATTTTTTCAGGCCACAATGAGAAAATTTATATAACAGTTGGTAAAGTGAAAATAAAAAAATATATCAACAATGACCAGCTGTCGTATGGCCTGAAAGCAGAGACTATAAGACCACAGGATATTTAATATTAATTACTTTATATGTAACAAAAGAGAATAATTAAACTAGTTTTCGATATTTTTTCCTTTTTTTAACTATTCACTATTAAAAAAACACTATCAGATATAAAATAGCTTTTTATTTAAAAAAAAACTACGACTGCTGGCCGTCGTACCACTTCATGAGGCAATACGATAGCTGGCGGTCGGACCAACTTTATAGATATTATTTACTTTATATGTAATAAAAGAGAATAATTAAACTAGTTTTCGATATTTTTTCCTTGTTTTAACTATTCACTATTTAAAAAAAAAAAACACTATTAGATGAAGTGGTTTGACCACCGACCGTCAAACTGCTTCATGAGCCTCATGGGGTGGTTCGACAGTCGGCAGTCAGAAACCAACTTCATAGATGTCCGCGAGAGGCCACCACTAGAATATAAAACATCGTCTTACAAAGCCAGGATAATTTAACCTCGAGTGAAACTACATTGGTTATACGACGACAGGCCGTCAGATGGCTCTGTGTAGCCCTAATTAGTATGTCGGTCGGCATGTAGGATGGCTCTGTATGGTCCTAATTAGTATGTCAGCCGGCACGTTGGATGGCAGTTAACGTGTTAACATTAGCAAATAAATATTTTATTTTAAAACATAAATACAAACCTCTGTATTTGTCCTCCTTACTTTCCATACACTATGAATTCCCTCTAATTTATGATATAAAACTAATAATGAAGGTTCACTACTAGTAAATACAATTTCTTGAGTAGTATTGGTACAATAATTAGTACGTCCAAATGACGATACATGTTTTACCACAGGTGCCACTTCTTCCATTGGATGAAGCATGCTGAAGATAATTGGACTTTTATCAAACATTTCACTACAAAAAATTTTAAAAAATTAATCATAATGAAGTTTAAATTAAGAAATTATATATAATTTTTCTATTCTAACAATACCATTTTAAATATTTACTTTTATTAATAATTATTAAACAATTTATTTTTAAGAAATTTTGAGAAAAAAATATAATATAAAAATTTATATTCCATTAAAAGCTCCTTACCCTTTAGTATGTCTATCACTAACAATTCTTTCAAACAATAATCCATATTTTATTGCCCATGCTTTAGACACCTAAATTTATTTAAATTTAAATAAACTTTCAAAAACAAAATAACATAATGTTTTAAAAGTAATTTTTTTGTAAACATTTAAATACATAAAAACATTTAAAAAATTATAAAGATTAAACTGTATTTAAATATTTTTAAAAATTTTCAATTAATACATAAAAATTTGATTTCACATATAAAAATATAAAAAATGGATTTTTTTTAATTATATTTATATAAATGTAGTTTATAAAATTTATATATAAAATTACTTTTTCATATAATTTGAAATTACAAAAAGTTCTACAACATAACTAACTTTAAATACAGTATTATTATTTATTTAGCAGTAATCATTTGACATAAAATGATTGCTGCTAGATAAAAAATATTCTTAATTATTTTACACTTGGATTATTTCAATGTATCAAACTTATAATATATTATTATATTATGTATGTATATGTATGTATATTTATTATATATAAATCAATAATTAATGTATTTAATATATATATATATAACTAATATAAAGTACATTATTGATTTATATATAAATTACTTTAAATTAATTACTTACTTGAAATGGTAATGCTACTTTATATTCTTCACCATTCATAGAAAAAACACTAAGTCCTGCTGTTTCTAATACAGATATGCAAGAGAGTGTTTCTGTTAATAGAAAAAACAAACTAATTTAATTATAGTTCCATTAACAAGTGCTTAGGAATTAAATAATTAAACTTTAGTAATTTATATTGAATGATTTAATCATATTAATATTCAAATATTTTGTAATTTCATTACATTGTCATGAACATTCACAAATTCAAAGTAAAAAAGTTATTGTTTTAGATGAAGTAATTAAATACTTTATAACATTTACTTTCATAAAAAGCCTTCATTTATTGAAATTTTTCATGAATAATTTTTTCACGATTAGATAAAAAAATTATTTGTATTTATTTAATTCTGACACATTAGAATTCAATGTGAATAGCTTATGTATGTATTTATAAAATAGTTTTAACCAAAATTAAAATATAAATGAATTATAAATGAATCTATTAATTGATTACAGTAATAATTAATAACTACTATTACTTCACTCTAGCATTTTTCCCCCCATAGTGGTCTGTTTTATTGTCTTCCTCCTTGACTCAATCAAGAGCATCTCTGGAAATGATATTTAACCATTGTATATCCTCCCCTCAGCTAATCCATCTATCACTTTTTGGCCAACCATGTGATTGTCTGCCATCTGGGCTAAGGTACAATGCTGTCTTCACCACTTTCTGTTGCTCTGAATGATTCAGCCACACCAGCAAAGTCATGCATCCTGCATTTTCTCAGTAATGGGTACCATACTCGTGGTCCCTTGAATGTCAACATACATGACATGGTCCAACTGGTTAGTCCCAGAATCCAACAGAGCAACTGCATTTCCAGGATATGCAGTATCCACTCATGTTTCATAGTCACTGGCAAGTATTTAGTGCTGTGCAGGGCCACTAAACACCACCACCTTATAAATTTTTGCTTTTAGGTCTAAAGACATCTTCCAATCACTGCAGACCATGGTCACTTTCTACCATTTTAGCCTTGCAGCATTGACATACATTCAGGTGTCAAGGTTTGAGTATGTTAGTCTTATGACTAAATCAATATGGTTCCTACTTTTTATTATATCTATCGATTTATTTTGTTTTGATTTTTTTGAAGTTTATAGTTTTAAACAAATGTTACATTTCATTAAAAAAAGAGTGTATAGCTAACAGAAATATTTCTTTGACATAAAACAGAAAAAATCTTTCTTTTTGAGGTTAAAGCAATATATTGGTTAGTAATTCCAAATTATTTTGAACACAGAATATAACTTACATCAAAAAACTAACTGTAAATGTTTTTTTGATGTAGTTTGTTTGTTTGGCTTCAGTTTATTATTATTGATATTACAAATAATAATTAGCATGCAAACTTGCCCAGGCAAAAAATAAGTACAAACATTAAGATTATTAGATTATTTCATACTTCTAACCCTTCTATTATATTATATTATAGTATTTGATTTATATAACTACAAAGATCATCTTATATAAGGATTTATAAGTGACCAATCTACCACATTTTAAAAATTCTTTAAATTGTCTGCAGTAGAGGAAGAAAATTTTTAAAATGTGTTAGACTGGTTACTTAGTGTGATAAACCCTTACATAAGATAACATTTGTAGTTATATAAATCAAACACTATAATATAATGAACATTAAAATGAAAACCATATAAAGAGTTTCATTTTTTAGCCTACCATTGTCATATTTATCATGATACTCAGATGTACAAAATGGCACAATTTAATTTATTAAGTAGACACCAAATGAAAATACGATATCTTAAAAAATTTAAGATATTGTTTTTTTCTAATGTTAGCACTAACAAACTGTGTCATTCACAGACAAATATCAAATGGTAATCTGCTAACCAAATTTCATTGGTTGGCAGATTACCATTTGGCTATAGGCATTGATGATATTAAATTTTGGTGGTTAAAAGTTAAGAGGTGAGTAGATAAAAGAGTCATGTGTCATATTTTGACTGGAGTCAGACTTAATGAAAATTTTACTCATTAATGTCATTTACAATTTTTTAAAAACCTCATCTCTATCCTCAAAATTAAGTTGTTTGCCTTTTTATAATAATTAATAATATAAAAATTATCTTTAATAAAATCTCATAACAGATGGCAATGCACATAGTTTTAAAGTTGTGCTGATGTGTTTTATAGTTTTTAAACTTAAATATATTTTTAAATAGAGAAATTTCTCATAATTCAACAAAATTACTCCTTTTAAGCCTTTGTTATTATTTAAATTTTATATCCCAGAATAACTGAAAATTATCAAACTTCCTAATGGTTCACTTAATCTTATGTTTGCTGGGAGAGTCAAGCAAGATCCTTTGCATCTTTCTTAATCATGTTTCCATCAATTTTGTAAAAGAAAAACTCATTGCTCCAAAGTGACAACTGCAATTAAAAATCCTCTGGACTACTCTATATGTATCAGACTATAAAAATATTCACAAAAAAGTAATTACCTGAATCCTTATTGGTATTATAAGATGTTATAGTAAGAGGTTTGCAACCATTCACACAGAATGTACACCACAATACCTAATTAAACCAAAGATTAATTAATTTCTGTAAAGTACTTATACATAACTTAGTACTGAATAGATTAAATACTATAAATTATACCTGCTGAATTGGATTTTCAAGTGTCAAGGATTTGTACACTTTTCTTGTTCCATAGCCACTTCCACAACTCCAAACAACAGTCTGACCAGACATATATAACTCTTCTTCCCCATCACCTTTCACTGACTTTCTTAATTGCCATTGTTCCTTCTATAAAATATGCAAATAAAGTATTTATTTTTGAAATTTTTTATTATTATACTTAATTAATCTTATCAACCATTTTTATAAAAAAAAACAACAGTATTTACATCTGGTCTATCTTGTATCGAAACTCCTTTCAACGCTCTTAGCAGATCACGACTAGTATCCAAGCAAGTTCTTATTTCTGCACTGACATCCACTGGCAGGTAAACATCCCCAGGATGATAATCAAGATGTTTGCGTCCATAAGGCACAAACTCCTGGGAGATTCCTGCAGCAATCATAGCTTCTTGGCCATCCAGATTTGCTGGTTTATTGAACTCTAACAATAAATTACCCAAGTTAATATTTTTTCACAAATCTAGGAACAGTTAAACTATTTAAAGACTCTTTAAAAAGTTATTGAAAAAGTGCCCTTTAAGAAGCCTTTTAAAAATATTCAAGTTTCCAGCACAATCATATTCTTAACCACTTTTACACATTGAGGCGGGAAAAAATAGCCTAAAAAGGAAGTTTGTTCCCAAAGTGTATAAAGGACAGTAAGAATTAAAGAAGACACCTTTGTGATACTTCTATGCATTACACTTTTGTAATGCATAATAAATTAATTTTTTTATTACTTTATAAATTCTACAGATATACTGTACATATACATATTTTTATAAGTAAGTATATTTTAGTTTTTCTGAACAACTAATTAAATAATACACAAGAAACAAATTCTAAGCAGAAAATAATTTATTCTTGTAAAAAACTTTTAAAAAACAATTTCTAAAATTACTTTCTTGATTTATTTGAAATAACTATTCTTTGAATGGCTTAAACAAGCTCGAAAATGAATAAATCAATTAAAACTTTAAAAATAAACAAAATTTTTCTGCAGTAATCCTGCAATAATAATAATTTCAGTACAATAATTATACAAAATATAACTGCAAATCCAGTTAAATCTAAGCCATAACTATAAACATTTTATTTAATTAAAATTTTGAAGTAAATTAATTTGTGTATTGATTTAAAATAAAACTTTATTGATGGCATTTGCTATTTAATTAATTGTACAATGAGTAATAATAGTTATCGTATTTAAAAACTAACAATTCAAATAAAAATATTAAACTTAAAGATTATTACATTAAAATTTAAAATGTCTAGTTTTCCAACCTTCATAGAAGCACTGCTGCCTTTATTTTGGTAAATCTCATAGCATTAGGTTATGCACTAACATTGTCTAAATTGATGTAAATGTTCAAAATAATTTCAATTAAAAGAAATTAATCCCCCTTAAGTCAGTGGTTTCCAACCTTTTTGTACCTGCGCCCCCCTTAAAAAAAATTGTTGTGCCTCCTTAATTTTTCTAACAATCTAATTTCATAAATACTCAACTGATATTATAATTTATTTAATGGGCTACAAAATAATATACAATATTATGTAAAAATATACATAAAAAAATAATTATTTATTATAAGAAATAATAATTTTAAATGTACTAAAAATAATGTACTATTATAACAGTTATGAAATTTACCTCAATATTAATTTAGAAGTTACCAAAGCGAAGTGTTTCATTCTATATATCAACGTGGTTATCGCAAGCACTACTAACAAACTAATTCTGTTCATAGACAACAGAAAAAAAACAGATGCTTCTGTTTACTGAAGTTTGGCGCGAGTAAGCACGAGAATAACCAGGATGTTCCGAGTGCTTGTCTTTTGTTTCCTCGCCCCGCCGGCGCTCGGCTCCAAACGCGAAAGCGAGATGTTTTCGTTCCAGCAAGAGTATGGATGGATGTTTTAGCATTTGTACCCGAAAAATTCGCGGCGAGGATTGTGGATTACGTATACCTATTTTGCTGATTCATTTTTTTGACACCTATTCGACTTTTTTGGTTTGTATACGAAAATGATATTTTGGAAACAGCTGCATGCCCTCCTTGCAACAGTCTCGCGGCCCCCTAGGGGGGCGCTCCCCACAGGTTGGAAACCACTGCCTTAAGTAGAAACAGTATACTAATGACATTTAAAATGATAATGATCACCAAGTGCCTTTCACTTCAATTATAAATATAGCATCAGATAAAAGTTTAAGATCACCATGTTTCAGCATTGATAAAGTTTTGATAAGTAAAGAACATAAATAAACACAAAATATCTCGCAAACACCTTTGACGGGTATAGAATGTCTTCTTCGGGTGAAACAAAAACAAATTTTAAAACATTGATATAAATTTTAACATTAACGTTAATTTGTACTAATTGAAATGCACATGTTAAATTTAAATGGTGTGCTATTAAACTTACACTTTTAATTAATGGTCAAACTATAATTGAAAATTATTGGCAGCTAGAATTTAATTATTTTTTAATTATTAAATAGTGAAACCCATATTTTTGGGAACTCTACAGTAAACTAACTTATTACATGGTTCCAATTTCTCAATAAACAATGTTTCTCAGATAAATAAACAGTTGTACGAGGATGGAAAATTCATATATAAACATATTTAGCCCTATGTAATACGGCAGTTGTTGTTGATGGAAGATTCATTCCAAAGGGGTATAAAGTAATGACTGAGAACCCTTCTAAATAGTTCTGTGAAAATTTTATTTTTACAGATATCATCTTAATGTTCTAATATTCAGCTTTGCAATTTTCTACTTGTGGCCCCACTGTCAACTCTAAGATAAAAGTCTCTGCTCTGCCAAAATGACACTAGAGTTCTAAGAGAATGTAATTTAATCATTAGTGGTCAGTCACCAGTAGTGATAGAAAGGTGACTAGACTAACAAGTTGGGCCAGAGTTAAATGCTTGGGCTCTAGTGGTACAACCCAATGGGGACCAGCATTCCTCGCCCTCAAGTTCAACCCTCTTACTTTGACTTACAGTTTTAGTGCAGCCTGTTCTGCACTTTGAAACTTCTACCAAAGAGAGGCCAGTTCTTATAAACAGTCAGTGGCGTCTCCTCCCCTAGAAAAGGGAACCCTGCCCAGTGCGTCCACTGAGCTTATAGGTCGAAGAGACCTATTACAATCCTCATCAATTCCTTTAGTTTCAATAAGTTTCCTTTACTTGCTGCAAGCATTCAAAGTACTTGTTCAGAAGGCTTAGACCAGTTGATTTGGTCGGCCCTTGGCTGAAGTCCTCGGTAAGAGGGCAGTCAAGTACATAGTGCCTCGCATCACCACAAGGGCACCCACAGGAGCAGCAACCATCTTCTTTGTCTTAACTTGGACTTAAATGGGGAAACCTCCCATGTCCAGTCAATAATTGGGTCACATATCAATCGCAACTTACTGGAGTTCAGCCAACTTCGGGCACAAAGGCATAGGTTGACCTACCTACCATACTTTGAGTCCAGCTCTTTTGCCAGTGTGTCATTGATCACTGCTGTAGAGTACCTGTACCTCTTATGTAAGTAACCATTTGTAAGTCTTTGTTACAAATGGGCCCCTGCCCTGGCTGCCTCCTTGGCTAGACGATCAGTGCGCTCGTTGCCTGACATCCCAATGTGGCCTCAGACCCACTCTCAGATCAACATGTCGTGCATGCCTTGCCCTCAGTACCCTACCTCTGATCTCCTGTACCAGTTTGTCCTTATGGCACCCATTGCTCAGGACATGAATCGATAACTGGCTGTCAGAGTAAACCATGACTGGCTCTGGACCCAGATGTTGTAGGATACACTGGGATGCCGCCTCGAGAGCTACCAGTTCTGCCTGGAATGTGAACACCTCCTCATTCAGTCTGACCGGCTAACTGATTGTACACTTGAACTCCGTCAGAAAAGACACAAAACACAGAACCTACTAGGCTACCATCCTTAGAGCCATCAGTGTATATTTCAACACTGTTTGTCAGTTCACTGGCATCCCTATCTAGTCCTAGTGCCAGGTTAGACTGGTTTTCTATCATTCTTCAAGCATACTAAATATTTTTGTTGTTTGTTATATTACAAATTTTTTAATGCTCTCATTTATTCAGACTGATATTTTTTGCAAATATCTTCAAGAAATCTATGCCCTTTAACTTGCATTTTTACTCCATTTTTTCACCTGAGCTTATCTCAATGGTCTTTCTTTTATCGTATTTATTGCAATCTGAATAATATTCACAATCTAGTTTATCAATTTATCTAGTTTAAACTAAAATGTTAAAAAGCTCTGTATAATTTTTAATAGCCAGGTTGAGGCCAAAATTTTAAACGCGAAAACGTGTACGTCAGACGTTCAGTGTCACTTTCCTGTAAGCCTATAAGTTTGACAATGATGTTTGGATAGTCAGTGGAATCATGCTAGACATTCCAAACACCATTGTCAAACTTCTAGGCTTACAGGAAAGCAGCACTGAATGTTCGACATACACGTTTTCACATTTAAAACTTCAGCCTCAACCTCGCTAATATTGTTGTTTGACAACACTCAAATACAAGCATTTCTCTATAAATTCCAGGAATTTGTATAGAAGGGCATGTTTATAATTATATAAATTCTTGGAATTCTTAAAAAAATCTCACCTTTAAGTATTAATAAATAACAAATGTATCTATACATTTCTACAACAATTTTCTTATTAAATACATACATCCATTAAACCAATTTTTACATTAATGCCAAATGATTGTCAGATAGCATTGGGCTATAATAATGGCATTGGGCTATAATAATTGGGCTATACTAATTACTAATTAAACATCAAGTAATTTGACTTAGAAGTAGGCATTAGATGCCCGTCTCTTGGTTTTTGTTATTTGTTTTCTTCACATTAGCTAAAGTTTCTCATTTCTAGGCTTGTATTTCAAATGAATAGTGCTAATATCTGACAGATGATATTAAATCTTATGGATACTTCATTGTAATTTTTAATAAGAAAAATCCTTTGTATAAAAGTATCTTATAGTCATTTTCTATTCTTGTAAATTAGGAAAATTATTCTTATTATATTATATTGCAATTATAAATAATTGCAAACATAACAAATCTAACTTGATCTTAAAAAATTAACTTTTAGTGGATAAACTTAACAAAATTCATTGCTTAACTAATATATATTTCATTAAATTTTAATATTTTATTATGAATGAAATACAACTTCATATTTTCTCCAAAAACACATTCTCAGTAGTAATATAAATCACATACAATACCCTATTTTCGCCAAGAAAAATGTTTAATAATAACAAATGTTTTTGGCTTGTTCTACAAATCATCAAGCATTCAATTACAGTCTATCATTAGAATATAAAATTCTAACAGAATTTTGAATACAACAAATTTAAATATGAATAAAAGAATACAAAACAATTTTTAAAAAATTATAAATACAACATCAAAAAAGTACAGTGTTGCATGGTGTAGTTCACTATGGCACAGGTGGAAGGCTAAATTGTAAAGTGGGAGGAAGCTGACATCATAAAACCTGTGCATTCACCATCATTAGTGATGAATGTCAAAAAGTTAGAAATATACAGAAGCAGGATAATGGATAGATGTTTGAATGCCAAGGATGCTGAAGGATTACCATCAGCATGGAAATGTATTGCAATGAAAAAACTATGACATACCATTTTATAGATTGCCCTACTGTCAATCTGTAAATTTTTTCATATTTGACTTCTCGTTGTTTACTTGTAAATATCTTTTATTCATATTTAAATTTGTTGTATTCCAAATTCCATTAGAATTTTATATTCTAATGATAAAATGTAATTCAATGCTTGAAGATGGTTTATAAAACAAACCAAAAACGTTTGTGATTATTAAATCTTTTCCTTGGCAAAATAAGTTGTTGTATGTGATTTACAGCTTCATAATTTATTCATAGAAACTAGATTTTATTCAATTCAATATAAAAATTATATAAATATAACCTCATTAACCTTCAACCCTACTTCTCTTACAGAAAACTACTATTTCTTTAGAGAAAAAGACCACTATAAAGAAATAGTTATTTTCTATGAGTATTATATAAATTAAGGCATTGTTTCTGATAAATTTTAATAGGCATTATTGTTTTGAGGAATGCTTTAAAGCCATTAAAAAGTGGTGTTCCATATATTAAGCAAACTAAACACAATAGATTTAGAATTATTTGAATTGATGCATATTCTTTTGGTTCTTATGTACAAATAAGAGCCAAAAGATTTGTAAACGTGAATGTCATCATATAAACTCTCTGGTTGAGCACAGTTTCATTCTCTATAGGCATATCTCATTTGGAATGTAGTCAGCATGAATGAAGAATTGAAAACAACATTCCAACTTTCATTATTGATAAGAAATTAGAGAGATCAGGATTAGAATTAAACTGTTCTATATGGCAATAGGTCAGACACTTTATTGTAACATCATCTGATAGACTTTTATGTAAAACTTCAATATTCATTTTATATATCAATCTATTACTATACACTAGAATAAATATATTTCAAAATATATCATACACTTTTAATAAAACTGTAGACCATGCCAATAGGAGTAAAAAAAGTCAAACAAATCAATGGTTTGTATATGACCCTTCATGAGATATAGCAATGGATCCAGGCTGCTTGTTAAACACGCAGTAGGTTTAATGAAGTACATAGCGTGATTCCAATCACACCCCAGAAGCAATCAGTGCAATGGCATTTCTCGTGTTTTATGAGGTTTTAGTCCAATAAAATGGTAAATAGTTGATTTTTAGCATTGTTTTGAAAAATAGTTCCAGATTCTTTCACTTTTATCTTTTACCCCATTTTTTGATTGTCTTCAAAATTCCACAGACCAATTTCAGGGGATATATCTTGCAAAGGATCACATATAGACTGTTGGTTCCTTTGACTTTTTTAACTCCTACAGGCATGACCTACAGCTCTGATAAGGTCCTAACAGTTTCGTTCATAGCTGCAATTTTACCAAACTTTATGCATAAAACTAAGAAATTAAGTATATGAATTTGATTATATTATTATTTTCTTTGGTAAAAATACTTAATATCTCTATTAGAAGCAGTCTAATGATCATTTAATAAGCTATTTAATGTAGGTGTACTGCCAGTTATCTCACAATTCAGTTGTTTATAAAATTAAATTAATTCTAAAATTCTATTTACTTTAATATTTCAAGCTGATTAATAACTGATTATTATTGGATAAATTATACATATATTACTTAACATACTATAAAATAATGTTTACACAAACTCAAAAATATATTAGCAGTAAAATGCATAACTAATATATAATTACATCACACTTATAATCCTAAAATATACTAAATATATTTATCAAAGAATGCTTAGTGGCTTCACCACTATTAGTTTTTGAATGAAAAAATACTTTTTATCTTGCATTTTCTACATTTGTATCATTGTCTATAAAATTAACAAACTGAAATCTTATCCAAGAGGTTGAATATCATTAAATTATTATTTTATATACAAATTACTTCACTTATGGCTGTTCTAGGTAGTCTCAGAAACACTTAAATTTCAAACACTCCAAAAAAACCTTAAAAATTGCATTAAGCATTTTAATTTCTAACATTATTGGCTGTATTTTAACGATCTTTCTCAGGAGAAACTTACAAAACGAACAATGATTGCATTTGAAGAAAATGATAAATTTTAAATTTTCCAGAATAAACAATTTAAATGTTAGTATCAGAACTTACAAAAAATCAAATATATACTATAAATTAAATTTTTACATACACAAATTAACTACAAATCACTTTTTTTAATATATGACTAATCATTACCAATTTAATTATAAAAAACATTTCTAATGAATTTTAAATATAGCATCATTTGTAATGGTGCAATAGTATATATTCATAGAAAAGTACAGTACATACCATATTTAGTTGCATATAAGACGAAACTTTTATTAATTTATCACTGCTTAAAAAACCTAGGTCATCCTATATATGCGAACGAAGGATTCTTTGCATTTTTGCAATAATTTTTGTGAACCGTCTTTGCATTTTTTACCAGATGCATGCTCTCTGATGTTTAAAAACAAAACTATTTTATCTGGGTCATTTGAATAGTTCTCATGTATTGTCAGCAGTAAAAGTGAATATCAATAGGAAAAGCAAAGCTTTTGAATTGAATTCCAAATTAAAATTCCAAAATCAGCTCACCAGTGATCAAGCAGTTCTGTTCCCTGAACATCAGGAGTTCAGATGTGGGTTTGCACTTCGCCAGGACAGGCTGGCCACGTGGAGTTTTCTGGGTTTTCTCCATATCTGTAATGCCTGAATAGGGTCAGTTACCCTTAAAAAGACACCCCGAGGCAGATCACCCAAGTGTTGCATTACCGTAACTTAACAAAGCAAACAAACAAAATTCCAAAATCACACGGGAGCCCAGTATAAGTTTTAATCTATTCCCATGTGAAAACAGATAATTATTCAGAAACCAGAATTCAGAGAAACTCATAAGTGTAATCGACAGAGTAGATTAGACTGTTAAGAATTGGAAAAAGGTTTCTGATTGCGAAACTTTACACAAACAAATTATATTGTTGATTTTACAAGATTTTTCCTTAAAGTCTAGTAATTTTTGCAGGACAATACGTGCATTTGATAATATTTTGTTTGTGATTAAACAAAATAAAATTAGAATTCTATTAATATATTTAATTTTCTTTATTTTGATCTTTAAAGTCACATCTCATCCTACCTGTGAGATTGTCTTATACCCAAGTAAATACGGCAAATAAAAATAAATTTTCCAAAGAAAACTCAAGAGGAGGATGACAACATTCAACGACATCACATATCCCAAAAAAAAAAAAAAACATATCTACAAGTGCCTTATACAAATACAACATTGCCACATAGAAAATGTCTCTTATTTATAAGACTAATAAATTACAATTTCACATATATAGAACATTAATTATATATATAATTAATTGTACGAATTGTGATAGCAGCCTTGGGTGCTACATCCCTGGACTGATGAAATATCTAGAGGAACAATGAACTTTTCAACATTTGATTTACAAAAAACTGCTTCTCAGAACTTCTTGCATACTAAGAAAATATCTGAGGGATGCTCAAGCCCCAGGACAGGTTTGTGTTACTTCAGTCAGTACCAGTCTGGTAGGTGATAACCCTCTCAGTCACACTATAAACCAGTGGTTTTCAAAGTGTGTGTCACGGCACATTGGTGTGCCCTATGGTATTCCAGAGAAATATGTGTCCAGATATAAAAATAAATATAGTTACTCTATTATACCATTTCATTACAGAAATACCGCTCTGTTTGTTAACACATCATTATTATAATTATTATTAATACATCATAATATTATTGACAAGACTATGTCTTGTTTATAAAATCATACTGCCTGCTATCTTATCAGCTTAGAGGTATGAAGGAGTACATGTCAGGAGTTGAAATTTGGCACAGAGTATTAGGTGCCCAAATCATGCGCGCATAAAAAAAACCATAAGTAGTCAGGAGTCCAAGAACTGAAACACAATAAAATACAACATGGCGACACTCTCTACAGACAGACGGTAATGCGAGATTTGCACATGCCTTGCTCATTGGTAAGTTGAAAATACGAATATTGTGAAATCGAATTTTGACAAACACGTGCGTTGGGAAGTTCTTGAGAAGTGAATGTTGCTAAATCGAATTTTGACAAATAAATCTTTGAAAAAACCCATTTACCTGTCCCGTGTTATTCCCCACATATTTCTGGTTGCCACATGCTAACCTTGATCGATTGACCAGAGATATGTTATTTCATCATCGGAATTTTCTGAAACTAGATGGCACATCATTATAATTTTATAATTTTATATTAATACTAAATATATATATATTTCATTTGTGCAAAATAAGAAAAATAATTTCAAATGATACAATGGCCACCATTATTTTTTTCAAAACCGGGAAATTTTCGCATTGACAAAAATTCAACCTGGGGCGTCATGCAACAGAGAAATTTCAACATTTGATAGGTTAATTTCAATGAAAATGCATTGTGGAAGACCTCATGGTTGTGACTGTGGCTGGTGAAGTTTCAATGATCACGCTCAAAACCAGCAATACCAAAGATGATTGGAAAATCATCTTTGGTATTGCTGGTTTTGACCCGCAATGAGATCCGCTGTGAGCGTCTAAGTGATCCCACTTAGTAGCGAGTCTCCGAGACATAGTCTTGTCCCAAATACGGCCTTGCCATTTTACTTGTTTTTAGATAAATACACCCAAAGAAAATGGATAGATTTCTTGAAAAGAATCATGATATTGAAGAATTTGATTCTGGAAGTGAACAAAAGTTAAGTGCAAGTAAGAAAGCAAAATCGCGGCATACTCGCAAATATAACGAAAGTTATTTAAGCTTTGGTTACCCTTGGACTGGAAGTGAAGATCAACCTTTACCACTATGTTTAGTATTTGGATGTAAAATGGCAAATGAATCATTACTTCCTAGTAAATTGAGTAAACATTTTAAAACTATACACTCTACTTTACAAGATAAATCTAAGTTTTTTCAAGAGATTGTCTGAACAGCAAACAAAAGCAGCAAATTCTTTTAAAAGTATAATGACTATTTCTGATAAAGCTCAAATCTCTTCTTTTCAAGTCTCAGAACTGATACAAAAAGTATGAAAACTCATACTTTAGATGAGTCACTTATTTTACCTGCATGCAAAACATTGGGCATGACAATGAAAAGAAATGAAAATAAGCAAGATTCCTCTGTCCAACGATACAGTATACAGGTGTATTATAGAAATGTCTTCTGATATAAAGAAAAATGTTTGCAGTAATAAACTTCAGTATTCAAATTTTGCAATTGCAATTTGATGAGTCAACAGCTATCAACACTGTGCAACTCTTAGCACTCATCCATTTTATTAACGAAGATCAAATAGTAAATCAGTTTCAATTTTTGCAAAGAATTAAGTGTGTCTACAAAAGGCGAAGACATTTTTAACATTTTGATAGTTAATATGGAAATCATGTGTAGGCATTTGTACAGATTCCATGGTAGGCTGTGTTAAGGGTCTTACATCTTTTGTAAAAAAACAAAATGAGAATGTTATTGTAACTCACTGCTTTCTTCATAGGGAGGCCTTGATGGCAAAAACATTGGGAGAAAATTAAGAGACGTTTTAGATCAAGTTGTTTAAGATGGTAAACTTTATTAAAAGATCAGTCAAACTGTGTTTATTTGAAAAGCTTTGTATCAATATGGATTCACAACACAGATGGCTGCTTTTACACACTGACATGAAGTGGTTGTCAAGGGCAAAAGTACTTACCCATGTACACAAGCTATGACAGGAACTTCTTGCATTTTTGAAGAGATGATACTGTTAAATTTTTGTCGTTCGGTGCAAATTTTGGATTGCCAGGTTACAATATTTGGTTAATATATTTCAATAGCACAATATTTTGAATACTAGCATGAGAAAGAAAATATTCTCACATCCACTGACAAAATGAAAGCACTTCAGAGAAAAGCTACAGATTTGGAAAAGAAAAGCTGTTAAAAGGTAATTTGGAAATGTTTCCATTGGTAAACAACACTTGCATAAATGAAACACTTCCAATAATAGTTGAACGTTTAATAAGTTTAGAAAAAAAATTGGGTTCTAATTTTCCATCACTTAACACTGAACAGTACAATTGGATTAGAAACCCAATCATATAAACTTCAAGTGATTTTGGTTTAACATTAACAGAAGAACTGGCAGCTATATCCACTGATCATGAATTGTTGATTAAACATAAGGAATTGTCTCTTGAAGCCTTTTGGATTTCTATAAAAGAAGAATATGTGGCAATATCTAAAAAAAGCTTTGAACATTTTACTACAGTTTTCAACATCCTATTTATGTGAATTAGGATTTTCTACCCTCAACAAAATTAAGAGTATCAAATAATATAAAAATAAATTTTTTAAAGTAAATTCTTACTTAGGTCAACAAAGAAAAATTTTATTTTAGTTACTTTTTATCAAATAATTAAAAAGTTCGCTTTTTTTTCCTTGCGCCCTCTGTCAGTCCGAATCAGCATATTGCTGATGGGCATCACAGTTTAAATTTAATTAATTAATGAATTAATATTTGAAAAACTGTATTAACATCAAGTGTCATCCACTACAAGTTTAAAAAAATGTATTTGAACTTGAGTGGATGAATAAAAAGTATTTTATTAACAATTGAAAATTTGAACAAGATGTATCTTATATATAAAATTCTCATGTCACAATGTTAGTTACCTTACTCCTCCAAAACGGCTTTACCGATTTTTACCAAATTTTATATGCATATTCAGTAGGTCTGAGAATCGGCTACTATCTATTTTTCATACCCCTACACCATTTCCCCCCTTTCAAAAATATATTTATATATGAGATTAAGGCTTTTATGTCCAACAGATGGCGCTAACTTCCGACGACCTAAGTTTGCTTTTCTGTGAGCATTATGCTTTTCTGTGAGAATGGACTAAAGCAGATCATTTTCTATCTATCTATATAAATAAAATATAACGTTCGTTTGTTCCTACCGATTCCTTTGAAATTTTGACACAACGTTGCATTCGAATACGCACGTGTTTTTATATAATATACATGTCGAAATTCCCCCCAGTGGGGGGAGATGGACGGGATTAAGGCTTACCGTGAAGAACTCGGCTTCTATTATACTATTTTACATGCGGTTTTTTCGTTTTTAATTGCGTTTTAATAGGTTACGTCAACAGAATATACACTAAAAAGGGATTTTTCGATATTCCCCAGCAGGAAAAGTGACGGGATTAAGGCTTACTGTGAAGAACTCGGCTTTTATTATACTATTTTAGATGCGTTTTTGATTGCGTTTTAATAGGGTACGTCAAGAGAATGTACACTAAGAAGGGATTTTTTGAAATTCCCCCACGGGGGAAGTGTTATACATTTATAATAGATACATTTTGAGCCACAGCAACGCGTGGCCGGGTCAGCTAGTAATATATATATATACAGGGTGGGCCAATGAAAACGAAACGGCAGAGTGTTCGTGTTTGTCCAAGCAAATCGCTCGGACAGGTCGATTTTATTCTTGAGGGGACATCTTAAGCAATAAAGTTTTTGCAAATCTGAATATTAACTAAACAAACATTTTTTTTGAAATAAATGTTTGTTTAGTTAATACAAAATAAATGAATTTTTAAAATTTTTTGTTGTCTGTTGTATTCAGAATTGCAAAAACTTTATTGCAAAAGATGTTCCCTCGAGAATAAAATCGACCTGTCCGAGCAATTTGCTTGGACAAACACGAACACTCTGCCGTTTCGTTTTCGTTGGCCCACCCTGTATATATAGGGAGAGTGTGAACTAATAGTAGGAATTTAAAAAAGAGAGGAATTCTTCAATGTATTGACAAAGAAATGAGTTTGCCTTTCAAATATATGCCCAAACATTAAAGAAATCACTAGAACACATCAGGTTCATGTTTCTCATAAACACAAGAATGAAAAAACTTAACACATTTGCACGGGACCTGCCGAATTTACTAAATCTTAATGATGTATCTGTATATATAAAAAGATAACGTTTTTGGTTGTTTTTTATTTTTTAACCCCTCTTTTTTACAAATTCTAAAAAGCATAACTCAAAAAACGTAGCGTAAAAATGTCTTTTAATGTCAGAATAAATTTAATTTTGTCATATTTATTTCATTTAATTACCATAAAAGCATGCTTGGACTTTATATTTTTTTTTCCTTAATATTTGACTTAATTATTATAATGTATTTCTCAGAAATCTGTAGACAAAAAGAAATCTGACTTCAAAAAGTTTGAGAACCACTGCTATAGACTGAGGCTTCTAGCTTTGGATTTATTGGGCTGCAATTTAAAAAAATTGTAGACCTATAAATTACCATTGTCGCCTTCTCTCTGTCTTTCCTTAATCTCGAGAACAGTTAGATGGACAAAAGACGAGGCCAGATATGGAAAGATTAGGAGCAGGAGGCCCCAGTTAACTGTTTACAAACTTCTGACGCAACCAAAAGTCACGTTATTTCAATTCACTGCATTATATATATGGATGACCACTGGCTCATTTGATACTAAAATATCAATTGAGCACTGAAAAACTAAAAAGCCAGCAGGAAAATGTTAATAAACAACTCTAGCAAATGTTTAACATAGGAGAAAACACCTGCCAGAATCATCCATTAACATTTTCCTTCCAGATTTTTTTGGTTTTTTGGTGCTCAATCAATTTTTTAGCATCAAATGAGCAATCAGTAATACGTAATCGGTACCAGAGACTTTCTCTGCATCGTTCGAGCATCCTCATACCCGTCGACCTCATTCGTTGCCATCCATTTACTCACAACACACACAAGCTCCAGAACTTATTTATAACAGCTCGAACTACAAGTTTTTCCAGTAAAGAAAGATGAGAGCCATACTCCTATATGTATAATGGAAGAATACATCACATGAACGAAATTTCATATTTTAAAAGAAAATATGAAACTTATTCACAATTCTCTTTCACTGTATGACTTAATGTAATTGAGTAATAAAATGAAAGCATGTTTAAGACATAAAATTGTAAATAAATGCTATGAAAGTTCAGTCTATTTAAAACCGCAGATATATTGAAACATGCAACACGTACTTTTGTTTTAGAATGTAAATACTTACATAAACATAACTTGCGAAGAAGAATGAAAGGGAATTTTTATTCGCGATGTCGTTTACCAATTTGTCTTCGCCCGCTTGTACCTACGACTGCGCCCCCACAAAATACGAAATATCTCTCGTCTTTTGGCCGTAATTTTTATTAAATTTTTAAGACCACGAATAGTTACAAGTTAAAAGTAAAATATTTAAATTAATCTGTTAATATTTTAATTTTTACGACGTAATTACACAGTTGACCGTTTTTTTAATTTTAATTCCATCTATGTTTTTTTTTTTTTACCTCTTTCCGCCCTGTGGGCACTAAGAGGGCCTTTTTTAGTAGGCCCATTACGGGTTCGGCCAGACCCACAATGGGGCGCCGGGTGGTGAGGGACGGGGGCCGACATATCCGAACGGACCACCCCCGAAAAATTCCTGAGGATTATTCGACCCATTCGGATTTGATCCCGGGTCCCCCAGAGCGGTAGACTGCCACCTTGACCACTCGGCCATCCGGCCTGCTAATTCCACCTATCGTGGGTTCTATAGATATCAAGCATTTTTGTAACTTTTTTCTACTGTTCTGTCAAAAAAATCTTATTCGAAATTTACATTTTTCTAATTTTATATCATGTATAACAAAAGAAAAGATGGTGTATTTGGTTCATAAAAAAATGAATAACATGATGATTTTAAATTACAGATGAAGATGTGGATAAATCGAGAGTAGTTATATTTTCAATTTAATTTATCCAGGTTTTAAATATATATCTGTTTAAAACATAAAAATGGCACCTCTACCATCAGAATGCAATCTTCTATCATTTTAATGTTACCAGTAGAATCGCAATAAGTCTCTGTTATCTCTACTATAGTATTTGAGATATTAGTTTCAACAATTTTCAAAACAAGATAAGATTTAAAACTGTTATATTGTTATATATTGTGAATGAAAGTTTTGTATATAATGTTCTGTGTATAATATATCTGTTTAATAAATAGGTAATGGTAAAATAAGTAAATAAATTTGCATTTTACTGTTTTTTTTTTTTTTTTTGTTTTTTTTACATATGTATGACAATATAATTAGGAAAACCATAGCTTATCCTCTGATACATTTTCTGGTACATTTCATCCTCGTGAAGATGAAATCTGAAGACATATAAATTAAAGATTCGTGAAGGATAATTCTAGAATAAACCACATTTGTAAGTAGCCTACATAACATGCACTGTACGAATGTCGCCTGTCAATACAGCTCGTCGATGAAAATAAAAGGAACACTGAGTCCTTCTGTGTGCTTTGAAACTCCTAAAACCTTAATAATACACATTTAAGTGGTTTATCTGAAAAATTTTCTGCTTACAACATTATAGAAATTTTTCAAAAAAAAAAAAAAAAAAGCCGAATTAATAATTCGTATAATTGGCTTAAAATACTTTTCTACAGAATTTAATAATTAAACGTTATCATTCTAACAATGCTTTTGATGGTTATTGTTAAATAATACTTCTCACAAATAATGAAAATAAATCAAGTATTGCAACAGAATTTCGGGAGGCTGAAGTTTCTAATGGTAAATTTCGAATGGCATTTCATCCCGGGAGCACGGCTCAGTAAGATGTATTTGGCGTGGAACCTGGGGTCCGAAATCTGAAGACCATTTTATGAACGGGGAGATTACGGGCTCAGCGTAACGCTTTAACAATTAGGTAAGCTCGCGGTTTCAGTACAACACATCCTTACATACACCCCTCACGATAATATTCACAATTGAAACCATTATCTCATTTCTTCAGCGCACTCATTCATTTACATATCACGCATCTTCACTGTACACAACACCGTCACATAACACCTACACTGCTTCCCAAAATCCAACCCCTAGGTCCCCGTCCAGGGAAGTGGAAATGTCACTTGATGATTTCGAGTGGCAGCTAAAGGGGAACTGGTACAGTACACTAAATATTCACACTATGGCGTTTTCATAAGCTTTCCTGTAAAATTTTCTAACAAATGATATAGGGAATATTTTATAGAACTGAAACTTAATATACAGTAGATATTTTTTTTAAGTATACATTAAACAGCATTGATATTTTATTTGAACTGTCTGACTAAGATAGAGGAAATTAGTACTTATCAATTAATTAACACATCTAATGATCAAAAATGTATCTCATTTTACCTAAATATTTTTATTTACTAACGTCACTGATACCGATATAAGTCTGTCTCAATTTTCCCGGTATACCGTTATCGGTATGTTTTACAACCGATCTTTTTTATTTATATACTTATTTTCCATGTTTCTCCTTAAAATTCTTTTGCTACGGCGAGCATTCGATCGGGGCCATGGAAATACTGTGCTTTAAACGAACCCATGAGTAAGGCCATCCGGTATATACTCTATACCGGATGGCCTTATACCGCAATATATATATATTATATATATATATATATTATACTGCGATAACTTGCTCTTATAATGTTTTCTAGATTACTTTCTATTTTAGAAACCATTATTTATGCAGACTCTGTAATAATCATTATGCTTAAATTCCTAATAAAACGAATACTTACTTCAGTGTTGGATCCAATACTGTAGTTGGATTGTTAGGATGAGCCATTTTGCACGTACCGAGAGAAGCAAAACGCCAAATTATACAAGCCATTCGATATTCATACTCGAATGGTTCATAACGTTTGCATCCAGGCACAACAAATGGAAAAGGTCTGAAACCAAACTTCTTCATTGATTCCGCAGACGCCATTTTACTTTTCCGGCTCTGTTGTGTATAACATAGGGAAAGTTTGGTGATCGATCAAAAATAATCCCAAGATTTTTACACTTCTGGACTCGGTCGATCTTAGAACGTTGACAAATGCAAAAATTTCGGACTTTTCTTTTCTCTATTAGTGTGTGTATGTGTGTGTAGTGTGTGTGTGTGTGTGTGTGTGTGACTAAAAAATCCAGTAATATATCTTTCTTTTAGACTTACTTGTTATATAATTGCTATCACTGTCAATATCTAATAATATTGTCTGAACTCTTGCCATCCTACATTTACCTATTTTATTTGTCAACCTCTAACCAGTGCCGTCTTTAGAACGTAAGGTGCCCTGGGTAAGAAGAATGTTGGGGGCCCCCATGAAGAAACAGAATCAATACTAGATTACAGACCTACGGGTCGCTGGTGTAGCTAGCACAGGCAAGACCGGTTACGGATATCGTGCTATCACCCTTTAACTTATCCCAGAAAATCTGTTGACCTTTTTTTCTTAGCCAGTGAGATTTTTCACCCTGTACTCAACACTTCACACTACGTGTTGGAGGAGTAATTCAATCGTATTATTAATAGTTTCTTCATTTCAAGTAACCTATTTGTTTTCTTTGTAACCTTATTACTTTCGGATTCAGGGGCCCCTACGACCTCGGGGCCCTGGGCCCGGGCCCCGTAGGCCCTCCCCTAAAGACGGCACTGCCTCGAACTCATCATTTTCTAATCATATCTTAAGTTATTATGTGCCTCTAAATATGTTAAATAGTTGGAATTTCCTCCTTTTCCTCTAACCGTCTATATTTAAAATCCAAGAACTAAATTTACTGACTTTTAATCCCCTTCTCTAACCTGTTCCTAACCTTTTCTGGCTCAACTTTAATCTCTCTCCATCTCGTTAAGTTAATAAAAACAATATAAATTGTGAATAACATATATCATAGCCAGTGGCGTATCGTAGTGGGGCGGCAGGGGCGGCCCGCCCAGGGCGGTACTTTTAGGGGACGGCAAAATTTCACAATAAATAATAATAATATCTTGTAAAAATTTGAACCTGTACAATACACAATAATGATGATTGTTCTTGCTGAAAAGTTCTTTAGAATTACTGTATATTTTAGTCTTTTAAATTGAGATATCTAAATAAGAGGGCGGCGAAATTTTCTTTTGCCCCGAGCGGCTGACAGCCACGCTACGCCACTGATCATAGCTCTTTTCTCACTGCAAACTACAATAATTCACCTAATATTAATAAATAAATAAAAATATGGGCTTAACTTTGATAAACTCCAAAGCTACCACCCTAAATCCGAAATCTCTTCCTTTTGTAACGCTTTAAATCAATCCTATCTTAGTGGCCAAGCAGTCTTCGTTCCCAGAGAGTTTGGAGAGAGTTCCAAAGAGTCCCCTTCGTTCCCTCCGAACTGCGAATTAGGTCGTGAGTCTGCGCCACGCTCGGACGTGGCGTTTTCTGGGTTTTCTCCACGTCTGTAACTCCTAAATAAGGGACAGTTTCCCTTAAAAGACCTCCCGCAAGGCATCCCCTAGGCAAGATCGTCCAGGTGTTGCGTTGCCATAACTTAACCATACCAAACTATCCTATCTTAACACATGGTTAAACAAACATTTCTATACATTTCCATAATTAAATGTATATAATTCTCATCATTCCCTTTTCTTCCTGATTCAGAGAGTTCTCGAGAATCCCAAAGACATCCCAAATTAATAATGTTGTATTGGGTTGTTCGGAAAGTAATTTCGTTTTTTCCATAGAAAAATAAACGCAATATTCTTATAATAAATAAATATTTTATTGAATTATATATTGACCATTTTGGTCAAATACCTGTTGTTATTGTTTCTGGTAGTAGCATGATTTCACATTCATAAAAATTTTGATCGTTGTTTACAAAAAACTGATCCAAGTGATTTTTGACATTGTCATTTCAAGTAAATGTCTTACAGTTAAAAAAAATTTGTATAGACCGGAACAAGTAATAATCTGAGTGTGCCCGATCTGGCGAATATGGTTGGTGTGATAACACATCCCATCTAAGCTATAACAGTTTCTGACAAGTTACCAAACTTGTGTCAAATTTGGCGTTATCATGGTAAAACACTACACTTTGTTTGTTGATCAATTCTGGCCGTTTCTGTTTGATGATATTACACAATTTGTTTACTCGATGGCAGTACACTTTCTAATCAATTGTTAAATTGTCTGGTAAAAGCTCAAAAACAATTTCTTTAAAATCCCACCATAGAGAGCATCTCTATTTAATAACATGTGGAACCCATATATCGAGCTTTGAAACAAAACCAATTCGTTTTAAGTAATAATAAACGGTTCAATTTAATAGATTTAATCTCTTAGTGATTTCACGTGTTGTTAGACGGCAGATTGCTTCAATCAGTACCTTTCTGTTTTCATTGGCTTCAAATGGCCATCCCAGGGGTGTTTGTGGGACCCCAAAAAATCCCCTGAAACTTTTACGGACTTACTACCGACATTTTGGAGTTTCGAGAAGGGGGGAGAAATGAAAAATTACAATTATGAAGTATTGAATGACCTAATTATAAAAGTTCAATGAATTACTTTTTTTGCAAAATTAATAACCATAAATTTTCAAACATAAACTACTACATTTTATGTAAATATTTTAAATTACCTGAATTAATTCTTTAAAAAAAATTATCTAATTTCTGCTGCTTTTTTTTTATTTTCTGATGTTTGTGGGCTTGTCTTTCTTTTGTGGTGAACTTCATAATTGCAGGAAGGTTGACTTTTATTTTCCTCATTTACAGTTGAAGAAATTTCCTCGAGAACTGCACATGCAGAGGTAGAAGCAGTTTGCTTTTCTGCTAATGTAGAAGGTTTTTCAGAGACTTTTATAGGTGACTCATCTGAAATACATGTTTTTAAGTCCTCTTGATATGTTTTCCAACTTCTGTTCATATTCAGTAAGAGATCTTTGTGAATTGGATCAGTCATTGGATTTTTTGAGCCACATTTTTCACATGAGGTTTCTTTAGAAGCCATTAAATCATATTTAATAGTCTGCACTGCATCTAGGGAATCAATCTTAAGAGAGGTTCTATAGTCAGTGACAAGTGTATCCATTAAGTTGAATGCACTTTCCACTAATGGGCCATGGAAGCAGCTAAGGCAGGCTTTGACCAATTTAGCCAATGTAGGATACTTATAATCATTTGTGAAATCATCTTTTAAATTAAAAACTTTAGACCAATATTTATCAATTGTACACTTGACTTGATTTCCACTTTCATCAGATGTGTAGAGCATTTCTTTGGTGATATCAATATCACTCTGGTATAACCTTATTTCAGCTTCTACTTTTGACTTTTCATTATCACTAAAAATATGGGACATAAAAGATGATAATTTTTCAAAAGCTAATATTGTACTGGTTTTACCTCTTAGCTCTGGATCTAATGCTGTAAAACTAATTAGATATGAATTTTTAAGGGGTAATTTCTGTTTCATATGCTGTGCTGTATTAGTATAAGCTTTCATCAGAGAAATTTGGAATTCTTTTGCTATTGGATGATTTTTTGATAATTTCTTCAGGAGAGTGGAAGCTTCTGCACCAGTAAATATTACTTTGCTAGGTAGATGGAATTCTGGATTTGTGACATCAACCTTTAATAAATCATTATAAGATGTGCACTCTATATTTTCTGGCTTCATAAAAAAAGAGAAAAATTTTGCCATCAATTTATAAATACTGGAATGTATTAAATGAAGCATTGGTTTTTTTGTTTCAAATAATTTAATATATGTGTTGAACTCTGGTAATACTGCTGAATATAATGCCATATGCAATAAAGTTTTGTTTTGCATAACAAATAACCCATTTAGTATTCTTTTTTTCCGAGCTAAAGCATCCTTTGTGAGTTGTTGGGAATGCAAGCAAGAATACACCCCTTCAACAATTTTTTTCTGAGCTGCAGAAATATTTCTTTTATTGTATACAGTTTCAACATAAGAAAAATAATCCCCTTTATCAGTTTTATCCAAGTAGTGAAAATAAAATGCAATAAGAGCATCCCACAGATCTTTGATTCTTTCTAAAACACATAAAATGTACACCCACCTATGGTCTGGTCTCTTCAAGGGCTTAAGTTTTTTAATGGCAAGGGATTCACAGATTTTGAAAAAATTTTCTCTTTTACTGCAGCTTTTCATATCAAAATAGATGTCATCAAACAAATCTTCTAAGTGTCTATCAAAACATGAAGCAAATTTTTTTGCACAGTTATTAGCTGTGTGACATGTGTCACCATCAATATCTAATAAGTGGGGTGCTTTGTTTGATCGTAGTCTGGTTTCAACACCCTTTTTTTTCCACGCATGGTGTTACATGAGTCCATTAATACACTAATTAAGTTTGCCCATGGAATATTATTATCTTCAATAGTATTAACAACTGCTTTAAAAACAGCTTCTGAATTGCAAGATTCCATCTTTAGAGATGCAAAATAATGAACTACAACTTCATTTTGATTGTTGTCATAAAACTGCACCAATATTGCCAGTATACTTTCTTGAGCATTGCTAAGTACTTTCATCCAAATTTAGAGAAAATGGAGTCTCCTTTAAACTTTTAATGATATTTTCCTTAATAGTTTTTGCGAGCCCATATTTCATCTTATAACATGCAGTAGTCCTGGACATTTCCAACGAGTTTAGTGCCGTCTGATCGCGGCTCAACTGTTTGCAGAGTTCAATTAAATTGGGAGCTACATTGAAAGAAAGAGAATTCTCGGCGATAAACGAAGTTATTAATACCTCTTGGCGTGCTTTTCTTGTCACTATATCCAATGGCCGAGCATCAGTCTCCAGTAAGTCATCAGTATTTTTTGAATTAGCATAATTACTTAAAGTCATTGAATGTCTAATGCACTTTGAATATTTTATGTGCGTCACAGTTTTAGAATGATTTGTGAAAGCCTTGAATCCTTCCCCACCATACTTCAGCAGTGAGTTACAAAAAACACAATATGCTTGTCCAGCAACATTTATTTTCTTGCACCATGTGCCGATGGTATCCCCATTACCATCTCTCCGTTCAATCCAATTCCACCTAAATGCATTCCGGACACCTTCTTCTAATTGTATAATATCACTATTTATATCGAGAAATTTCATAGTGAAATTCTCTTGCGTACATAAATAAAAAAATATTTCAATAAACGAAACGAAAAATTTACACGTGCATCAATAAATGAAACGAAAATTTTACACAGCGGAGAAAAAAAAGTTGCGAAGCGATCAATGACAAATAGCTAATACGGCGAAAAATCCCCCTTCTCTACTTATTGGCGCCACGCCAGGAGAGATAAGACCTTTGAACCCAGAGTCACGTGATCGCACATCTGGTCGAACGAAGTCTCTCCCTTTTTTTTCTGCCGCGCCTACTTGCCGAAAAGAATCCAGAAGAGAATGTCCGAGAACCGGGGGAATGAGTCATAAAGGAGAATGCACGACCACACAAGCGGCAATCCGTTTACATTTCGGCGCATGCATTCAGTATTCAAGATGGCGAACGATATCGACACTCCGCTATCCACGTGTTTACAAATTTTGTTTTGTACCGTTTGTTTTATTTAGCTAGAAGATTTCGTCGAAGATTCGAATGAATATTTTGGATTAGAGATATCGTATTGGCAAGAATCTTGCCGAGATATTTTGTTGGATCGATAAAGAACTGATGTACAAAATAGGCTTATTCTTCGATTAAGATCTCTCGATAAAGAATACTATTTCGAGTAAGATTCGGTTGTTTTGTTCTTTGAATTAAATAATATATGATTACTGTATCTGTGTAGAATTTGTGTTAAATTTATTATTCTTTCCTCTTTATTCTGATGTTAGTTATCTCGGTTAACCGCGTCGAACTTTCCGCCATTAAAACACCACGTGATAGTATTTTCTCACGTGACTGCCAGACGAAATGTTATTGGTTGATAGAAACGCGTCTTGGCGGCGGCCGCCGCGAAAGATAGAATTCGACCAACTTTCGCGGCATGAGAAAAGCGGCACGAAATAGACCTCCGCGGCGAGAAAAAGTGACGTCATTCTGCCGCTTTTCCTTGCCGCGCCGCATGTGTGCATCCGGCTTAACTCGCAATAAGGAAAGAACAAAAAAGAAGTTTTTTCCCCCTTTTCACGCATTATCACTGCCTTTGGAGAAAGAAAGGAAAAGTTTTCACCACACACACTGACCTTGCGTTTTCTGCTTTCAAAGCAAACAAAATTACCCAGATCAAAATAAATAATTCATTATTATTCCTACTTCCTTTTGAACGACGATCCCCGGAATTTCCGGGTATCGAAGTTCAAAATCCCCGGAATTCCGGGGTTTCCCCGGAGCACAAACACCCCTGCCATCCAGAATGTGGTGTATCTTCGATATTAAAATTGCCAGAACGCAATTTTGTAAACCAGTTTTGGCACTGTCTTTCTCTCAACAAATCTTCTCCAAACATGTACCACAATTTTTTTCTTGTTTGAACAGCATTTTGATTTTTTAGTTATAAAAAAGCAAAAGATGCCGAAAATGATTGATAAAAGACACTCCAAACTGGAAGACAAAGAGAGGTTTTATTTTACAGACTATACAACGTGAAAGCAGTAACAAAAGAGAGAAAGGGGTAAGAAACACGTGGCAGTATTGCCAGTGTGTAGACTACATAGCTCACCCTGGTGGTGGAATCCGACGTAACAAAAATTAAATATTTTTCTTTAACAATGATGCTTTCGATTTTCCACCGAAAAAAAAACAATTGTACAGAATCAAACAAATTTTTTTACAAATAAGCCTTAAAGTGTCAGCTGCCAAAGTATATACAGTCAAACCTGTTTTTATGCGCTCTTTTTATGTGCGATTTTTATTTGTGCGATTTTTTTAATGCGAATTTTTAATTTATGCGGTTTTTTTTGTGCGATTTTTTATTTGTGCGGTATAGTTGGCGACTAGTCTCGTGCGATTCGTCATGTCTCACGTTGACTTATTATAGCTAAATAAACTTATTATAGCATAAATGCACTTATTATAGTAATATTATTGCATGAATATGCGAAAAATGAAATAATTTTCTTTTTAAGTCAACAAAACACCACCTGGACAAAAATATGTAAAACAGACGATAGACCAGACGATGCAGTCAAGTGCTGACATCTGTTGTCAATAAATTCTATTTCGTACGGTTTTGAGTTATTTTCTATGTGAGACTTTTTTTTATGCGGTCCCTGTTGACCGCATTAAAAAAAATATTTTTTAATTGTGTGGCGAAAACTATTATTTACAGCCATTCGTGAAGTTTCGTGCGATTTTTTTTAATGCGTCTTTTTTAATGCGGTCCCTATCCCCCGCATAAAAACAGGTTTGACTGTAATGAAAATGTGGTTTAAAATAAAATTGGCTGGTAAAAATACATCTAATTCCTCTAGTAATAAAAAAACGAAATTACTTTCCGAACAACCCATTATATACAGATTTAACTATAAATTTTTTGACTACATTTTCTTGCCCTTAACAAAAACTCCAAAAAGTTATTTTAAAAGAACACAAATTGTAAGCGAAAAACAAACAGTCTAATCAATTTAAAATCTAAAATCGTGAAAGTGACAGTTAATAGAAATATACATATTAACGACATTTACGAATAAATAATGTTCAAAACCGAATTAAAATAATACTTATAAGCAGCCCTTTAAAAAAGACAGAAGAAATGCCTGTTATAAAAAGAAAATTTCACATATTAAAAGAATTTCGAATGTTTACAGCTGACTCTCCCTATGCTCCAGCCAAACTTAGGACTATACGCGATCGAAGCGCTCGAAGTGTCAGAAATATTTATTAAACCAGTATAGTAGCATTACAGCTATTGGCAGCACAAGGATCAGTATATCTATCGACTCTAGGGACCTATTCTGAGCTCTTCCGATAACTCAACGAGAGCGATGCACGGGACATTCGATAAGTCTCCTTACCGAAAGGCAGTTAACGAACGTTAGACAAATCGCTATTCTATTCGCCACGTTAAGTGGGTTTCGCTACGGGTAGTCGGTCGAGATGTGTCTGGGTTCCATGCTATCGATAATTATTATGCATTAACCAATCAGTTTAGTTAACATTGTATTTTTGTCACGTGATTGCAATTCGCCATTTTCTAAGCGAGGCACGTGTTTTTTAGCACTGTCGTGTACCAGCGCTAGTGATATAGTTTTGTTTTGTTTTAAAATGTCTGGGTCTATTTTGTCAGCCCATCCGTTAAGCAAATTTTTGTTTTTAAAAATTAAAATTTATGTGATAGATAGTCATTTATGTATACAGGTAGACCCCCTATAACATGGGTTCATGTAACACGGATTCGTATAACACGGCGAAAAAATTACTATCGTGTTCGTGTAACACGGTAAAACGTCATCGCCGACTCGTGTCGCGACTGGATTTGTCGAATCTGGACCAATAGCGGATTTTGTACAAACCGTTGAGTTTAAACGAGCACTGGATCTACTAAAAAACATTTATTATTCAACGGCCATAAAAATTATATTTTTATTAATGATGTCTTCAAAGTTAAGTTATTCTTCTGCGAAAAATTCGATGATCAAGAAACACGCGTCCGTTGTTCGATTAGCAGCTCCGCGACGAAAATAAGTTTAAGCAATGGCGTCGTCGAACGGTGCGCACTCGGTAAGTCCTATAATTTTTTGTTTATAGCATAGCTTATATGGATTATTCTCAAAAAATTATACGTGATTTGGAAATGATGAGTCAAATTAGTCTAGAATCGATTAATTTTATGGAAGAAAACCTTTCAACAGCCGTGGCCCCTAAATTGCACACGTGCCGGGCTGTGATTGGCTCATGTATTAAGTGACTCGTACAACACAGATTCATATAACACGGAACGTATCTACCGTGTTATAGGGGGGTTTACTGTAGTATATAGTTTACTGTAAGTTACGTATATAGAATGTATTTTTTTTTTTTTTACTAAACAAATCAATTAAACTTAGGTAAAATCTACAAAATAAAGATTTCTATTATTATGTAAAAGGCCAGCCGACGGGAGATAAAGAATGTTACGGCGGTCGAGCGGTCAAACTGACTTGTGGGAATGGACTGACATCACTGAGACAGGTTACCATCTAATACCGTTTAATAAACATAAAAATGGAGCTTACAAAAACCCTTTTAATTCGGCGTAACACCAATCCAACGGGCGGATCAGTCCGTGTAACAGTTCAATAGTCCCGTCGATCGTTTAAACTTCCGATGAAGGTGAGGAGGGTGGTGTCGGCCCCGGGGCACACTGCACGACTTGTTGTGACGCTTTCGGCGGCGGGATGTACCTGGTCGCAACTCGTCGGGAGCGGAGGTCGGAGATCAGGTCGAAGCGACGATCCAGACTTCGTTGTTAAACTTTATCCGGAACCCAGTAGCGGAGCAACCTGCACCAAAGACCAAGAACTCCGAATGTCCTTGAAACGACGATTTTATAATCTTTCTCCCCCAAATCGCCTCTCCATTGGTCTCTCATTGTCACCTGGTGCCAATTCGAAACCCGATGGAGGGCGCGGGAGAGGTCATCGTCGCGACAGAACTTGATTCCTCTCTCGTCGCGTGTTTCTCGAATTCGTTCTTTTCCTTTGTTTTAAATACACAGAAAAAAACTTCCATTAAACAATGGAAAGCTCCAATTTCGTCCCTTTTTAGTCGAACCCCGTTCGGGTCCTCACAGGGAACCCCCCTTTCGTTTAAAATGTCGCCACCGAATGCGGCATTTTAACAATTGGCTTCGCGAACGGGTTCCCGTTGAAATGCCCCAGTAGTCGATCGACACGGAACTGGAAGCTCTCGCGTGTCTATCGAGTTGTAGGAGGTGTCGCGTAACATTGAATAAAAGTTCGGTTTCCTATTGAAACAGCATTTTTTTTCTAACCGGAACTCCCGATTTTTTTTTTTAATTTTTTTGTTTTTAAACATTTCTGTTTTTCTCTGTAGATTGAGCGATTTATATAAATCTTAAAATCCGATTCTAAATCTCCTAAAAAGCCAAAAAGAGGCAAATTCCGACTGCATTCGTGTTCCTGTCCAATTCTGCCGTTTAGGACCACGAACAGTGATTCAATAGATGATTTGTCTCATCTGTCACAACAAGAAGCTGAGCGCAAAAGCTGTTACCTGTGCTTCCGGTATGCTTTCGTACCGGCGTACTTGCAAACCATGTTCGGAAGTCACAAACATCTCTCTGCAGCTACGTCTCTAGCTCCCCTTTTTTTTGTGTCCGTCTTCTGATTTCGGCGACATTGTCCTGTCATCGACTTTTTTTCGATGCAGAACATCACAATTCCAAATCACCGTCAGAGACAATTGTATTTTTCGTTGTTTCTGTCTAAAGGAGCTTTTGTAGATAACTATGAAGCAATGACGACAATTTCGGTTTTCCTCCTATTATCGTTCATCATCTCCCCTCGTTGTTTTCTGTGCGTCAGAATTTTTTTCTGTGGCAGATGTGATCATCAAGCACATGCATTTTGGGGGAAATTTTTTTTCTTTAAATTGGATTATATGAACCACTCAATCTTTGACAAATTCATCAGTGTTCCGTTCGTGACAAATTTTTTTTTTTTTTTTTTGACAATTCTTGGTTTTCCGACAATTTGGAATTTGAAAAACGCGTTTCGTCATTGAACTTTCAGGATCTACAATGAGTATTTTACACAGATGTAAATTCGTTCGCGACAATTCTGTTCACCAGGGCGATTGTTTTTCACATTTTTTTTTTTTTTTTGTTTTTGGTATGGTGGCCTCTTCCCTACGGAGAGCTCACCATTTACATCGCGTAAATAGGCCGATAGGCGTAGGCGGCGGCAGGCGCTCGCGACCCTGAATTTGTGACGTTGACGCGCCCCCTTCTCCTTCACTTCTGCGGAGAGGTTCCACCGTTTGCCCGTGCCTATGGGTTCGTGGCAACACCCAAGGATACTCGTCCGCGGGTCCTTGACTCCGCAAAGCGTATCGGTGTGTCGGTTGTGCCACGGTGGTTGGCTGACTACTCTCTATCGCTGCCGCGGGCTCTGCCTGATCTGGCTGTATTGACGTTAGGATAAATTCATCCCAGGGGTCTACTGTTTCGGAAGCTTGTGGTTCCGAAGCCGAAGTCTCGCCTTGAATCGTTTCTGACCTTTGTTCGCTGGTGCATAAAGACGCAAATTCCATTCTCGCGATAGCAGGTTTCAGACGATTTGCGTGAACGTGTAACTTCTTACCCGTTTGGATATGTTGGACAACAAAGTCCACAGGACTAGTCTCCGCTATAATCCTATACGGTCCCTGCCATCTAGGTGCCAGTTTCTTTTTCAACCCAGTAGGGACTACTACTTCCGTCACAAAGACTCGGTCTCCAACTAAAAACTTATGGGGTTTATTTTTGCGCTGCTGGTATTCCTTCCTGTCCAGCGCGGCCTTTTCCGCGTGCTCTTGAGCTAATTGGTGAGCCAAAGCCAACCTCAACCTTAGCTCGCTCGCATAGTTCTCACTAACATCATAGCTTGGTCTGCTAGGTTCAGTGACCACGTCGAACGGATAAACCGGATCTCTCCCATATACTAAATAGAATGGGGTTTCATTCGTGCTGGAATGCACGGCGGTGTTGTATGCGAAAAGCGCAAACGGGACCATCTCGTCCCAGTTGCGTTGGTCTGTATCGGTGTAGTGTGTCAATATATCTACTAACGTTTTATTCAAACGCTCTACCATTCCATTGCATTGGGGGTGGTAGGCGGTAGTAAGCAATCTTTCTATTCGCAAAAGCTCACAAACCTCGCGCATCATTCTCGAGGTGAAATTTGCGCCTCTATCGGTTAGTAGCTGTTTCGGAACCGAATGTCTTAGGATTATGTGCGTAACAAACGCCTTAGCGACTGTCCTGGCTGTGACGTCGGGCAACGGCACTGCCTCGGCCCAACGTGAGAAATGATCCACGAAAACCAGTAGATATCTATTGCCGTTATGGGTAGTGGGAAAGGGACCTTGAATATCAAGAGCCGTCCTCTCGAATACCTTAGTAATACGGGGAAAAATTTGCAAGGGTGCCTGATGCCCGTGCTGCGGTCTCTTTCGCATACTACATTCCTGACATGATTGACAATAGTGAGCTATGTCCTTGTTCATGTCGGTCCAGTAGAATTGAGTGTGCAATTTTTTTTTTAGTTTCTTCGCCCCCAGGTGTCCTGAACTAGGGATGTCGTGGAACATCTTCAAGACATATTCGACCATGTTCCTGGGTATAACCAATCTGTCCCATATTTCATTTCTGTCAGGGTTAGACTTCCTATGATACAACGTCTGTTCCGTATCTAAGTAGAACTCACTACTCTCGGGACTCGGACTCTGTTCTGGTGACGTGGAAAGGTCGGTTAATTTCCGTCTAATCTCTATGCAAAAGGGATCTTTTTGCTGTTGTTCTCTGATCTGGGCCTTGCTGAATATTGGGAGTAACTCGTCAATGGAGGAAATCGGCACCCTACTCAATGCATCGGCATTGGTGTGCGCCTTTCCTGGACGATGAACTATTTCAAACTGGTACTCCTGCAGAGCCAGATTCCATCTGCTCAACCTTGAGCTCTCATCCTTCACGTTGATAAGCCATTTTAGAGGCCGGTGATCGGTTATAATTTTAAACTTCCGACCATACAAATATGGCCTAAAATACTTTATGGCCCAGATGACGGCTAGACATTCCTTCTCCGTCGTGCTGTAGTTTCGCTCGGCTTTCTTGAGCAAGCGGCTCGCGTAAGCCACTGGTAGGTCGCCGCTTTCGTCCTCCTGCGACAACACAGCGCCTATTGCTACATTGGATGCGTCTGTTGCTATAATGAAGGGTCGACTAAAGTCAGGCGATCGCAGAAGCGGAGCAGAGGTCAACGCTTTCTTCAATCTCTCAAAAGCTGACTCCTGTTCCTCTTGCCATTGGAATTTCGTTTCTTTCTTCAAAAGCTCGGAGAGAGGCCTTGACATTTTCGCGTATTGGGCTATATGTCTTCGATAGTATCCAGTCAATCCCAAAAATGCCCGGACATCTCGCTCATTTCTCGGCCGTGGGAAGTCTCGAACAGATTCTATTTTTCCCGAATCCGGTCGGATTCCCGCTTCGGAGACCTCATGTCCCAAAAATTTTATCTGTCTCTTTAAAAAGTGACATTTCCTAGGCTTAAGTTTTAATCCCGCTACGGCTAATCTTTGGAAGACTAGTTCTAACCTCTCTAGATGAGAGTGGAAGTCGGGACTAAACACAAGGATGTCATCCATATATACTAAGCATATTTTGTTCTTCAGCCCACTTAATATCAAATCGGCGCACCTTTGGAATGTGGCCGCTGCGTTGCATAAACCCATCGCGAGGCGATTAAAGTGGTAATGCCCCGATGGAGTACTGAACCCCGTTTTCTCTTTTGAATCCGGGCTCAGCGGCAGTTGCCAATAGCCACTCAACGTGTCCATAGTAGAATAATATTTGGTCTTGCCCAATAAGCTCAATGATTCCTGAATCAATGGCAAGGGGTATGGATCTACCTTCGTCACTTTATTTAATTGCCTATAATCTACCACAAATCGATAGCTCGAATCAGCTTTCTTGACTAATAAAGCTGGCGATGACCATGGGGAGCTGGAGGGTTCAACTACCCCACTCTCCATCATGTCTTCAATTAATTTGTCCATAACTTCTCGCTGCGCATAGGGAATGCGATATGGAGCCCGATAGAGTGGAGGACTATCGCCCGTATCTATCTTATGCTCGGCAAAATTGCAATAGCCCAAGTCAAAATCATCCCTCGCAAATACCTGTCTGTATTTATACAATAGGTCCAGCAGAGGGGTCAGTTTGTCCTTCCCTATTTCGCTTAAATCGAATAAATTTGCTACTTGAGCTCTAGTTAACTCCTTTCCCTTAGGACGTAATGCATTATTTCGTTCGCCCATTTCCTTTGTTTCTTCCTCCGCCTTAAAAAAGGTGCCTACTTTACTTCCTCTATTTAATTTAATAGGTTGAGTTGCAACATTCATAATTCTAATCGGTATTTTACCGCGGTGTTGTGTTTTCACTAAGATCCCTGCTATAAACGTTTCTTCTCGGTCTAAGGTGCAAGGTTCTACTACTCCTACCTGGTTAACGACTTCTCCTCTCACATTTCCTTCCACAATGACTTCCGATCGCGGAGGAATTACGCAATCGTTTAACAACACGACGTCTTTCGGAGCGTCATCTTCCCTTTTGTTTTTTCTAACCGCTGAACTTTGGTTTAGAGTTTCTAAATTGTTTCTCTGTTTGCTTATCCGCACGCGGCTACCTTTTCTTTGTCTTTTATATTTGTTACATTTATTAAACTTGTTCCTAACTTCGCCAACATAGTCTAATCGTGTCACATTTTCCTCGACCCTAACATGTGGCTTCTTCTCTTTCTGTCTATTATCCCTTGTTTCTAATCTTCGCGGATTACTAACTTTGTTGTGAAAACTCGCTAATCCCCAAAAGGTTATCTCATCTCCCGTTGGGAATATTAGCTTCGCATTTTTAATGGATATGGTTATATCATATTTCTCAATTATATCCCTTCCTAAAATTCCCTCATTTGGCTCGGTTATTTTAGGGTCTACCACGTAACAGTCGTGCGAAAACGCTAGGTTGCCAATTTTAAATTTTATGTTATATTTTCCCATTGTTTCTATTTCATGCCCTGTTACGCTTATTAACTCTACCGCGCTCGTTTCCGCTTTCTGCACTTTGCTCAAATCAGGAAAGAGAGTTTTAGATACTAATGTAACGGCTGCGCCCGTATCTATCGTTAGTCGCGTTCTTTTACTTTCTATTTCGCAGACCAAGGTACACGGCGGTAATTCCAGCGGAGAATCCTCACTCTTTGATCTCCCGACTCCCGCTAATGGGATTGTATTGCGCGCTTCCTCCTGTAAACGTTCCCAGTCGCGTGGTTGATCTCTAACTTTAACCGTGATAACTCTATCGCCGCGATTCCCTTTTGAACTATCTCGCCTTCCTTCCCTCTGATAATCGGCTTGTTCGCCGCTTCCTTCTGAACTTGGCAAGGCTAGGCATTTGCTGGCGGTCGCCCCAAACGGTGTTCGCGGCGTCGCGTAACTCCCTTCCGGCCAATCCTGATCGTACCGCGCCGGAAAATAAGGCGTTTGTTCCCAATTTTGCCCTTCATTTTGCCCAAACTGCCTATAATGGGCCTGATAAAAAGGAGCACGACCCGTATATTGTAAATACAATGGGTTTGGAAAGGGTGCTATCGGGGTTTGTTTCCTAGACACCGACTGATCGCACTGGTTAAATTCCGGCCATACCTGATATGAATGGACAAAAGGCAAGGGTTTTTCCCGGTCTACTTGTCCCGTTAGTGGAAAAGGGTTCGGTCCGCGGTATTGCCACAACGGCCTTGGATAGAAATTCGCGGGAGAGGGCCTAAATGATCGCCCACCCGGGGGTCTAGAAAAGTTCGGAGGCCGTGGTTGGCGTTGCCCGCTCGAATAATTCTGCGCTTTTCCCCTTCCAAAATTGGGTGTAGTAGCGGATTGGGGTGTTTGCCTAAATTGCGTGTACGCCTCCTTACGAGGATTATTTATTGGTTCTTTTGAAATGCGCTTCTCAAATTTTTTTCCTAAATCTTCGAGTTGCCTCGAAATTTGCTCGATTTTCGCATCCAGCGCGGGTTCTTGGTTTACGTTTTTGTTCTCCCTTTCTAGTGCGTGATCGTCCTGCGTTTCCTCTACGCCCGCAACCAAATTCCTATTTTTCCCCGTTAGCTGTTCGATCGTTTCCTCCCTAATCGCTATCCTTAATGCTTCTGCGAATGTGGGAGGGTCTTGTGCCATAACATTTCTTTTATGCTTCTCGTTTAGTCCGTACAAAAATTGGACGCGAAGCTTTTCATCTAGCTCCCGCTGCAGACATTGTCTTATGGTGGCGCGCTCCTGCTCTGTCGTTCCCGTGTGTTGGATGGTCGTCGCGCTGGCTAGAGTTTGCAACCTAACCGCAAATTCTTGCACCTTTTCTTCCCGTCTCTGGACGCAAGCGTGAAATTTTTGCACGCGAATCGAATACGGTTCTTGGTCAAACCTCTGCACCATTAATCGTCGAAACTCGTCGTACGCGATAACGCTTTTCATCTGCATGTCCCTCCATGCAAAATCTCTGGCTACGCCCGCTAGTTTGCATTTCGCGATACCTAATTTCTGTCTCGCGGTCCATCCCGCTAAGCTGGCTACCTCGTCCAACGTATCAAAAAAGTCGGAGATGCGCCCGCTTTCCCCGGAAAAGGTTGGGATCATCCCACCAAACGCCGCGATTGAGCCTCCGCCTACTTCCCGCGTTTGCGATGGGGCAGATGGAACACCTGTCTCAGTAGCCATGTTCTGACCCACGTTTCTCTCTCACCCCGTAAATTTTGTGTCGGCTTCCTCGGGATTCTGGCGGACGGTACTGCTACCTTTCCCCACCAGCGTGACTTGGGCCGAAAGATCCCACTTTACTGACACCAGTGTAAAGGCCAGCCGATGGGAGAGAAAGAAAGTTACGGCGGTCGAGCGGTCAGACTGACTTGTGGGAATGGACTGACATCACTGAGACAGGTTACCATCTAAAACCGTTTAATAAACATAAAAATGGAGCTTACAAAAATGCTTTTAATTCGGCGTAACACCAATCCAACGGGCGGATCAGTCCGTGTAACAGTTCAATAGTCCCGTCGATCGTTTAAACTTCCGATGAAGGTGAGGAGGGTGGTGTCGGCCCGGGGGCACACTGCACGACTTGTTGTGACGCTTTCGGCGGCGGGATGTACCTGGTCGCAACTCGTCGGGAGCGGAGGTCGGAGACCAGGTCGAAGCGACGATCCAGACTTCGTTGTTAAACTTTATCCGGAACCCAGTAGCGGAGCACCCTGCACCGAAGACCAAGAACTCCGAATGTCCTTGAAACGACGATTTTATAATCTTTCTCCCCCAAATCGCCTCTTCATTGGTCTCTCATTGTCACCTGGTGCCAATTCGAAACCCGATGGAGGGCGCGGGAGAGGTCATCGTCGCGACAGAACTTGATTCCTCTCTCGTCGCGTGTTTCTCGAATTCGTTCTTTTCCTTTGTTTTAAATACACAGAAAAAAACTTCCATTAAACAATGGAAAGCTCCAATTTCGTCCCTTTTTAGTCGAACCCCGTTCGGGTCCTCACAATTATATTCTGCTAACATTTTATAATTATACAAAGTACGTCTAAGTTTCTTTATATATTTCTATATAATTTCATGTAATTAATGTTCCACTGAATAGTGATGACGATTTCATCACTATTCAGTGGAACAGGTAGTTGATTTTTGACAGTTTGACGTTGATGTCTGATATTGCGACGTAAATCATGAACTGTAGGCAACTTGGCTTTTGCATCTTCACTTATCATTGAAATTGTGAGGCCCGGAAATAGCCCCAAAAGGATATGTACGAGTTTGTTAAGTCAAACCGCGAAATGATAACTTTTATAAGTGTCGAGTCGGCGACACCGGACTTTGATGTCGACGCTCATAACGAGTAACGGGGAAAACAAAATTTTAGGTAAAGAAAATTTAGAAAGAAAAATATTAAAAATTAAGACGCAGTTTAAAAAGCAAAACGAAACCTGAAAGAAAAAAAAATATATCAAAATGAGCGTTGGTGTCGTCGTCAACAATTAAACGCGATCATAGTCTAAAAGACGGTGTCGGATGAACCTTCTTTTGTCGACCTTTCCTGCGACCTAACGAAGCTCCATTTACACCTGGAGACAGGTGGGAAACCAATTGGGAAGCGAGGAGGAGAAGAGTTAGCCAATTAGCGATGATTCGATCCCGAGAAAATTATAAAGCCTCCGATATCAAGGACAGAAGAGCTTCCTCTAGACTACCTGTTGTGTTCGTTCACCTCCAATAGTGGTGTTTCCGTTCGTCTTTTGTGCACCGTCTCTTCAGAATTTCGAACTTTTTACTCGACGTTGCTACGGGGCCCCTCCAGCGTAGGACCAGACCGAAACCGAAAACAACCTAAAGCTCTGAACTCAAGGACCATTGCTAAATTTATGTAAGCATTTTCGACTAAAATAAACGGTTTCTATGTGAAACGCTTGTTTTTCTGCCTCCTCAAAACCGCCACCCACATGCGAATAGCCCTTAGCCATCCCGACGGTTGGGAATAAAACTCCCCCCCATTTCGGCGAACTTACAGTGGTGTCAGAAGTGGGATATTTTAAGTCCCACGAATTTAGTAAGTACGCCGACGAAGGCATTGTGGCCAAAATACGTGGGTGAGAAAAATGGAGGCAGAGGCAAGTGCGGCGCGGCCTCGTGACGGAAGCGGGACTCTTCCATCCATCTCCACCTTTGGAGGTATGATCCCAACGTTTTCGGGAGAAGTTGGACGTGTCATGGACTTTTTCGACACGCTGGAAGAGATCGCGAGCCTAGCGGGATGGACGCCGAGACAGTGCTTGAGTATTGCGAAGTGCAAACTCGCAGGTGTAGCTAGAGACTTCGCATGGCGAGATTTAAATATGAAGTGCGTGACAGACTTTGCGCAATTCAAACGCTTGATGATCACTCGATTTGATCAAGAGCCGTACTCGATTAGGGTTCAGAAATTTCACGCGTGTACCCAAAAGAGAGATGAAAAGGTGCAGGAGTTCGCGGTTCGCCTGCAGACTCTCGCCAGCGCAACGGCCATAGATCACACAGGTGCAACCGAACAGGAACAAGCAGTTATCAAACGCTGTCAACAGCGAGAATTGGACGAAAAACTGCGTGTCCAATTCTTACATGGCCTAACAGATAGATTAAAAAGACAGGTAATGGGGCATGATCCAGCGACCTTCGCGGAAGCATTAAAAGTAGCGATCCGCGAGGAGACAATAGATCAACTGACAGGAAAAACACGGAGTTTAGTCGCCAGCGTAGGCGATACCGAAGAGAATTGCGACGCTGAGTCGGAGGAGACCAATTCGCGGAGAGATTCGGCTCTCGACACAAAAATTGCGCAACTATCGAAGCAACTAGCAACATTTGGGAGAAAATTAGATCAACAGCCAGCGCCAAAGCAAACAAACGCCTTCCGACGAGATGAACCTTCGCAACCAAATCGAAACCGAGAAGCTGAAAGGGCGAACAATGAGAAGCGAAAGCCGCGTTATCCCCCAAGTCCGCAGCGTCGTCCACAGCAACAATTTTCCCCGCGATCACAGCCCGCCTTCCCGCAAAGACAATTCCGCGCGCGATACCCTTTTTATAATCAGTACCAGGAGCAAGGCCCAAATCCCCCGTGGAGAGGGAACAGAGATCAATACCTACAAAATTTTTCGTCGAATCGGAATCCGTGGGAGTACGTCCCATCACCACCCGAATGGTACGGAGGAAAGGTCCCTCCACCGTATCAGGGAAGATGGGGAGCGAAGCGTGACGCTCCTGAATGGGTAGTCCCCGTGCGAAACGTGCCGAACCCCTTTCCAATCAATCAGTTAGGACAGATACCCTTTTTTCAGGCACGATTTGGGCAATTTGAACCCGGATGTAGCGGGAACTTTGTGCCCTTTTCCTTTTGTCCACCGCGTTACGGTCAGGGTGGTACAGGTGGTTTTGATACCGAACGAACGCCATCCAACGCGACCCCCTCTAGATATTTAGCATTACCCGCACCAGAACGCAACTCGTCAGAAAATAAACAATCGCGAGATTTAGATAGAGTCACCTCGGTACAATTTCGAGAACGCAATCGCGAAATAGAACGGCCACTAGAAGGCCTAATTCAAACTCCATTAGCGGGAATAACCGAATCGAAAGGTAGAAACTTGCCTCCCTGTACGATGATTTGTGAGATCGAGGATAGAGAGGTACAGTTGACGATCGATACAGGGGCAGCCGTTACCCTAATATCTCGAACTCTTTTCCCCAACATAGAACAACTATCGCGAGCCGAAACGAGAACGGTAGATTTAGTTAGCGTTACCGGTCACGTTATAGAAACGATCGGGAAGTTTAGATTAAAATTCAGAATCGGACGATTAGTCTTTTATCACGATTGTTATTTAGTAAAGCCCGAAATCACAGAACCAAATCACGGAATTTTAGGCAGGGACATCATCGAAAAATACGACGTCACAATTTCTGTTAAAAACGCGACGTTAAGCTTTCCCTCGGGAGACACCGTAAACTTTTGGGGAACAGCTGAATTACAAGAAAATTTTAGCAACCCTAAGCAGACAGGAAAGGTAGAAGAAACGCGAGAACAAATCAAAACAAATGAAGTTGCAGCGACAGAGGACGATTCTATCACTAGTAGAAATGGGAGAAATAGGGATAATAATTATAACAACAGAAACGTAGATAAGAGGAAAAAAACGAGACACACACAAAGAAAAAAACGAAAGGAGAAACGAAATTTAAGATACACGAAAGCTGATAGCTCAGACAAGAGAGAGAGCGATACGTCAGCTGATGTAGTATTGTTAAACAATTACGTAGTTCCTCCGCGATCAGAGGTTATTGTAGAGGGAAAAGTCCATTCACACACGACAAATCGGATAGGAGTAGTTGAACCTTCACCCTTTGAAAGAGAAGGAGTCTTTGTTGCGAGTACATTAGTAAATACCCGGAAGCAAGGTAGAATACCTGTTAGAATTTTAAATACAAAAACGCGGCCTGTAAAAATCAGTAAGGGAAGTAAAGTAGGGACTTTTGTCTTAGCGGAACAAGAAACACAGCAAGAGGCCGAGCGAAATGGAATGATGCGATCAAATGAAAATGAATTAACTAGAGCTCAGTTTGCAAATCTGTTTAACCTTAGCGAAATAGGAAAAGACAAGTTAACCCCTTTATTGGACCTACTATATAAATATAAACACGTGTTTGCGAAAGATGATTTCGACTTAGGCTATTGTGATTTAATAGAACATAAGATAGATACAGGGAATAGCCCTCCTATTTGTCGAGCCCCATACAGAATCCCTTACGCGCAAAGAGAAATAATGGACGATTTAGTAGAAAATATGATTAAAAGTGGGGTGGTTGAACCGTCTACCTCCCCTTGGTCAGCACCGGCCTTATTGGTCGCTAAGAAGCCGCAAGGCTATAGATTGGTTGTAGATTACCGCCAATTGAATAAAATTACAAAAATAGATCCTTATCCTTTGCCCCTTGTTCAAGAGTCATTAAGTTTACTAGGAAAGGCAAGATATTTTTCCACAATGGACACCTTAAGTGGATATTGGCAGTTACCATTAGACCCAGACTCAAAAGAAAAGACAGGATTCAGTACCCCGTCAGGGCATTACCAGTTTAACCGCATGGCTATGGGACTTTGCAGTGCAGCCGCAACCTTCCAACGTCTTGCAGATTTGATACTAACGGGCTTAAAACACAAAATCTGTCTGGTTTATATGGATGACATCTTAGTGTTTAGTTCTGACGTCAAATCGCACTTAGAGCGCTTAGAATTGGTCTTTCAACGTCTGGCAAGTGCAGGGATAAAACTTAAACCCAAAAAATGCAGTTTCTTGAAACGACAAATAAAATTCCTGGGACACGAAGTGTCGGAAGAAGGCATCCGACCTGACCCAGCGAAAATAGAGTGCGTTAAAAATTTT